>NC_137787.1:195211555-195749055 GCF_963383645.1 Muscardinus avellanarius
ATTTGTAAAATGCTTTTCTGTCTAATATTAAACATACTGTTCTGCCAGGCATGGTGGCACACGCTTGTAATCCCCGCGCTTGGGAGGCCGAGACAGGAGGATTGCGCAGGTTCGAAGCCCCTCTCTGGCTTAATAGACCCTGTTTCCAAATAAAAATACAAAATAGGTCTGTGAGTGAAGCCCGGTGGTAGAAGTGTTCTATCCCCAGTACCACCAAAGAAGCCAAAAAAAAAAAAAAAAAAATTCTGTTTCTACAATTCTATGTAGACAATAACATTTCAATAGGCTGATTTTACAAAATGCTAAAATGCTGTCAAATCCATATCTTTTACTAATATATATTTTTCCTAAAAATATAAACTTGCGTTATATAAAAACAATTATTCTGACACAATTTTTTACCACATTTTAGGAACTCTAAGACTTATATGATAAACAGTTGACATTTAATAAAGATGTGTTATTCTGTTCCTGTAAGAATATAAAAATAATAATATATTTTGTGTTGATGTACAGCCTGAAGATGAGCCTCTTATGCGCAAGAATAAGGTCACCTGCCATAAAATTGCATTGGCTCTCTGAAAATTGATATGTAACCAGTGAAAAAGTTAAATCATTTAAAACTTTAGATGTGTGATAGAGATGCTAACCTTTGCTTCTACTGTTTTGTTTACATACACAATGATCAACTTATTTTATATTCTCTTAAAATGAGTGTACTGTTTTAAAATACAATCTCTTACTGTGATCCATACATTATTCATATTCTCTTGCTATAATAAATTTTAATTTTTAATTTTAATACTTGAGACATTGAGCTAATGTCATTAAAGCAAAGAAACTTTAATCTGAAAGAAATGTACTTTCACTTATGAGTGAAAGATAAATACGAAAATTTTATTTTTAAGTGACCTAAAGAAAAACATCTACAATATAGTACAACTTATAAAAATAAGAACAATAAGAATATGGCGGCTGGGCGTGGTGGCGCACGCTTGTAATTCCCGCGCTTGGGAGGCGGAGACAGGAGGATCGCGCAGGTTCGAAGCCAGCCGCGCTGGCGTAAGAGACCCTGTTTCAAAAATATAAAATAGGTCTGGGAGTGTAGCCCGGAGGTAGAAGGGCTTCCAGGAACCCCAGTACCACCAAAAAAAACAAAAAAACAAAAAAAACAAAAAACAAGAATATGGCAAAATTCAGATCAAAAACCTGAGTGTGCAACAGGATTTCTTGATAAAATTTTTCAAAAATCTCAAATAAGCTACTCTAGTTGGTCTACTTTAATTATATATATATATATATATATATATATATGTATTATATATTTATATATATATATTTAGATGTTACAAATAACATCTAGTATATAAAAACTAGAATTACATGGTTATAATCATTATCACTATTATGTCAATATTTTTACTTTTGCTTTATTATATTTTATTATTTCTGTAATAAGAAAATGTTAGGTCTAAAATATGAAATAGCATATTAATGTAAATTATAAACAAGCCTCTTTTAAGATTGTAGAATGCTGTGGTTGACTTTTTAAACAAGTTTTCAAGATATAAACTTTAAATTGCCCTTTAAGATTTTCTATGCCCTTGAGATTTGTATAGGACAAGGTTAACATAATTGAGCTGGGAATTAAAAATTCTCACTGGTGTCTTAAGTCACTAATATTTTAGGGGGCCTTAGTTGCCACTTATATTTATGGAGATTAGATTTAAGACCAAAAAGATACCTTTCTAAAATGTTAATACTTCTACAAGTTTTAGTGTTTTTTATAAACATTTTTATTAAGATAAATTATATGGGTTGATTTTAGAATTTCTCTATATACATTCTGTGTAGAATATATACATATATGTATAGAATATATATATATATATATATATATATATATATATATATATATATACACACACACACATCTATGGATCCATTTGACATATAAATGAATTAAGTTTTAGTAAAAGCCTATATATACATATATTCATACAAACACACAAACACACTCATATATATGTATGTATGCATATATGCACACAAACATATAAATCAGGAATTATCTCACTATTTATAGGCACTTAGGTAACTACAGTTAATAATGTCTTAAAACTTTCTTTTGTTTTTTTGTTTTTTTGTTTTTTGGTGGCACTATAGTTCTTGAAAACCCTTCTACCTCTGGGCTACACTCCCAGACACCTAATTTTCATATTTTTATTTGGAAACAGGGTCTCTTAGGCCAGCGTGGCTGGTTTCGAATCTGCGCGATCCTCCTGTCTCTGCCTGCCAAGCACAGGGATTACAAGCGTGCGCCACCATGCCCGGCAAAAACTTTCTTTTTTATGTTTTAAATAAAGTGCGATCTTGAGGGCAGAACATTTGATTATTTTTAGATGTATCTCGAGCATCTAGCGCCATGCCTGACACATAATACATCTCGAAATTTGGTAAACTTACTCAATCAAAGTTTGCACCTTCCTTACTTTTCTCAGGCTTCATTCTACAAGATTTCCCCGTATCTGTGAATTGTCTTCACAGCCTTTATTTTAAAGGGAATGTCCCCTGCTCCTATCCTTCTACTCTACCCAACAAAGAAAACAGCACCAACAGTGTAGTTTGTGTTTCTGAACCACCATGCTTTCAGATGGAAATTCCAGACAACCCAGGGAAGGATTCTCAAAGCCAGAGAATGGGAGTCATTGTGGATAGGCCAGTGCCATCATGCTAGGGCATGTTTAGTCCTGGCTCTGCTTCTGTGTGTTTACCTAATTTCCACATGTGGATCCACGTCAACCTCATATTCAGACGAATCCTATTTATAAAAGAAAATGTGCAGGAGTGTCCGCTTATAACCACTTGCAAAGCGGGAAGAACACCTCCATGGAAAAGCCAAAAGGTGGTCAGCGGAGACTCAGAGTGTGCGGGTGGGAATGGCGACGTGGCAAAGAGACGGGGAGGACCAAGGATACAGCATCACAGGCAGGAGGCGGCGCTCAGGACATCTATTGGCAATTATTATAATAACGTACTTATTGTAAATATTATTATTTATAATAAAAATTCTTTTCTGTGTGCGGTACTGGGAATGGCACCCGGGGGGCATTCTAACTCTGAGCTACACCCCCAGCCCTATTTTTGACTCTTTTTGTGTTTTTAAAAAGGGTCTCACTGAGTTGCAAAGGTCTTCACTTAAGTAGCTGAGGCTGTCCTGGAATCATGATCCGCCTGTCTCAGCCTCCCAAATGCTGGGATTACGAGGGTGCCTCACCACGCCTGGCTATAATAAGAATTCTTATAATAACTATTCTCAAAAATTGCTGACAGTAGGATTTGTGCTCTCATTGTAAAAAACAAAGTGACAAGTAAGTGGGGTGATGTACATGTTAACTGACCTGGCTCAACTATCCCCAGATGCATTTCAAGACATCCAGTTGTGTATCCTCAAAAGATACAATTTTTCTTTGTCAATTGAAAATAATGATAAATTTTAAAAAACAGTTTCCACAGTCCACTTTGAGAAGGCAGAGATCCTGCTTTACATGCCCTGTAAGAACTTCATGAGGGGCCTGCCTCTTTCTTGCCCAGGAAGATAACTATGTAAACCAGTAAATAATGCCATTGTTTGCTGACAGATTACTCAAAGTGTTTCTTCTTCAGAAAAGTATTTTGTTCTTTTGGCAAGCAGCCTCTCTCTCAAGTCAGTTGAATACTTAAAAGAGAGTGCCGCTCACTTATTAAAACGCTGCTCATCACCAGGGCTTGCTCAAGGTCCCAGGCCCAGGATGTGTTCATCTTAAGGAATTGAGTCATAAAATCTGCCCAATGCCACTCTGTTCCTACAGGAGCAGGCTCATTTAATGCTATAGAGCCCAGACCATGACACCCAATTCCAACCTTGCTTTTAAGGACCCTGAAAGTTGGTGGTTCTCCTGATTATGTTGGAGTAGACTCAGCTTTCTTAATCAACAGATAACCCTATTGGTCTTCTGGAGAATCAGCAGCTACAAATTTTGAATGAAGTGTGTCCAATCTGCCTAGATCTGCACATCCCACCATCAAGGAGCAATGGATGACCTTTGACAAACATAACGTTGCATCCTTGAAGTCCTCAGTCACATCACAATTGTCTCCAACCATAGACTGAAGTTAAAGGAAGGTTTAAACCATCTGTGAGCCAGAGCAAATCCTGTGGAATGCCGTTAGAATTCATGGGGGACAAGGACATCAAACTTCAGTGCAATCTTTATTTATTTATTTATTTATTTATTTATTTATTTATTTATTTATTTATTTTGGTACTACTGGGGTTCCTGGAAGCCCTTCTCCCTCCGGGATGCACTCCCAGACCTTTTTTTATTTATTTGGAAACTGGGTCTCTTAAACCAGTGCAGCTGACTACGAACCTGCACGATCCTCCTGTCTCCACCTCCCAAGTGCAGGGATTACAAGCATGTGCCACCACGCCCGGCTTCAGTGCATTTTATTGAAATGGTTTCCTTGGTTTTCTAAAAATGAGTCGACATTGCAACCTCACGCTATATTGGTCAATTGATTTACACTCATTCATCAAGATACTGTTTTGAAGTATGAATATTGCCATAGAATTTTTTTCAGTAGTCTCTTTTTCAAAGCAGAAACACACGTATTTTCCAAAAAATGAAATTTCATTCTATTTCTGAAAGCTAGAATCCATGTGACATAAAAGGCATTAGGTTTATTTGGGCATGGTGGCTCAGTACTTGGGAGGATGAGACAGGAGGATCACAGCTTTCAGGACAGTTTCAGCAAGTAGTGAGACCTTGTCTTTCTCAATCTAGTGAAAACTGTTTCAAATAGCAATAAAATAACGTTGGGGGTGTGCTTAGAGTCAGAGTAACTCTGGATTTAATCCCCAATACTACACACACACAAGCATTAGGTTTGAGTGGTGGCCAAATTTAGCAGCTGTCTCTCACCCTTGCTGTTTAAGCTGGTGAATGTATGACCTAATGTAAAATATAGGGTTTTTGAATGGGTATGAAATGTACTATGAAATAACAAATAAACTTTAATATTTGTATATAAAATTAAGATCATTTCAAATTCACCTTAACATGTCGTGAACATTTCAGTTTTCTCTAGCTGCTGTTTGGTCTTTTATTGATAGCATTATGTAACCATTATATTGCTAAACCTCAGAAGTGTACGAACCCAGGAGAGAACAAGATTACCTTCCAACTTCTTTGGCCTTCTCTTAAGCACATCTTTGAAACATCTTCACAGTCATGAATAGAATCATAACTGATTGAATTCTTCTGGTTTCTCTTTGCCTTTTAACATGCTAGAAAAGGTGTGCAGTGGGTTAAGTTGTTGGAATAACATTCACTTTAGAGGTAGATATTAATCTAAAATCTACCATCTTTTGGGAATAAATCTCTATATCTTAGAAAAAATGCAGTCCCTGCCTTCAAAGAACTCAAGATTTCTTTTTAGAAGCAAGAACCCCAGGATGTTCAAAAGTGATTTAAACAATAGAGAGTGCACAGGGTACCTTAGGGGAATTCAAAAAGCCGATTTAATCTAGAAGAAAAATAAAATATTAAAATATGGAACACAAATCTTAGATATTATTCTGCATAAACCCTGTGATTTGATCAATGAATATAGAAAGGGGGAGGTTAGCTAACCTGATGTGATAAAATTAATTCATGGCTAATATAAAGTAGCACCACAACCCCAGAATTCATTATTTCTGATTTATGAGTTTTCTATTAAAATTTAATCCCATATGTGAGCTTGTTCAATTACATCTTTTATCAGTCCCTGACTTTAGGCTTCAAAGTGGTATTCTACCCAGGGATGGTGGTGAACAACTGTCATCCCAGTACTTGGAAGCTAACACAGTAGGACTTCAGGCTTGAGGACAGCCTCAACAACACAGCAAGACTCTTACCAACCTCCCAAGACACTGTTTTCAAACAAAAAGTAAAAAGGTCTAGCATGGTGATTCACATTTGTAATCCCAGTACTTAGGACTCTGAGACAGAAGGACCACAGGTTTACAGCCAGCCGCAGCTACTTAGTGAGGGCCCTCCATAACCCAGTGAGACCATGTTTCAAAAATAAAGAATAAAAAATAGGTCTAGGGTTTAGCTCAGAGTTAGATTACCACTGAGTTCAATCTTCCGTAACACACACACACACACACACACACACACACACACACACACACACGTAATTTATGGGCATTACTTTATGAGAATGTCTTTACCAAAGAAATCTATAGCAAAATCAATGCACCCAATGCTTGAGAGTCACTTTTACCATGAACAGGAAGGACTATGGAGGCACAAAGATCCACAGAACTTCAAAATCCCCTGTGTTATTCTAGAGTTGAATACCTTCTTTGTATGAAGAGAAGAGAACATGTGTTTAAAAGAGAGTGAATTTATTGCCTTTAAGATCATTGACTCTATAGGCCTCTTTCTCTTCCATCAGAAACAAAATTATCAAAATCAAGCAACCTGAAATGACATTTAGAAAACTATCTTCACCATGTCTACAGACAGTGTAAAATATTATTAGTTGCAAATTTGTATTTTGTGATTCTATCAAAAGTATCATGTTTCAGCAAAAGCAGAAGAGATTTTTTTCATCTGAGACTGTGTATAGTTATGAGCATGTGTGTATATTCACATATAAGAATATTCGCTATAAACTGGGCATGGTGGCGCACACTTGTAATCTCCGTGCTTGGGAGGCAGAGACAGTAGGATGGTACAGATTCGAAGCCAGCCTCGCTGACTTAAGAGACCCTGTTTCCAAATGAAAAATATAAAAAAGGTCTGGGAGTATAGCCCGGAAGTAGAAGGGTTTCCAGGAACCCCAGTACAAAAAAATATATATATTTGCAATATAAACCTGGCGTGGTGGCACACGTTTGTAATCCCAGAATTCGGGAGGCAGATACCTGAGGATTGCCATTCAGGGACAGCCTCAGCTACTTAGTGAAACCCTTTGCAACTCAGTGAGACCCTGTTTCAAAATAAAGAATAAAAAAAAAGGACAGGGGGTGTAGTTCAGAGATCGAATGACCCTGGGTTCCACCCCCAGACCCACAAAACAAAAGAATATTTGTTATATAAACTTCATGTACTTACTACACAAAGATTGTAAATGTTAACTACTTAAAAAAAAAAACCTTAACAAAATTACGCCAAGGCAGTATATTAAAAAAATCTCAAAACAAAAATATTTAGCCAGGTATGGCGGTAAATTCCTCCTGTAATCCCTTTACTTGGGAAGCTAATACAGGAGGTCACAGATTCAAGGCCAGCTTCAGTAAGTAATGAGACTCTCATCAACCTAAAGAGACCCTGTTTCAAAATAAAAATAAAATAGGGCTGGAGGTATAGCTCAAATTAGAATGCCCCTTAGTTCAATCTCTATTACCAAAAAATGTAATAACTTTCTTTAAAACAGAATATATGAATTCAGAAAGTAAAAATTGATTAAATAAATATGTATTGTCACAATTGATGATAAATAGCCCATAATATTAAATGATAAATTTTATAAAATAAAAATCACAATTTATAAATTTAATATCAATACTGTGTTTCTAACTACTATATATACTTTTAAAATTTGCATAAAATTTAAAACATATACATCATATTTACTATTAGTAGAAAAGCATATATTAATATATTAATATGTGTACATAAACATAAAAATATACCATATTTCAGTGGTATATATTTTGTTCATAGAGTTCACAGTAAATCCATAAAAGATGGTATCATATAGGTTTGATTGGTATATAATGTAATACCAGAATAAGTTATTTATTCAAATTAAAACAAAACCCTTAAATTATTTTGCTTTATGACAACTTTGTATTGCAGCATTTAGTACTAAATACTGATTTTTTAGCTGCAAAAAGTAATATTAAAATAACTTAGATATAAAACAGGAATATCCTGAGAAGTATTAAACATAATTGGAAATGTATTGGCCAAATGATAGTCATGATAATTTATGGAAGATTGTTCTTCCTTGAGAACCAAAAGTATTTACCTAAATGTGACTGTGGAGGTACTAGCCTATTTGGGTTCAGAGTCATTGATTCTTTACCTATGTCTCTATCTTCTTCTCCTCTGCTTCTGCCTTCAGATTGTCTGGGGGTTTATTTAAAAGGGCACTTTGGAAAAAACAGGGAAAAAGGAAAATACCGGTGTCCTCTACCTGGTTTGCAGTCAGGTCAGAGGTCTACATCCTATTTCCACCAAGATTCCACGTCTCCTCTTTCACTTGGTGACTTCAGTTTCTGGCTTTTAGGAACATAGTTTGCTACTTTAGTAGCATAGAAGTTTTGCTAAAAGAGGGGTTGCCATATGCTATGGTCTGAATGTGTCTCTCAAAAATTCATACACTGGAACAATGGGCAATGCGATTGTGTGAGAAGGTGGGTCTTTAAGAGGTAGTTAAGTCATGAGGAGGGAGCGCCTTATGGAGAGGATCAGTGGCCTTATAAAAGGGCGCGAGTAAAAGGTTTTGTTCTCTTCTGTGCCCATGTGAGGACACAGTATTTCCTCATTCTGGAAGAGGAAGCAGATTCCAAAGGACATCTTAAAACGCAGGCTGACCAAGAACTTGTCAGAAACCACCAAACCTGCTAGAAGTTATCTTGAATGTCCGTCCCAGTATGTCTGTTCTTTAAAAAGTATTCAGCCTTGGAGAAGTACAAAATTGTGTCATTTTCATGAAGATGGATGGACGAAGACAATATTATGCCAAGTGAGAGCAGCACCTCTCAGAAAGTCAAGGATCCCAATGTTTTCCCTCAGATGTGAAAATTAGATAGGAAATCAGAAACAAAAGAGGTTCAGATAAATGAGAAGAGAGACCAGTAGAAGAGTGGAAGGGTATTGGGGGAGGAAGGTGGGCAGGGAAAGAAGGAGGCTTGGGGAAGGAAACAATTCAAGTAATATTATATCCATGTAGGAAGGTATCACTACCAATCTCACTAACATGTACTAGGAAGGAGGGTAGAAATGGGTATTATCCAGAAGAAAATATACCAAGTGTTGTATGCATATATATTTGAACCACTTCAAACAGTACTATGGTGTATAATTACAATGTACCAATAAAAGTATAATAAAACTATTCAGACTCAGGTATTTTGTTATAGCAGCAAAAGCTAACTAAGATACTATACATCCTCAAACTTGCTCTTTCAAATTTTTATTACCTGGCAGAACCCTGACTGAACCAGCAGCATAGGAAAGGCCAATCAAGCTGAATGAAAGCATCCCAGTGGAAAAGTCATTAAGCAAATCCTTATGAAGGTGAACAGAGACCACAGATGTCTGTTTTTCAGAGAGAATATTCCTGTTCTCCTACATTCATATAGTGTTTTATATTATAGCTCTTGCTATAGGTTTTTTTTTTTACATTGCCTTTTCTCCACACAACCCCAAGACACAGCAATGTGTCTACATAAAGAAGGTCCTCAATAGATATTTGAGGAGTAAATCAGTATATTCTTAACTTCCAATAGACAAAAGCTTCTAATAAAATGTTAAGGGAATTAAAAGTTTAGGAAGATAAGTTATTTAAATTACATACAAGTCTTCCAATCTGTAAAAATAATCTGTAAAAATATATAATAATGTCCCTGTAACTTAAATATGTATAAATCAGAAGTTTTACCTAAAAAGCCAACAATTCTATAAAAGTATATTTCCTAGTTTTGAATTTTTATTGTTCAATTTTTTTATTTTTTAAATATTGCATTTAAACTATATTTCAGAAAGGTAGGATAAATGATTTTTATGCTTTAATTATAAATAAAAAATCGAGAAAATAATTTTTAAACAATTTAACTATCATGCAATGTGTTTATGTATCAAATTATCACATTGAACCCCAATGATATGTATAATTTTTGTTCAGATGAAAGTAATCAAAATTCTAGGTCCTGAAACAGCACTCTCAGTTTGGGCTTTCTTTATGCTTCTGTCAATCAACTAAATTTTTTTAATCAGATCATTTTAATTTATCATAAATAGAACATAACTGCTTTGTTTTTTCTTCTGTACCAATAGCCAGAAAATAATAAAGTTGAATTTAAAAATCTTTCTCAGTGGGATTGCTTGACATGCATGAGTTTATCATCTTTATGAATAAAACTTATCAGGAAAATCATATATGACAGACTCTTGAATTTCCTTAGTACAAAACTATGGGAAGATATTGCATTTCTAGAAAGTAGCATAATAGCTTTGGCTAGGTTTCCTCAGATTTGCCATGCATATGACCAAGTGCTAAAGGCTGTTAATTAGTATACAGGAGCCATTATACATGATCAGAAAAGGCCTTCCACATGAGTATTAAGAAAGCTGAAATTTTTCATTACATATTTTCATTAATTATATATGTTGCTACAAATCAATGATCCAGAAAGTGTTAGGTTTATAAGTAAAATCCAGAGACATTAAAGCTCGGAGGGGTCCTTTTTTTCATTTTAAATTCAATCACACAATGCTAACATGGGGTGGCCAATGGCTGAATCTGTGTGGTTCACATCATCTTCCAAATTGGCTGCATTACTGTCCTCAATAGACAGACTCTTATAAATTAATGAAAGATGTGGAAACAAGTGTCAGTATTTGTTTTTACCAAGCCGAGAAATAATTTATTTGGGTGCATTTATTTTTAAATGCATCCAAAGTTTAATTTGGGAAGAACTTCCATAATTGGTATCTGTTAATCATTTCCGAGTTAAATATGACATTAAAGGCAGAGAGGGATATTTTTGTGGGAAATTAGTTTTGTTTGGGTTCCTTGGCAAATGGGTAATTAAAAGAAAAGCCCAGCTAGGGCAATAATTGAAAAAAAAAAAAGTTTCTTTGCACAAGTGTTTTCAGAGATGGTTGAAAAAAATTCTTGAAAATTTTTAAGGTTTAAAAGAATGTCAAAGCCTAAAAAATGTGGAAGATTTCCATAATTCAAAATCATATTGAAAATATAGACACGTTTTCCTTTTGGCACAATGATTCAGACAAGTGCTAGTTGCCTGCCTGTTGAATACTTGGCCTTCCCAAAGCAATCCATTATGTGTAATGTGTAAGCAGTGGCAAATGGTAACTATCATTACCAGGTGGTTATTTACAATGCAAATTCTAAACCCTAACTCATAGTTGGTTGGCTCTGGAAGTTGCCAAACAGCTGGGTTTTGAACCTTAAACCCAGAGTATAATCAACAATTAAAATTTCACAAAAATTTCTCTAAACATTAATTTTCCCCCAATGTCATTATCCACTGCACCTAGGAGGTCTGTGTGGTATTTAAAACCCTGTACAACTTAGTTAAAAAGGCACATTTCTTCTTTCTTAGAAGGCCATTTTGAAAGAAAGAAAAACTTATACCAAATTATCAAAATTGTGTTAAATAAGTTCACTAATAGCAAATTTATTTGTCACAAACACTCCACAACCACTTTTGAAATAATATTTGACATATAATTCTACTGAAAGTACCCTTAAAGATTGCCAGAAAACTTCTGATTAAAAATGTTCATTGGCCAGGTATGGTAGGGCTCACTTGTAATCCCAGTACTTGGGAGGCTGAGATAGGAGGATCGTAGGTTCAAAGCCAGCCTCAGAAGCTTAGTGAGGTTCTCAGAAACTTAGTGAGACCCTGTTTCCAAATAAAATACAAAACAGGTCTGGGAGTATAGCCTGGAGGCAAAAGGCCCCTGGGTTCCATCCCCAGTACCATACACAAAATTGTTCATTGTTCTTTTTTTCTTCTTAGTAGTTTTTTTCTTCTAGATCATTCTGTGTAAACTATTACTAGCTGTGCACATATGTATGTGTATATACATATATTTATACATAGATATACATATTTGTGTGAGATAGCATGTGCATATTTGTGTGAATGTTTGTACCTTTTTTCTTAGCAGACCATAAATTTTTAAACATGTATCTACATAATATTTATATACCCTGCATGGCATAAATGCATTGAAAGAAAAGGCACTGACAAGCTATAAATAGAGTATGTCGAAGGAAAATATTTGAGATAGAAAGAGGATAATAAAATAGATTGAAACAAAAGACAGGGATCACAGGATTTTATTAGTTAAGTTCTTATGAGGGTAGAGAAGATTGCCATCCACTATCACCCTGAGCTAAGAAACTTACTCAGCACTTCATTTCCATCAATGGCTGATATCTAAGTTCAATAAATAAATAAATAAATAAATAATAAAATGCTCACTAATTCCGGACTTACTGAGAAACAACAGTGTAATCAAGAAGTCTCATGCATCTATTAGCACCATAATTATGAGTTGGGAATTTGATGTCACTCTGAGATTGAAACTCTAAGCTAGCTTCGTACCTTAATTATTTTGTCACTTTGGAAATGTTACTTGTATTCTTAATTTCAATTCTTTCATATCTTAAAAAGAAATAATAATACATACATCCCTAATTTATTTGTGCTTGTTTGTCTTAGAATAAAAGAAACTCTATAGCACAAATGAAGCATTACATTGGCCCTTGGAATGGGGCCTGTTAATACAGAGTCAAGGTTGTTACCAGATGACCAGCCAGCAATGATCAAAGCAAACCCTGTACTTTACATTATCTGTTAAACAGTGCTTTGTATCTTTTTGGAATTATGCATTTTAAGTCAGTTTTTGACACCAAAAGATGAGTTTATAGCTGCCATAAGTATATTATTTATGTTCATCAAAATACTTGAATTGAGCAGAGTCTGACATGTGATTAGTGGTAGAAAATCAACAAACAGTTGCTAGAGATATCATAAGCAAATATATACTTATAAGTATATTTATTATATATTATATTTGCATTCATTATATGTTTATATATAGTACATTTACTATATTTATGTTCAGTATAAATGTTTAAGAAATATAGCACAGATCTATCATTAAATTAATAGATACATTAAAAATTGCAAATTTTAAAATTAGTCATACATTTGCTCATCCAGTCATTTAGCTTTCTCAACTTTTCTATTACTGTTCTTCTAGAAAAGAAGGAAAGACTTGTCCTGTTACACAGCAGTTCTTTTTTATATGTATTTATAAATTTGATGCCAAGATGTTTTTATAGTTGCTTGCTCTAATATTCAAAAATTCCAGTTTTTTAAAATAGATTATGCTAGCTTGCCATAATTTCACTTAAATTCCAATCAGCATTTTAATGAATATTATTGTCAGACAATTCACTTTTATATATATTATAGCGCAGTAGAAACATAACTCTAGATGAAGAAGGAGAAACTATAGATGAACAAACAAGCTGACCTAACTGGGGGACTGGGAGAGAGGAAGAGAGAACTTTCCTAGCACACATGATGCGCATTCTGAAACATACCAGAGTCAATCACTAAGCCAGACATGAGAAGGAGGGAGGGGGAGAGAACGAGGTGGGAACTGGGAAGGAATAAATGAGTGATGTGAGCATGTGTGCCTCCACCATCTTATACCCCACTAGGATGGATGGCTTCAATGCACCAATGGTACAAAAAGAGAGATGACATAGTTTAAACTAATGCTCCACCCATGGTCTTGATGTCCACCATTCCTGAATGATACGTCATGTCCATCCTGGTTCCGAGAGGTGATAACATGAGAGTATCAAGGTGAGGTCTGTGAAGAAATCCCCTTATGATAATGCCCCTCCTCCTCTGAGATGTTTCAGGTATTAGATCATTATGGTATCATCCTGCATACTTTCTTTTTATAAGTCAACTCTCTGGAGTTTTTAAAAATTGGTTACTATGAATATTTGTGAAGTTTTTTAGTCCTGATAAAATATGAAATACTTTCTTTACAAAATCATGAAAGAGTGGTGTGTGGATTTTTACATGTAGTACTTGATAAATGCACATATCTTACCATGTTTTGATTTATTTGTAATGGCACATTATCATTAATCAGCTTGAAATGAAACATTAAAAGAAAACATCTAATTTGAAACACTCTCACTAAGTTGCTGAGGCTGTCCTTGAACCTGTGATACTCCGGACCTCTTGCTAAAAGCTCTAAAGGATACTTAATAATTGTGACTGGCTTGATGATCTTTGCCAAGTCACTTCTTTTTTTCATGATCTGTATCTGAGATTAATAGTCTCAATGAAGTAGGTAAAAATCAGAGAGTAAGGGATTTTCTGTAATAGCTATAAGAATAAAATGGTTTTCTTTATATCTGTACATATATTTTAAAAATTGACCATTATAAATCATTGTATAAACTCCTGTTTTTTGTTCATTTTGTGGGAAACTTACTATAGACATCTTTTTGTTCTTACTGGATTTTTAAAATATTGTCCCTTGTTATTTTTATTTTTTTAATTTTTAAAATTTTATTTATCCAGCAACTTAGTGAGACTCTTACAAATTAAAAAAGTGCTGGATATAGCTCAAAGGTAGAAAGAGAATGAGAGAAAGAGAAAGAAAAAGAGAGAGGGAGTAAGAGAAGAGAAGGAGGGAGAGAGGTAGGAAGGGAGGGAGGGAGGGAGGGAGAGAGAGAGAGAGGGGAGAGAGAGAAAGAAAGAGATTGAATTTAGGTCTAAAATGAACAGATTCTTTAAACTGATGTGCCAGGTTTCCATTCATTTTCAACTTTTCCCCAAAACCTATTATAGAATACAATTGGAACAGGGCTTAATTGGCACAAAAAGGGAGAGAATAAGCTCTTTTCCAAAACTTACGCTATATTAAAATAGTCCCTAAATACTTAATCAATTTAATAATTTTAGCACTGCAAGAGCAACATTATGGGAAAATGTATAACTAATCAAAACAGAATAAATACATTGAAAAAATGACAAAGAGTTGGCAAGGGGATTATCTTTAATTTTGGAAAGAATTATATACACTTTCGACTAAGTTATGAACTTAAAGTGTATTTCTCCATTCATACTATACATATATATGATTATAAGAGGCTTAGTGCCCAAGATCAGTCTTTATGTTGTTATACAAGTGTTTCTGTCTATGAGAGCTGAATACTCACAAAAAAGAAAACATCTAAGTAAATCTCATAGAAAATCAATTGATCTATTTTCATTAACATGTTTCCATGGTTGTTTAAAATGAATTTTACTTTCTTATGAAGACTTCTAAATCTGAATCATTTTATGTTATTTTGTCAAAATTCAATTGAGCTCTAAACAGTGTTTCCTAGCATCATGGACCGCTCCAGTCTCCAATCTCTCTTTATGTTTTCCACCCCTTCCTTTTATCCTTTCTTCCTTCAGTTCTTCTCTCTCTCTTTCTCTTTCTCTCTCTCCTCTCTCTCTCTCTCTCTCTCTCTCTCTCTCTCTCTCTCTCTCTCTCTCTCTCTCTCCTCTCTCTCCCACAAGTAGGATTTTTTATAATCAATGGTTTTAGACAAAATAACATTTATGCCTTTTACGCATGAAAGAGTTCAACATGTCTTCCATTGGATAAAAATATAATATAATAAATATTATCCTTGAATGTACATATCATGTGGCATGTACCACTAGTGGAAACATGTATCTTTTTTTCTTATTACTTTCTAGTTAATGATTCTAAACATTGTATAACAACAGCACTTGCTTAAAATTACTGTCAGTCTCTCTGATTCTAAACATGGTATGAGACACCTTGATTTCCACTATGAAGGTCATTGCCAGTGCAGTGTTTATTTTTTTCTTAGGAAAAGATGTCTTGAAACTCAAGTCAATAAGAGACTTGAAAAGTGAATATTTGAAAAATACAGCAACACTGAGTAATTTAACAAACTTAGAAGAAAGAAAAAACTTTCAAAACACTAAGCCTGATAAAAGTGATTAATCATGTATGATTGCCCAGACATCAGCTCTGCTGCATATTACAGGAGATTTATTCACATAATGATGTTGACCTACTTAGTAATAAACTCAGTGCTTTCATTTTTATATTGGTTTTAAAATTTTTCTAGTGTTATCAGGACATACCTAAAATAATCGTATTCTTAAATTTATTAAAAATTGTTATCCTTTCTAAAAATATCATTTTATTATTGTATTGTAAATATACCTCATAATGAGGTTCAAGCAGTTGGAATATACATCCTTTTAAGTAAAGATGATTTTAGAAAGATCATTTTAGTGACTGATGGATCTTCACTTCAAATAAAATAATTTTATCATTTATCATTTGCTTTGAATTGATAATTATTACATTCTCTTCTTTCATTTTTTCCTACTTTTTTCCACTGGCATTGTACACACACACACACACACACACACACACACACACAACCTTTAAAACCTCAGCTTGGTGTTCTGAAGCAAAAAGCAATAGAATTATGTATTCATCCTGACAAAGTGTTAGATAGCTTGCCATGGGCTTTTTTGTTAAAAAAAAAAAAAAAAGTAAAAAGAAGACACAAAATCTCAAGTCAGGTATAAAGCCATAATGATTCTCAGATGTTGACAGCTAAACTTCTTAAAATGAATATAAATCTCACCAAATAAATGTCAGTTCTATATATGCATAGAGCCTGAAATTTGTATCACCTGGTGAAGGGAGTAATATGAAATAATGACTTACACCACTAGATATAGAATATCTGGTGGAAAAAGGAAGATGCACACAGTGGAAAACTGAAGGGTCATGGAGATTACTACTGCCAGAAAAGATTAAGCAAATATCTTTTATTTTATTTTTATTTTTTACTTGAAAAAAAATCACCCATTGTAAATCTATTTGCCTATCCTCTGAAAGTCATGATAGGATCACTAATATTGTGTCATTCATTAGTAGAACCAACAGTATATGGTTTTATCAATTGCAAAGGCAACCTGATCATTGGATTTTGATCTGTTCCATGTGATATCAGAAGTGCTGTATCAGGATAAAAATGGCAATTTATTAATTTTGTGGACACATATTTATTCTTCAGTCATTTAAATTAACATTCCATTCTTCAAGTCATACTTTTCTACTTTCTTTGTATCTCCTAACAGTAGCATATTTATCTAAATTATCTTTTTTAATTCTGTATTTTAAAGCAGTAGCACGGGAAGAAATTCTATTTCATCCTGAGAGAAATAACAAATTATAATATTTGCTAGGAATGCTGAATTTGTTAAGTTACATTAAGAAAAAATATTGCTATGTCTGTGATCTCTGGACACACAATATATACATAAAAATACCATGCACGTTATTTGACTATAGGAAGTCTAGCATTCCACAAATTAAATTAGGAAACTTGAATTTTATAACTTAATAAACCTCTTTTAGCCCAGACCACTCTATGAGATGAAATCATTCTTCTGAGTCCTACCTACATCTCCCTGTGACTTATGTGGAAACTTTTCAAATGTATGAAAAGAAATTTCTAACACAGAAATTTCTTTTCACAGGAATTCATTGACAGGAATGAATCTAACTATCTTTCCTTCACAGGAGACCTAAAACAAAATTATTTTTTAGCAGCAAAGTGTAATATACTCACCCCAAAATGTACAGAAATACCCCATAAAATGGCTCCAGAGATTGAATCAAAACATTAAGCATTCCAGAACTTCCTATTAAATACGTAGTAATAAGGTTCTAAGGTATAATGCTGCCACAAAAGTATATTTAAGTCAAATCAAGTTTCATAGATACTGATGAGAATGTAAATGTTCTCAGCATCACGCAGACCTTGGAATGTTTGGTGGTCCTTTGGGTTCTAGGATACCACCAATGTGGCAAAAAAGAGAAAAGGTGGATTAAGGAGACAAGTGCCACTGTTTCTCCACAGTATCCAGTTTTCAATGGTTCTGTCTCTCTTGAGGATAAGCAATAGTTTGGAATGTTTGAGGACAAACTTTCTTCTATGTTCTACCTCAGGTAGAATGGAAGTAGGTACTCACCATGTGGATGAGTGAGCTGCCTCACATCCATGACCACTCTTCTACTACTGTCTACACATTTAAAGAGAACCTTCAGCTTCATGCGCTAAGAATGAGCGGACCCCAAATGTGTCTCTGCTCCACATTCTGTCTTCTCCTGCATAATCAAAGCATCTTTTATCTTTAAACCACTTCATTTCAACACGTGGGGAAGCTCTAAAGTGACACCAAGCTCATTGTCATTTTCAGTTGTCTTTACTGGAACTGAGTGCAGACAGAAGTCAGGGAGGCTGCTAAGCATTCTATAGTGCATGGGACAGTCCACCTGTAACGAAGAGTTACCTGGCACAAGATGTCAATCATTCCACAGCGACATGGCAAGATGCTCAACAATTTAGTGGAATCCTTTTAAACCAAAAAAAAAAAAAAATTAGATCTGTGGTGTACTTCAAAGGTAGAACATCTCTGGGTTCAATCTCCATAATCCCCCAAAATACTTATATTAGCCTATAGTTTGGCAAAATTATCTAGCACTCATCCAATATAATGGCAGTGTTTTGTTTGTTTGTGTGTTTGTTTTTGGTGGTATTGGGGATGGAACCCTTCTACCTCTGGGCTATACTCCCAGAGCTATTTTATATTTTTTATTTGGAAACAGGGTCTCTTAAGCCAGCGAGGCTGGCTTCGAACCTAGCTGTGTTTTTTTGATATCTCACATTGAATACTATATGGAATGTACTCTATTATATCATCTTAAAGTCAAAATATTTTGAGGACCATCTGTATTTTATGTGATACACTAAGAGTAGAAACGTTTCATTGTTCATTCTCAGTAATGAAACATAATACAGCTGTGGTCTTCAGCTCACAATGCTATGTCAAAACTGGCAACTATAATGAACTTATATAAATCACAGGGGTCACCATGAGGTGGTGAAAGGCTATTTGGAAACTGAATTTACCTATGAATTTTTCTGTTAATCTAAAATTGTTAGCCAGGAATGGTAGCACATATTTTTAATCCCAGTGCATGGAGAGCAGGGAAAGGAGAGTGGCAAGTTTGAAGCCATGCTCGGCAATTTAGCAAGACCCTTAGCAATTTAGAAAGACACTGATTCAAAATAAAAATAAAATAGGGCTGGGGATATAACTCAAAAGCAGAATGTCCCTGAATTTGACCCACCCCAAAAAATCTATTAAAAATAACCTGAGAAAGATGTGTATGCCTATAATCTCAGCTACTTGGTAGGCTGAGACAAGAAGACTGCAAGTTCAAGGCTGGGAAACTTATAAATACCACATTTTTAAAAACAAACAAACAAACAAACAAACAAATCTGGCATGTAGTCCTAGAGTAGAGTAGCCCATGATTTCAATCCCCAATGCAAAATAATCCATTATTTTTTTAAGTGCTGTTCTATGTCATTCATAGATGGTCTTCCAGAAAGGGCAAGTTATTTTATAATATTTTTCTCACTATAGTTATAGAAATGCCACCCCAAATGGACTGCATGTGCTCCTTTCCTCAAGGAGTGATGCTGCCGTTCAAGTGGTTATGAGGTGTGTGTGTGTGTGTGTGTGTGTGTGTGTGTGTGCACCTTGATAGATGCTGGAGATACTGTATACACTTGAGATGTGGTTGGATTTAAAGTTCATCCTGCCTGTGGGTGAGGCTTTTATGTAAGAGATGTGACATGATGACCTTTTTTTTCTTTTGTTGGTTGTTCTTATTTTTTGCTTTAATTTATATTCAAATATTAACATTACAAGTGTAATAACGGACGACATTTTTCAAGTGATAACACTAAACACAGATGCCCATTTTTAAGTGAAAACAAAAATTGCTGTGGAATTTAAAAACAATACAGTATTCTAATGAGATTTTTTTTGTATAGAGAGAAAATCTACTAGAAATAACTCAGCTAATTACTATTGTGACATCTGGTTTGTGGCTAATAGAAATTCTAAGAATTATTTACTTTGCTATTTAAATAACATTCTACTGTGCTATTCATATATTTCCATATTTAAAGTAATGATTGTATTCTTAAATATGATTCCAAAATTAGTGAATTGTTTCATTAAAAAATACCAATTGTTCATATTTCTAATGTGAATAATGGTTTATAAAGTTAGAAAGATAAATTTGGTTTAGACATAAATTTAGATGCTTATATTATATATTCAGGAAAATAATTCAATATATTTAATAGTAATTTATTATTTATATTTCTATAGTTTATAATTGTTCTTATTTTTATTTTTGACTGAGGTTTGTTTAGTCACCAGTTTATTAAGAAATACTAAGTATAAAAGTTGCATCAAAGACTGGTGTGGTAGTATACACTTGTAATACTAGTACTTGGGAGGTTGAAGATTAAAAGTTTTTGGCCAACCTCATCAACTTAGTGAGACTTAAATTTTTTAATAAAAAATAAAACAGGGATAAGGTGAAGGTTACAGGTGGGATGCCCTTGGGTTCAATCCCTACCACCATATACACAAACACAAATAGAATAATAGAACAGCGGAATAATATTGTTTCTTCTTTGGTTTGACTTTTCACTGAATATCTCTGAATGAGTGAACGAGTCAATACAGACAGACAACATAGAAAAGTATGATGATGCTATTTAATAATATTATCAACAGTACAATAGCGTGGTTCAAAAACATGTAAATAAGTATCTTAGTACATTGTGTGCAAACTGGTTCTATTACTTAAAGTATGATGGTGGGGAGACTCTCACTTCCAGCCTCTTCAGGCAATAACCTGTTCTCAGCTTGTGTCCACTGACATTCCCAAGTATAACCCAGATCATTCTCTGTGATTATTTACTGAACATCTACTATCTACGTTTGGTTTTTCTTTTGTGTAAGTCCAATGAATTGTGTGATGTGATTATAATGTGTGTGTGTGTGTGTGTGTGTGTGTGTGTGTGTGTATGAAAGAGAGATCTCTGCATTCTTTTAACTTTCAGTGACTCTATTTAATTTTATGTAAAATGGCCTTAGTAATGCTTACTGTTATCATATAGAACAATGTAAAGCTAGATGAAATATAAAAGTATTTCATAAATATCTATTATAGGAAATAAAAATATCATCACTCCTAATCGTGGGTGTTGATAATTTACTACTCTTACACCCTATATATACTTGTGACTGTACTCAAAAGCTCAGACAGGGGAAATCAGTACAGCTGAGTTCAGCATTAGATATCAGATAGATGTCTCAGAAGGAAGAAAACTGTATCAGGCCAGGATAACCTTACAAAAAAATGATAGAATTCAAAAGGCCAAGCAGTTGGGATAAGAGCAATTGGAATGAGAGTGTAGTGGTAACAAAAAAGGTACTTTGTCATGAAGACTGAACTTTAGGAGGATGCCTGAGAACCACAGAAAACCTGCAGGTAGGACAGCGGAATTGGGCATTCAGTAAAAGTTCATGTTGAGCAGAGAAAAAGCAGATACTCAACCTGAAATAAGACAAATCTCAAAAAGAGGCAGTAGGACTGAAATATTAATGTAGAAATTTCCAGCTGAATAACAATCCAATATCTCGTAATTATAAAAAGACTTATTATTAAAAGTTTCTAAATACTTTTGACTATATATATATATATATGCTTTCTGATATATATATATATATTTTTTATGATACATAAATAAATATGTCTTTATCTCATATAAAATATAAAATAAATATTACCAGGGCTTAGGTGTTAGATTACATGTACACATAAAAAGACTTACTTCAAACATTACAGAAAAAAAAAACAACTGTAAGCATGCTCAAATACCTAGGTATGTGTTGTCAACACGCCCTTTTCTTTGGCAAGGGAAACCCACATCTCATAGTTATTTTAAACTGTAATTAGGGTCAACAGAGGCACACATAGGTTAAAGAAAAAGGGCAACCAAGCTTGTTTTGTAATAACACATGGGACTCGCAGACCATTAAAATGGGTATATGTATGCATGCCATTGTAAACTGGGGACACACGTATTTAAAGACGTTGGGGCAACAGGAAGTTTGTAAAGGCTAAAAATGAAAAGGACTATATTCAACTTTTTCAAACAATAATTTTTGGCCAAAACAATAGCAACAGTGAGGTCAGTGCACTTCTGAATGGGTAGCTGTTGGGCAGATGTCCTTGCAGAAGCCCATTTGGTGTTGGGTTTAGTGACCTTTGTGCAGACCCATGATCCTGGTCATCATTGTGAAAGTTACCATCCGGAGGTTAGGCACATGAACTCTTCCTTCATAAACTCCCAACTTCTGTTGTTTATTGTTTGCTAGGGTGGAAACAAGCAACTCCATTTTGATTGTGAGAACTTTCATTGTATTGAAATTGCACATTATTTAGCCAGGAGTCATGGCCCTCACCTGTAATCCCTGTGCTTTCGAGGTTGGGACAGGAAAATTGCAGATTAGTAATTTAGTGAGATCCTGTTTCAATTTTTTTTAATTTTTTTATTTTTTTGCACTGGGGATTGAAACCAGAGATAATTGTATTTCTGAGCTATAGCCCCTGCCCTTTTTTATCTTTATTTTGAAACAGACTCTTGCTAGGTTTATGAGAGTCTCACTATTTGCTAAAGCTGGCTTCAAACCTGCTATCTCAGTCTCCCAAGTAATGCGACTACTGTCATGTACCACCGTGCCCAGCTCAATTAAAAAAAAAAATCGGGCTGAGGGTACAGCTCAAAAGTACAATGTCTGTGAGTTCAAAGTCCAGTACCACAAATCAATCAACCAATAATAAAAGAAAATTACATTTTATTTGAAAACATTCAAGAAACAGGTAGAGGAGATATTTAAAGTGATGTTTATATACATGTAAAATTCATTCAATTCCAATAACATTATAACTTCAGTTATCTACATTTAATGATGAACATGCATAACCCCAAAAGGATTCCAAAGAACTATAACACTTTATATGCCGTTTTTTCAAAGTTTTACTGAGGTATTTTTAGTAGTAGCTGAAATCTGGGTGTTGTAAATTGCACGCCAATCTTTGCAACTTAGTGAGACTGTGTTTTAAAATATCATCATCATCATAATCATAATCATCACCATCATCACCATCATTATCACAACAACAACAATAATAATAATAATAATAATAATAATAATAAATATATAAAAAGGATAGGTATGTAGCTCAAAAGTAGATACCTTTGGGTTTAATCCACAATATCTCAAAAAAAGAGATATTAGGTACTTAGCCCCCAGAAATGATATATACTACATAAAATTTATTTAATTAACATAGCAAATAAGATGATTCAAAAGTTAGATAATTATTTAATATTTGAAAATAACACTTAATCCTGAATCGAATATGCTGAAAATTCTCTATTCAGTTAAAATTAAATAAATAAAATTATGTATAAGTATGTATAATGTTTACAGAGTTCTTATTTAAATCCTAGTGAGCAAAACCCAAACTAATTTAGCAGAGAGTTGGTAGAAAAGTAAAACAGTAAATATTGTATATTTGTTTCTGAGTTGTGCCTTGGAATAATTTTTTTTTCTATGTCCAGTTTATAAATCAAAAAGACTTGTCTAGGGAAACTTCCTGGGTGCAGTATGACTCAAAGCTACATACTCAGAGAGAAAGGAAGACACTACATTGCATTCTGCCTGTGGTGTAGGCTTTGTTGAGCATCAGCATATTTGGTTTTGTGATTTAAGTAACTTTGTTTTATAATCTAGTACCAGTTTCAATTTAAGGTAAAAAAAATTCATATCTCAGAAAAATTATCTCTGATAAGCATATAGCTATCACTCCAAAATTGATTACTATTGATTATCTTATCTGGTTAGACCACTGACCTTGGATAGAGATAGTGCACTATCAACACCCCAAGGAAACATGTAACTTGCTATTATTTTGCTAATAAATAAACAATAATTGCAGAAAAATGTATCAGTTCATGAAATATTTAGTTTTAACTATTATGTTTTTCTTAAGCAAAATGAGGCCAGACAAAATAGAGTATTGCCTATAAAGATTATCAGACAGGATTAAATATAAATAGATAACATTTTACTCTAGGAAATCATGCAAAACATCACATAGAGAACATGAGCAAGACATTTCTGAAATAAAAGAATGTGTTAGGAACTAGATGGTACATAAAAAATAAAAAATAACAGGGAAAAAAACCACAAAGAAATTATGACCTGTATCCTTTATAGATATCAATTAGACTCCTATTTTATTGACCAAGAGTAAATAAGGGCTTTCAAAATGGATAAAGAAAATATGTATAGCAAGTGAATGGTTTGATTCAATAGTGATTGTACTTACTGTTATGGATTGGGAGAATATGGTTTGAGGAAACTATTCCCCAGGAACCCCTGTGAGGGTCCCGGACACACTTTCCCCCAACCCATAACAAAAACCAAAATGACCAAAAACAGAAAATTACTGCGGGTTCTTGCCCTAAGCTTGGACAGTTGCTGAAGATTTAAAGAGGTTTATTAAAAGATAGAAATACAGAAAATAGAAATACAGCTCCATACCAGACTGGCATGGAGGGGTGACTCGAAATGAATACACCAAAGGGCTTACACATGAACCGGAATTTTTATGCTCATGACCTCCATCTTGTTTACATAATTCTGAAGTAGTGAACATCCCTATAAGGTACCTCCCCTTAACTCTGTAAGGTACCTCCCTCAATAAGGTGTAGCAAGGTGTCTCCTTCCATGAAGGTCAACCCCTCCTACCATCTTAGCTAGCTTATCCAATCATGTAGATCTGTCTTTAGATAAAGGCCTAGTTCTCCTCAACTAAGATCTGTCTTTAGATAGAGACAGGCCTAGTTCTCTTCTCCTATTGACTGGTTAATTGCTTTGAACTAGGTTAATTTACATTGGAATAGCTGCCTGTTTTAGGCAGAAATCAAGTCCTTTCTTTACCCATGTCTGCTGCCATTTTGACAAAACTATTTTGAAATATATCAATTATTTTCTTTTGAAATATATTAATAATCAGAGCTTTCCCAAATCTTCCTAGGTCATTCCCAATACTGGCATATTTACCATATGGATAAATAGCAGCTTTAAAATGGACTAAAAGATGTAAACTTGGAAAAGTTGTACTTTGAATTGCATTAAATGACCTCTTCATCCATAAGGACTTTTGCTACATGGGAAAGAGAAAATTCAACTCTTAAGTCAACTGAAATAGGGAGATATGAATGAGGAAGTTCTCAAAGCAAGGAGAAGCAGTAGGTCCTAGAGGCAGCTCAGGAAAGACTCTTCTTGAGTTCAGAGAATCTATGAGAAGGGAAGAAACACTCCATCAGGAATCACTGAGGAAGGGGAGAAGTGGGTCATGCTTAGAGTTTTCTACACAGCCATGATCCTTTGCAGATAGTATTTCTTGGGGGCAGGAGATGGGAAGATTTCCCAACATTTGCTGCTTTCCAGAAGCACAGAATTCCAATACACTTCACACTTTGTTGCAGATGAAGCAATGTCTATAGAAGGGTCAAGAAATAAATAATAGCCATAAACACAAATAAATTCAGTGGTTAGTCTTCATTTTAAGTCTTACCATTATAAATGTTTGGTATCATGAAACATGATCAGATTGCTCGAACCAACAATTTTTTGATAATGAGATTTTCTGATGGAAAATAAATAATAAATGAAGTTCAGATGCATTTTCATTTATTCAGCATCACAGCTGATATTTAGAAAGCTGCAGAAAGATAAATTATGAAGAGAGGAATTATGTTTAATTTTTTGCAGTGACATATATATATGTATATATACATTGCTATATGTGCATGTGCATACATATGTTTATATATATATATTCAAAAACCTAAAATGTTGTGAATATGCAAATATTTCCATGGCATAGTGGATATCAGTGGACATTGGGAACATTGTATTAGTGGAACTATTTCTTGGTACAATAATAGTATTTTTATTGTTAGTGTATGAGTAAATTTAGGAAGATTATATGGTTTTAAATATAGCTACAATGTTTCCAAACTCTTTTCTGAGACTGTGCTGCTTCCTCCCATGACTAATGAAGTATATTTACCTTCTGGAATCTGATCTGGAAAAATGGTTCTTCCAGTGCAACGTGACATACACGATACTACACAAATTCTAGATGCACTCCTCAGTAAGTCCTGCACTTTGGGGCTCCTCCTGCCTTGGAAGACTGCCCTGAGAGCACTGTGAAAGGAAAACTAGAGTAGGCTGTTGGAAGACACGAGGCGACATGGAGGACAACCAGGTGACATGCTGGGATCCCAGCTCAGCTCCCTAGCAACGGCACGGCGAGGAGGGTAAGAGAAGCACAGAACCATCTCGTAACTCACGGAGTGAAGGGAAGTTACAGACGACTCCAATCTCAAGTCACTTTGATTGGTGTACACAGATATCCCTAACTCAAGCAGCTAATCCTAGCGGGTATGCATTAGTTAGCATGAACTAAGTGAAAGCAGTCCATCTCGATATTTATTAAATGTCATGTATTAATACGTAGACTTGCCATCCTTTTGTGCATTCGAGATCAGGTATTATTCATACTTTCACTGAGAAAAGTAGTCACGTGTATATATGAATGCATATTTCAATCTATTTAGTCCTAGAGTATTATATAATTATATGCAGACATAGTTTCTCCTTTAATTGCACATTTTTAAAGCTAAAGAAACTCATGACACTAGAAATGCTTCGACCTTGCTTCTTAGTGAACGTTGACATTTACTTGAGTCCAGAATGGGGTTCTGACCCACTTGAATCATTGACCACAGAGCATCGGGCAACCAAGGTGGGCACAACGCTTTGTGACAGGGACCGTAATACGACACACTTGAGTCGTTCCAGTTACCTTTATCTAAGACCATAATTTAGCCAATGGCATTTTTGTGATTTATTAAATTAGCTATTTGACTTGCTCAGAGTCAATGAGCCCAAACGCAAGAAAATTACATAGGTAATCTAAGAAAAGTCACTCTTCTGCATGAAGCTAGTGCTGGAAGGAATCCCGGGTCAAATCCTCTGTCACTCGCAGGCTTTGCCATCATCTGGTGACCTGAAAGGACTTTATTCACACAACTGTTACCGGCGGGTTCAGTCCTGTGGGGGGCAAGTCCACTAGCGGTCGGGGGCCTCAGAAAGATGGTACAAAAGGCAGGCGACGTTCTGCAGATTCTTATCTGCAGCGGTTCTTTCCCCTCTATGAATTCCTTAAGTTTTTAGTTACGACACTTTGGAAAAGAACCTGAGGTGGACAAAGGCTTCTTGAGCCAATGACACTTTATTACGAAAACCCCAAGAAATTTATACACTTCACCAGTAAAGTTAAGAGAAAGGGGGGCGGGTGTCTTTCAGCTGGTTGTTGGCCTTTGAAGAATTAACTTCTGTTCCTCTCCAAGGTCCCAAGGTCTTGTAGATAAGCAGTTGCAGGTGGCAGCCTCCCAGGATAGTCAAGGCTTGGGAGCTTCTCAGGAACTTTTCCTGGAACTTTCCATCTTTTGGGCTCAGTTCATATAGCAAGTGTGGGGAAATGTGGTGATTCAGGTGGATGTGATGGAATTTCTTCAGGTGTTGGTACCTTATCTTCTAAGTCTGAAAGCTTAAGCATACTCACAACACAGTTTGGCAGACAAAATATCACAAACAACACCACAAGGTTCTTAGTTCTAATTTTCAGATGTATTTCCTTAACTACTGAGCACTCTTCTTTAGACAACAAGCCTATTAAAAGTTTGCTTCCCTGTCACAAACTCTCTGCAGTCTGCTTCTAACTTTCTAATTTCTTTCTTTTCCAGTTGGGACTTTCTTATGATAAGCTCTTTTTCATGAAAAATGCTTTTCTTATTCTTACGGTATTTCTTTTCCTTCATACATATATATTTAAAATGTCTGTCCTTTATTTTGTAATATTTATTTCTAATTATGCGGCCAGTTTTTCTATCTCCTGGAATGCTCACACTGAGGTAAAAGTTAACAGTCTTTTTCTTTGGGTCTATTGTATTCGGGCATCTAAGTTGTTTCTTTAAGGTTACACACAAGGTTTCTCTCTGTCTCTAGGCAGGATTTGCCAGAGTTAACGATGAAGGTCGGAGGCCATTTGTGATTGCTGCAGCTGGGGTGCTTATCACAGTACCTGAATTCTGGCCAGTTTCTCATTATTGTTGAGCAGAGCCAAGGACGTTTAGACAAATTTTTAGAGAGTTTATTTCCACGGACTCAGTTTCTTTTTATAGTTCTAATTTCACATCACTGGAGCAATTCGTATAGAAAGTTAAAAGGAATAATAGTGAAGGGTATCTAAAAGTTGGGGGTACTTTGGCCAGAGACGACACCTCCTTCTCGGGGCGTTTTTGCCGACTTAACTATGTGGAGTGGGGGTCTCAACACATAGATGCCGAGGCAGCAGGATGTCTTGGCACACAACCACAGAGGAATGTTAGGTTTAGGATTTCAGGTGTGATCTTTTTAATCTGTAAAGTCATTCAATCTAATCTTCTTTTTTGGTACTGGGGTTGGAATTTGGGGGCATTTTACCTCCAAGCTACACACTCTGCCCTATTTCTTTTTTCTTTATTTTGAAACAGGGTCTTACTAAGTTGCAGAGGGCTTCACTAAGTAGCTGAGGCTGTCCTCGAATCATGATCCTCCTGTCTCAGCCTCCCAAATGCTGGGATTATAAGTGTGCGCCACCATGCCCAGCTTATTCATTATAATTTTTAACATGAATGTGAACCACAGGGAAAGCATGTTTGGTTCTCCCTCCATCGGTGGACAAGCATGTAGAAGGCCCAATGATAAAATCCGCCACGAGTGCATGCTCCTGCAGATGGAAGCTAGTTGTCATTGTCCTTGTTTTACTTGTTAAATTAAATAACAAGTTTCTTTTAAAAAGAAGTGAAATCAGCTGGGCATGATGGCGCATGCTTGTAATCCCCGTGATTGGGAGGCGGAGACAGGAGGATCGCGCAGGTTCAAGAGACCCTGTTTCCAAATTAAGAAAAGTATAAAAATAGGTCTGGGAGTGTAGCCCGGAGGTAGAAGGGCTTCCAGGAACCCCAGTACCACCAAAAATAAATAAATAAATAAATAAATAAACAAACAAATAAACAAATAAATAAAAAAGAAGTGAAACCGATTCTCTGAAATTATGTTTCTAAATAAGACATTATTATAGACATTTTCCATACCTAGCCTGTAACTTATATCTTACTCTTATGAAATTCTGACAAGTGATTATATTTTTGAAACTTGATTCAACTTTAACATCAAGTTTTAAATCTGTGTGTGTAATTTATTATTAGTAGTAGCAGTAGTAGCAGTATTATTAGTGGTAATAGTAGTAGTAGTAGTAGTAGTAGTAGTAGTAGTAGTAGTAGTAATAGTCCCCAGGGGCATTGCACTTCTGAGCTCCATCCCCAGAACTTTCTATATATTATTTTGAAACAAGGTTTTGCTAAATTCCTGAGGGTCTCACACGAACAGAGCTACAGTAATATAGAATTCATAACTCTCTACTCATACTGCCCTTAGCATTTGATCCATATTTTATTAAGGATACTTGTTTTCACTTTCTTTTCTTTTCTTTCTTTCTATTTTTTTTTTTTTTTTTTTTTTGGTGGTACTGGGGTTCCTGGGAGCCCTTCTACCTCTGGGCTACACTCCCAGAACTATTTTATATTTTTATTTGGAAACAGGGTCTCCTAAACCAGCGCGCGGCTGGCTTCGAACCTGCGCGATCCTCCTGCCTCTGCCTCCCAAGCGCGGGGATGACAAGCGTGCGCCACCACGCCCGGCTATGTTCACTTTCTTTACACTAATGTTTGGTACAGATTTAACTAGCTGTCAGTGAATTAGATTAGACTTTGATATCTAATTATTGGTGCCTTCATACCTAGAATACAGATTCAAGTGTGATAAAATCAATATAAGATGTGCTGCCTGATTTGTTAAGTACTAGCTCACTTGACTGCAAACAAGATAAAACCTATATCATATTAACATGACCACTATTAATATTAATAGTCCAGGTGAAACAATGAATACATTAATATGCTACACTGTGAGCCAGATTTTGAGACTATATTTGAGCACGCAAGTCTTACTTTCAATCAAGGTCTTACTACAAATTCATTAATGAAGACCCCCACCTGTAAAAGCTATTCAATGTAAGTAGATTTCAAGGACTATTTCTTGTGTGTGTGTGTATGTGTGGTACTTGGGATATAAACCCAGAGGCATTCTACCTCTGAGCTACACCACCAGCCCTATTTTTTATTTTTTTGAAATAGGGTTTCACTGAATTGCAAAGGGCCGCACTAAAGCAGGAGCTGAGTCCATATTCAAATGGCAATCGTCCTGTCTCAGCCTCCCAAATGCTAGGATTACAGACATGTGCCACCACTCCTGGCTAGGAATATTTCTTTGAAAAAGCCAAACTGACCAGGCATTGTGCCACATACTTACAATCTCAATACTTGGGAGGCTGAGACAGGAGGATTACAGGTTCAAGGGCAGCCTCAGAAAACACTGAGACCTGCCCGGCATGGTGATGCACGCCTGTAATCCCCGCGCTTGGGAGGCCAAGACAGGAGGATCCTGCAAGTTCAAAGCCAGCCGTGCTGGCTTCAGAGACCCTGTTTCCAAATAAAAATATAAAATAGGTCTGGTAGTATAGCCCAGAGGTAGAATGGCTTCCAGAAACTCCAGTACCCTCCCCCATAAAAAAAAAGAAAAAAAAAAAAGAAAATAATAAAACTCTTAACCTAGTAAGACCATTTCAAAATGAAAACTTAAAATAAGGGTGGCGTATAGCTCAGAGGTAAAAAGCCCCTGGATTCAAACCCTAGTACTACAAAATAAGCATAACTAGAACAAAAACTGTAATTTATCATTTTTATATTATGTGAGTTACCTGGATACAGTTTTTTCTGATCAGTGTGAATCAATATAGATTATCTAATTTTAATCTCAATCTTTTCTCTACAACTTTATTTTATTAACTGAATATTAATGAGAAACATGTCATGGTATTTTTAAACCATAATGTTTGTACACATTTGTGCTAGTTTTAAAGGGAATTAGGATTATCAATAGCATCATTCAGTATTTTGTAGGAAAAACTTCAGTCTGCAAATTCAATAAATAATTGATAAAAAGTTAATTATGCATGCCTGTGGGCAAATACTCAGTCTCAAGTCAGTAATTTTGGTGACATAAATTAGCAGAAATTTCTAAAATAATGTGCTGGAACCTTCAAACTGTCAGTAATGCTCAGAACAGATCCCATTTGTGTTGTTATGGTGTAGAAGCAAAGGCAGATGGATTCTGGAAAGCTACACTTTTGACACTATAAGGGCCTTAAGAAATTGTCAAAATGTCCCTATGAGGCAACAATTTAAATCAAACTGGAAGTGGTATAAGAATCAGAATTTTCCACGTTGTCTTTTCTGAGGGCGCAAATCAAGTCCTACATCGTGAAGAATCCTGTATTCCCGTATCAGAGCAAAATTTTAAATGCTCTGTTGCTTTTGTAAGATGTATTACATTTGTTGGAGATAATCCTTTTGTTGCTGCTGAGGTAAAAGGAGATCAGGTCACTGTTACTGTTCAAGAAACCATGGTGTTATACCTAAGCATATGTGGCCTTTCACAAACGTGTGGACTCGGGACAAAAAGCTACACACACGATTTTCTTCCTAAGGAGATTGTTAGTTGATGGCATTGACTGAATACCCAGGACGTTCACCTCCCAATCCCTCTTTCTTTCAGCCTCATAAATACTCAGGTGAACAATTCAGCAGTGGGATTAGTCCCCAGGAATCCAGAGCACTTCACAGATCAATAATACAATGATATATTGGTTTTCCTCCTTCTCTATTTCAATCACTCTTCCCTTGTCTCTGGGACAGCTTTCCAAATGAGCAGAATGTGCCTGCAAACTTGTGACAGGCCCTGACAACAGAAGTGTGTCAAGAGACACCGAGACGCTCTAGAGATGACTTAGTTCACCCACATAACACTTTTCAGGTGTGAAAAATAGCCCCAACACATTTAACAGAATTTGCATAAAGTCCATTGTGGTTGTTAGAGAAGCAATTATCAATGTGCCTGAAGAGTCACAAGCACATTCTAGAGGAAGCTTTCAGGAGGGAGGTTCTTCCATGGGGATGAGCAGGTCGTCAGTCAGTTGGCCAAGGCTGTCTCACCTGTCAGAATGTACCAGCCTGCCCTAGACAACTGTGCTTTTCTGCATTGCTGCCCTTGCCCTTGTAAATAATTTGAATGCCATTCCTATTAATTAGCAAGAAAAGACTCAAAACAGAAGGTGATAAAGGAAAGCATTGGTGAGAGTTCCTGAACACGGAGGGAGCTGGTGAGGGTACTGGACTGCTCTCGGATAGAAAAACGAAAATAAGTAGCAAGACAAATGAACAAACAACAAACAAACACAAAGAAAAACGCCAAGAAAATATGATGTTTAACATTCCTTCTAGAGTCAGAGTCAAAACCATAACATAATAAAAGTAAACATGTATAATTATTGAAAATATCAGTAATGTGTGTTCACTGTCAGAGGCCAGCTGTGGTTGCAGGTGAGATTTTAACAGTGAGAACCAAGAAAAGAAAATATGAGTTGCCATCGGGAGGAGAACAGCAGCTGCTTTATTCTACTAACCCATCCCTTATATAAGGTCTGGGCAAAATGGCACATGTCTATGCCAGTGTAACATGCTGGTACATGTTGTGCTATGCCAGTCATACTTATATAACTATATACACATCTGCAGCTGTGTGGGCTGACTTGACTAATCACACTTATTTAACTAAGTGCTCATCTTTGGCTGCATGTGATGAGTGCAGTCATGCCCTTTCCACTGATGTGTACCTCCCGTGGACCCCACACCCACTAAAGAAGATGTGAGTGCCTCAAAATATTAAAAAAAATACTGGCAAAAAATCACAGGTTTTAGTCCTAAGAAAGTGACTGAATCTCTTCTTCAATTCCATTTTAGGAAATCTCTAAACAGTATGATCAAGAAGATCCACATGTACCATAATCAAATCAGGAAAAAGAGAGGTTGTGGACCATAATATCTATTATATAACCAGAATAGGACAGTTCCCAGCAAAAAATAAAGTGTCACAGATATAGGTAAAACATAGATGGCCTTAATATTTCCTGTCTTTAAAATCATTATTATTTTTAACATTTCTACAACTCTTTTTTTGAATTAGCTTTACTGAGGTAGAAATTATATATGACAACATTCACTAAGTTGTGTTCTGATGAGTTCTGGTGAGTACAGACCTGTATATAATAATCAGTACACTTGTGGCACTTCCTCTTTCCTCAATGTGCAAAATAGTTTTTTGCTACTTTGGATTCAGTACTCTGCATTATCTCATTTTGCATTGATCTTGGGTCTGATATCCCTCACTATAGTTTTGTCTTCTCTATACTTGCCCATAAATATAGCCATACAGAGTGTTTTAATCAGCTGTTTTGTTGCTATGACCAAAATAACTGACCAGAACAACTTAGAGAAGGAGAACTTTATTTGACTCATGATTCCAGAGGTTCAGTGCACATTGGCCAGCTTTGAGACAGAGACATCTTGGGAGCAGGGCATAGAAGAGAAAAACTGCTGGGGACGCTTGGGAACCAGAGAGAAGGAGAAAGAGCACAGAAATAAAGTCCTCAGGCCATAGCTCCAGGGACCTAATTTATCCAGATACATCCTACCTCCCCAAGATTACTAGATTACTACCCAGTTATGCCAATAAAATGATTAATCTGTCAGTGAATTCATCCATTGATGAGATTAGAACCCAGATTCAATTATTTCACCTCTGAACATTTTTAAATTTCCAATACAAGAGCTTTTCCAGAACACAGGATAAAAAAAAATTGTTTTGTTTGGTATTGCTGGTTAATCTCACACACACACACACACACACACACACACACACACACACACACAGCCTGCCTGTGGGAGGATGGTCATTCAAGATTCCACTTATAACTCAGCTTCTTCAAAATACAATGACACCACACAGAGGAGGTGCCCTGAGGTGATTTTCTAACAATTCAATATTAGTTAATTATGATTATGAAAATAATTCTTGCAAAGAAGATAGTTAAATTCATAATTGAAAGAGCAAGACAGAAACTGAAGTATTAAATCATGACAGCTCATAGAGTATTGAACATTTAATTTTGAAATGCTAAAATTGAAGTTTAGAATATTTCAAATTGTAGATGAATTTTTTTACTGAAACGACAAAACTGAAATTTGGTGAAATATATAGAAGGAATCAAATTGCAGTTTATTTGATATGTTATGTTCTAGAAATATGTTTGCTAAAATTCAATTTCAATGGAAGCAAAATATATTAATTATGAAATTATTTGGACTGTAATGATTTTATATTTTAATAAAAACAAACAACAATACAAAATTAATGATAGAGAATACTTGCCAGTTAGCAAAAATTTCTATTACTTTCCTTGGTTTCACAGATAAGACTTAACTGAAGTATCAACAATTTCAAATTTATTTATTACAAAATGCAATTTTAGGAATGTTTTAGGAAATCAGACAGGCATAGTGGTGCCCACCTCTAATATAAAAACTTGGGAGACAGAAGGGTCACCATTTGAAGCTAGCCCATAATAATTTAGTAAGACCCTGTTTCAAAGAAAATAGAGGAAATAGAGGTGAGAGTATATCTCAGAAGTAGGATGCCTCTGGTTCAGTCCCCAGTACTATAAGAAACCTTTCATAAAATCTCAAAAGAAACCTTTTATAAAATCTCATAAAAATAAATAGAAGTTAGACATTCATGACGGAAAATGGATTTGTTAGAGTACCAGCAGTAGTAAACTTGTTCTTAAATGCCATCCAAAGGTGATTTGTATCACACAATTTCCTAAAACAATAAATTTTAAATGTGTGAAAAATGTAAAATAAAATAAAATAAAATAAATAAAAATGAAAATTATGCTTGTAATCCCCGTGCTTGGGAGGCAGAAACAGGAGGATCGCGCAGGTTCAAGGCCAGCCTCACTGGCTTAAGACATCCTGTTTCCAAATAAAAATATAAAAATAGGTCTGGGTGTAGCCCAGAGGTAGAAGGGTTTCCGGGAACCCCAGTACCACAAAAAAAAGAAAGAATGAAAATAAACTTATGATATTGATGAAAATAGTGAGCATGTAGCAATAAATAATTACTCAGCTTATTTTAGTCTTTAAAAGATCTATATCAGTGAATTGTAACTTGGCTTAACATGATTTTAGAAATGGTTTTGTCAGGAATCCCTCCTTCACAAATGTATAGGTCCACCAGCATAGTGAAATTAGCAGTCATCTATAAATTTAATTTTTGTTAAACTGTATTTCATTGTTTTATTTGGTGATCAATTACAAGGCATCTACTCTAATTTGAATGTTTTTACCCTTTTCCCAAATTCATGTCAAAACTCAATTCCCTACTGAAGTAGTAGTGAGAGTTGGAGGCTTTTCAGATCTAACATTAAGTCATGAAGACTGCCCTTGCAAATGGATTAATGCCCATATAACAAGCATGTGAAATGCCTCTTGGCATCTGCTCCACATGAGGACACAGCCTTCATCCGTCCGGGACCCTTAGCAACTCATCAGTAAGGTGCCATATTGAAGGCAAGCCTGTCTGTATCTTGCACTTCCCAGCCTCTGGAACATGGGTGACCATGTGCCTGTAGCTTTTACATTATCCTCACTACAGGATTTTGTTATAGCAGCAGGAACAGACAGAGTATCTAAAGGATTAGGCTGTCTGCACAGAAGGAATATAAGTGGCATGGCTCTACTATTATATGTTATCCTTCTACTCACAAATTCCAGAATCTTCTGTTTGTATCTTTAAACACTGAGCAATGACTTTATTTATTTATTTATTTATTTATTTATTTATCTTGGTCCATTGTAATCATACATCTTGATGCAGTTTAGGTGATGGGGGCACACATGCACGTAGTTCTGGTTGAGCCCTCCCCATTTCCCACCCACTCCTCCTCCCTCCCCTGCTCCCCATGCTCAGCAGTGTGATTGGCTTTGGCATATGTCATTTATGTCCATTGAGGGGTTTTCCTCTTCACATCTTCCTCTTCTCTCTTCTTACCCTCAGTTAGGTACCTGCCTTCACTCCATTAAGATTTCTCTTCCTTTCTCTGGCGTCCCTTCTGAGTCTCAATTTCTCCCTATCTACCTGCCTTCATTCCATTAAGATTTCTCTTCCTTTATCTGGCGTCCCTTCTGAGTCTCAATTTCTCCCTATCTTCCACTTACCTACAAGGGAAGACATCCAACCTTTCACTTTTTGTGAATGGCTAATTTCAGCAGAGCAATGACTAACACTAAGTTCGGTGGAGCATCAGGAGTCAGGAGCCCAGGAACACATTTCTTCTTAGTTATACCCCAGCCTTGCATTTGCTGATGTCACCTCTGATTCAGAGTACTGTCACAATTGGCGGCTTATGAGTAGATGCTCTCTATTAAAGTTTAACCTTGTCAAATTGCATGTCATGTAATCAAAGTATGTGAGCTCTAAGGCTGCTGTAGAAAATGAGCTAAACTAGTGGTTAAAGAAATACAAATTTATTATTGATGTTTGGAAAACTATATGTCCATAACCAAGGGATCAGCAGGGCCATGCTCTCTCTGAAGTCCTGGGAAGAATCCTCCTTGGTCTCTTCCAGTTTTGTTTGCTCTTGAAGAGAATTGGCTGGAGGCAGCACAACTCCACAACTCTCTTCTTGTGGTTCCTCCTGTCTCTATTTGTACAATATCTCTTTGTCTTATGAAAAAAAAAATACACCAGGCTTTGGATTTAGGACAAACTCTAAACCTTGAATAATTTCATCTGGATTTCCTAAACAAATCAGAACCCCAAAGACTTAGTTTCCAAATAAGATTTTATTCTGAGGTTCTGGGGCATGGAGTTTCAGTGTTTTACATCCTAGACCATGATAAAATGAAAAGAACACAATATGTTAGAACCAACTTGTATGAGAAGTTGATTCTTCCTGCTTTGGTTCATTTTGGGCACCAGAAACTTTACTATTAAAAGCATGACATTTGCATCTGGTTTACATATAAAATATAATGATTTCTGACAGGACATATTAATGTAACTTTTGATGACAAAGACTTTGTTAAGAATAGAGGAATCCACACAGTTGAAGGGGTGCTATCAAGGATTGCTTACTAACAAACCCAAAACACAGAGCAGATAGGCTCTGAGCTAAAGCAGTGATTTCAGGGCTCTCATCACCAAGACCATGCTGGTGTTGGCTCATCAGATTAGCACAGAAAGTAGAGTTTGCTCTGCTTCATGCAGATGTTCACCTGGGTTCCAAACTCTTCTGAGATCCCGTTCCTCCAGGACCTGCATTTTTTCCTTAGACTTGATAAAGCAATTTATGTTTCTTGCACACATCAATTAATGGACAGGAACAATGCTCAGATTCTGCAAACTGCACAGTCTTCAGGAGGACCATAACTAATGACCTCCAGGGCCTTCCGCTCAGTCTCCCTCCCACTCTCTGTATGTTCCTGGATTCTCTTCTCTTTGCTCTCCGGATAGGGCTGACTGCTCATCCCCCCCACCATGGACTGCTCTGAGCACCGTGTCAAACACTCTCTGACCCTGCCTGCCACGCAGCAGGCCACTCTCCACACCCACACCCCCGTGCAGCACACCACAGGGCACTGCACTCCACGCAACACAGCTCTTCAAGTAGCATTGCACTTCAAATATGTTGTTCACCAACACTACTCACAGGGCTGTTCACAGAACATGTTATCTGCTGCGCACTGCTCCCCACACGTTATCTGCATCTGTACAGCACAGTGCTCCACATGGTACTCTGCTGTATACGACACACACTACACGCAACACCGCACGTTACACAACACTCCTTCCTACACTGCATGGCGCATGCAGGGCTGCATGGCGCACAACACTGTGCTTCACTTGACACCCTGGCACACAAACTGCCGCATCCCAGGGAACACTGCAGTCCTCCACAACACACCACAGGACACGCCACAGGAGGCTCCAGGCCACACAGCCCTGCACAACACCGAGCATCCTCTCCACGCAGCCTGCACAGCGCCACTGCTGGCCTTCTCTGTCCCCGGAAGATAACATCTCGGGCATCTTCAGAGGGCCCTGGCTAAGGTCCCCATGGCCGAGCTCAGCTTTGTCTGGTTGAAGCAGTCACTTTCAAATGGGTGAATCGAATTTTATACAAGGTCCTCTTACTTTCCTAAGTGTGTGTGTGTGTGTGTGTGTCTGTGTGTTTGTGTGTGTGCTTAATACAGATAGCATATGATGTTCCTATTGCTTATGTTGCTGGAGGTATAGCTTTAAGTATATATTTTTAAAAATTAAAGTCTAAATCTCAACCTGATCTCTTTCAATGACTTGGCCAGCAGTTGTAATCTTCTAATCAGCTACCACATTTATAGTAATCTTAATCTTATTTAAAGTACACAGTAATTTTAACATTATTACTAAATGTTTGGAAGATGATCTTAATCAAAATTTTAAAGTTTTAATTCAATATGAATAAATGAATGGATTTGGGGGCCATACCAGAAGGCAGGAAAGCCTTTTAGAGACAGAGCTAATTCTTTTGACCTGGAGTCATTTTTAGGACTGAAAGGGCAGATGATTTAGAGAGAAGTTTCTCATTAATTAAATTTAATGTCAGTTGGGTCACCCTAATTTTAATTTTATGCTACATTATATGTCCCTCAGGCCTCAATGTTCTTTTATAAAATAATGTTGTATATGTTTGATTATTAAAATTAGCAATCAGGATTGAGTCTTCATTTCTGTACTGATATGCAAATTATTTAAATTTCAGTTTTGAAAGCCTTTTCTGTGCATCTTAATTCTTTTTGTCTTTCTAGATATTCATAAAGGATAGCCAAAATGTGTTCTCAGTTTCAGGAAAACTGATGCCAAGTTTTTCAACTATAAAAATATTTTTCTGCTTCTGTTGTTTTTCCTGGCTATGCTATTAAAAATTATCCTACTTCTTAAAGCACATGGCTCATAAAGCAAGTGGACCTAATTAGTCAGTTAGAGGCTAGAATATTGGGTGGGTGGCCTTGGAAAGGATATTTTAAACACATTTTTCAGCTCAATTTCCTTCTCCCCTTTTTAAAATAAATCTAAGTTTTAAATTGAAAAATACGACAACTTTTATTTACTGTGGCAAATTTTATGATGACTATTCATTATACATTTTCTTTCCTGCTATATACCCTTGTAAAAAGATATAATATTATTTTAATTTTTCTTTCTTAATATTTTCACTTATACAGTAATTCCACAGTCCAATACTTTACACATGATTCTTCTGTGGTTTCAAGATAGTCAATTATTAATAAAATAGTTTGCATTTGTCATATATGGATTTTTCAAGTGGGTACCAATTTACTAGGTGAATAAAAATAAGACTTTTCAAATGTGTATCTCTACCATTAGTAAAACCAGAAAACTTAGCACAATCAAATAAGCAACATTTAAGTTAGGTCTTCTGGAACACAAAGGGCATTCATATGTGAAGACAGGAAGGAGAACTTTGGGGGAAGAAAGAAGAGAATATGAGAACTATAAATAGCAGAGAAGGGAATACACAGTCTGTCTTTGTGAAAGGGCTGGTGATGACATGAGCAAAATGCTTCTATTCTACTCAAAAACAAATATTCTGGGGCTGAGAGAACTACTCCCCAAATACGGCATTTCTCATGCTCAGTACTTTTAACTAAAGGGGATTGGAAGGCTCCAGAAAAGTGTCTCTGACCTTCTTCTATACTTCTGTCTCCTGCCTCTCTTCCTCTCTTGAGGCAGCTTATAGAAACTAGAATCCTCTCCCTATAGCTGTTCAAAATCATAAAAAATATCGCTCTAACCTTCCCCTGCCTTTTTGCATAAGGGCTGACCAGTACAAAATTCTTTGACCTCCTTTGTCAAATAGTAGGAAAGAAGCCTTCATTCCACGGGGCGCTGCCCCGTATAGAACGTAAAGCTGTGACGTGGAAGAGGCCACCAAGAATCTGAGGAGACAGGCCTCCAAGCACTGCCCGAGTCTGTTACTATTAGATCAGATCCTGTGTGTTCAGTCTCCATCAAATCCAAGCATGCAGGTGCACGTTTCTCTGGGATGTTCCATCTTTGTTTCTGAAGGTTCCTGTATCACCTGATTAAATAAATCTGGTATGTTTCTTTTTACTTTCTTGTAAATCCATCTTTTGTTTGTATGTGTGTGTGATACTGGGGATTGAACCCATGGGCATTTTGCCTCTGAGCTACACCCCGAGTCCTATCACATTTTTATTATTTATTTATTCATTGGTACTGGGATTTAACACAGGGGGCCCTAAACCTCAAAGCTACACCCCCGGTCCTACTTTTTTCTTTATTTTTTGAAACTGGGTCTCAGTAAGTTACAGAGGGCCTCACTAAGTAGCTGAGGCTGGCCACAGCAAACCCAGATCCTCCTATCTCAGCCTCCCAAGTACTGCAGTTACTAGCAGGTACCACCATTCTCAGCTGTTAAACCTTCTTTTGTTATAGGAGAGTTGACTATAACCCTATGATAGAGAGGAAAGATGTCACATCTCTCTGCCCATCTGAAAAGATGACTCTGTATTAAATAGTGGCTACATGCTAGTAATCTTATATAAATTTTCTCATGCAGCTATGGTAATAGTTTTCAGTATAATAATGACGGCTTCACAGATATTAAAATCTCAAAGAAGAGTCATGAATTAAACCACCTGAAATCACAAAACAAACCAGGAGAGGCAGGGTTGAAGTCAACATGCTGTGGATTCAGAATCAGAGTGCCTTCCTAGGGCACTCTGAGCACACTGCACTGTTAAGTCAAAACAACAGGTAGATGAGACCAAATAATGACGATGCCTGGATATCACCTCCTACCCCAACAAATACTCAGGACATCTTTCCCCATGGTGGCACAGGTATGGATCTTCATTCATCTTACTGCTATAATATTTCTTTATAGTTTCCAGTCCTTAAATAGGTAATCTCTCTGAGAACTTGCCAAGCCCCCACACAATCCCTTTTTTACTCAGTCCCTTTTTTACTTCAACGTAAACCTCAGATATTTAATGCTTTTCTCATTCTGAGGGGTTCTGAGGAACTGAGAAGTAGCATTCCTGAGTAAATCACATCACTTGGTGGATGCTTCTCTGGTAGAATGATATCCCAGGAATTCAGTGGCTTTAAACTCTTAGCTGCACACTTAAAACATAGAGGAGGTGCTATAGTTTTGTTGTTGGATACCTTTTGAAGGGCCAATGGTTAAAGGCTTGGTTCTGGGGAGAGGCCAGAACTTTCAGCAGGTGGGACCTAGTGAGAGGTCCTTAGGTTATCAGAGATGATCCCCTGAAGAGGACAGGGGGACCTTGGCACCATCTTCTTCCTCATTTTTGCCTGGCTCAAATGGTGAGCACATTTGTTCCATCACCAGCTCCCACACCAATACACTTTCCCACCACATGCACAGGCACAAAGCAAGGAGGCCAATTGATTTTGGACCAGGAAGTCTAAATCGTGATCCAAAATAAGACTTTCCTCTCAATAAGTTAATTATATCAGGTATTTTGCTTCTATGATGACAAAAGTTATAATGACAAAAGTTGTCTAACAACTTTCAAAATTATTAAATGTTGCATCTCTAAGTTACTCATTTTATATTGATCCTGATCTAGTTAATAATTGATTATTTTAAAGCTCTTCAATTATGCTAGCATGCATCTATCTCTGGCCAAGAATGACTTGCCTTTAATGCCCACAAATTAGATTTTTATCTGAACTGTATTAGGCTGCTTCATTTTTAAGTCTTAGGCTGCTCAGTTTACATGAGGAGACAGACACTGATAATGTCTTTTACATAGAGACAGGCATGCAACTTATTGAGACCCTGTTTCATGCTAAAGAATAAGATAGGATGGGTGTGTTGCTCAGAGAGAGGACAGCCATGGGTTCAAAGTTCAGCAACACACATACACACACACACACACACACACACACACACAAAATAGAAAAGAAAATAAACAAATATGTTTTAACTGTAACTTGCCATTCAATGACATGTATAAAAATGATTGTGGAAGAGAAGAAAACAAACAAAAAAGAGATAATTATTCACAGAGGAAGCAGAGAACATAAGAGCATAATGCCACTTAATTATACAAAAATTTAGTAGCTGTTTCATCTTAACACAGAAACCACCAAACACATATTATATACAAAGATTTTTCTTATGGAGCTGAAGAAAGTTGAACATTTAAAGTTGCTGCAGCAGTTCAATGTTGTTCTCTTTTGAAATATTTTTTAGTTCCTGTGAAACATATCAATTTTTATTTTTACATATTTCTCTGTTTCTGCTTCTGTTTCTCTCATATATATAGAATATTTTCTTATATATTAAATATATATTGAATATATATGTATTCTCTGTCTCTGTCCAATACACACACTCACTCTCTGTCTCTGTCTGTCTGTCTGTCTGTCTGTCTCTCTCTCTCTCTTTCTCTTTCTATCTCAGAGAGAGGACAGCCATGGGTTCAAACTTCAGCACCCCCCCACACACACACTAGAAAAGAAAAGAAACTTTTTTTTTTTTTTGGCTACAGAGCCTTATTGCAAACAAAATCTGAGGTATGAGAAACTGACTAGGAACCCACACCCACCCTGACTGGGGGAGGGACAGCCTCCACTCACCCCATACCAGGCCTGGGCTCCGGGGCCCAGAGCAGCTCTCCAGAGGACAAAAGGCCTGTCCCTGCACTGAGGTAGCTGCATCTTAAGCCCCCACAAGCACAACTCCCCAGGGCTGCCCAGTTCCCAAGCAGATCCCTGCCGGAAGGGGAGGAGGGGGCAAGGGGCAGGCAGAAGCCCCAGCTCTTCCTCACACCCTTGCACCCCATGCCCCACAAACATTCCAGCCTCTCAGAAAAGGCACGTTCCTGCCTGACACCCAGGGGCAGTGCAGGCAGCATAGGGCTGGGGCGACCACCAGAGGTGAGCATGGCGGGGCTGATGGTCACTGCTGCTACAGGCAGTCCTCCATCACCCCTGGGCGGCCAGCTCAGCCAACATGTTCTGTAGGTAGTTTGGGTCAGGGTAGCTGTGGCCCGTCACACTGCGGTCCATCTCTGTTTTATGGTGGATCTCATTCCACACCTGTGTCGGTCTCGCCAGTAGTGCTGGATGTCCCAACTGTGAAGAGATTATATATATATATATATATATATATATATATATATATATATATTCATCTATCTGTCCTGTCTATAAAATATATATCCTACAAAATATATATTCTACAAATTTTCTTCTTAGTCAGTTTTTGTGCAACTCTGCCCTACCCATTCAAAACAAGAAATTTACACCTATGATATAAATATGTGTGTGTGTGTGTGTGTGTGTGTGTGTGTGTGTGTAATGGGGATAGAACCCAGGAACATTCTACCTCCGCGAGGCATCCCCAGCATTATTTTTTATTCTTTACTTTGAAACAGAGTCTCACTGAGTTCCAAAGGGCCTCACTAAGTCATAGCTGAGGCTGTCTGCCAACCTTGATCTCTCCTATCTCAGCCTCCTGAATACTGGGATTACAAGCATGTGCCACCATGCCCAGTTTACACCCATGATTTTAAACTACTACTTATATACTTATGAGCTCACAGCTTATTGTTACATGGAAAACGTTTTTTAGACCAAAATATTTAAAAGCCCATGAACCAGTCTATTAAATTCAACATTTCCTAAATCAAACATGTTTTTTTCTCAAGACCGTGACTCCATTATTTCTGATTAACAGAGGCACAAGGTCACCTGTGTGTGTGAGATCTGCCTCCATCCTGGTTCCAGACACCTCTAAATGATAGCAATTTTTTTAATATGTGAATTTCTTATATCTAATTCCTTTCTCTAAATCATCTAATCAACTCTTTTAAGACCCAAGTTCCAAAATGTCTATTTATAAAATGTATTGTGTATTTCACAACCTCCAGATCTACCCACCTTAGCAAAGTGTGGAAAGCCTGACCCCATTTGGGTCTGTTCTCTAAACTGTCTCTATCTTTCGGAAGCCAACTTGCTGGCATCGGATGCAAAAATCAAATAAACCTTTGACTCTTAGTGCTGAGAGAAGGCTTTATACGAAACGTTATCCATCGCTTTAAAGTATATTTAACCCAGGAGTGGTGGGCTTATGCCTTTAATTCCTGTATTTGTAAGGCCGAGATGGAAAGATCAAAGGTTCAAGGCCAGTCTCAGCAATTTAGAGAGACCTTGTTACAAAATAAATAAAAAATAAATAAGTACATAAATAAATACATAAATACATAAATAAATAAGAGAGACTGGAGGTTTAGCTTGGAGGCAGAATGTCACTGGGCTTAATTTTTAGTACCACAACACAACAAAACAAAACAGATCATCCCCAAAAACCCAAAACAATAAAATTAATTTTTTTGTCAGAATAAATTTGGCATTTGTCACTAATCCTGTCATGAATTTCCAGAAGCCAGTTGCCCAGTTCCTTACTATTGTTGCTTCTTCCACTGTATACTGGATATGTTAATTGTTCAGTAATTATATATATATATATATATATATATATATATATTTTTTTTTTTTTTTTTTTTTTTTTGGTGGTACTGGAGTTCCTGGGAACCCTTCTACCTCCGGGCTACACTCCCAGACCTGTTTTTTTAATATTTTTATTTGGAAATAGGGTCTTTTAATAGGATCCTCCTGTCTCCACCTCGCAAGCGTGCGCCACCACGCCGGACTTCAGTAGTCTTTTAATGACATCATTTATTTCTTTAACTGCTCATGTCAAGGAGAGAAATCTTAAAGTACCATTTCATCTTAATTTGCTAGCGTTCATAATTTGAAGGCATATCTCAATCTTCATTCTAATCAGAAAGAATCTAAGGGCTCTTTATTTGGAATGATATTCTCAGGGATTTCTTACACTCCGTTAGGAACTTCTTTTCCTTATGGTTCAAGTTTCTCATTTCCAAGAGCAGATTTAGAGTTTTTGTTTTAGGACTTACACAGTTCTTCTTTGTGGGAGAGTGCCATATGTACTAGACCATGAAAAACACTCCTACCAAAGGAACTACAGTGCTAGCAGGGTGTTTGTTCGTTCACCTGTGAGCAAATTCACTTCATTACACATTTCACAGTAGAGTTTCCAATATTGGGTATAATGTAATGCCTGTGACTTATAAAGTCCATATGTCATCTTGGTGATTTTAAGAAATATTTTTACAATTACTTTTTTGATTCTGCCACATAACATCCCAACCCTCCAAAACTTTACTAAATATTACAAAGTATAACCATCACATGGGAATATGGTTAATATGACTTAAAATATAAATTGAATCATTTAAAGAGACCTGTTGTTTACCTGTAACAAAGTACCAGTTCTTAACTAAAAAGAGAATTTTGGAGATTAAAAAAATAATTTAAAAAATCAACATCTTGATGGCTAAAGTAAAAATGAATGAAACCAGGATTAAATCTTCAGTTAGAGAGAATGCCATTTCTGCAATTACTGACAATTTCATTTACCAAGAATTTTGGAGATCACAATTCCCATATATCTGAAAGAAAGAGACAAACTTTTACAAATCCTAGACTTGGTGGGTTTACATTTCAGTTGTCATTTATTTTCGGGAAAAAGAAAAATCTCGTGTCACAAGATGAGCTCGGTGTTCACGTGAATGACAAATTATCCTAACGTAGGAAATTAGTCTAGTCTGTCTTTGATCTAGTCTCAGTTAAAGGTTTTATAGTGTTTTATTTTTATAGAGCTGTCAACAGGAATATATTAAACATTTGTTATTATTGATTGTGATCATGTTTTACCCCACCTCAAATAGACTCTTAACAATAGTCTTTCTTTTCTCATACTATGTCCAATTAAAGTTGAAATAGAACCTTAAATTATGATGTATTAAATTCCTCAAAGTATTTTTTGTCTTCTAAATGTTTTAGAGGACGGACCACTACTTTGTAAGACACATTTATATTTTATATAAAGAAGCAAAGAATTTTTTTTCCTTGTAAGAAACACCAGGGCTTTTTAGAGATTGAATGCCTTTATTTACTTCAAAGTGAGTTATCTTAACAGAGCCAAATAAATCAACAAACAACTTGACATTACTTTTAGCTAACATAATGGCATTTGCATCTATGTTCTTCATTTTGAATAGAAACAAGTTTGATCACAGTTCTTGGAGACAATTTATTAAAATTAGGAAATTGTCAGGAGGCCTCCAACAGAGGCCTGGCATCTAATTTTTAAAGTTGTCCTCAATTTAACAATAGATATTTGGATAACTTTTTATTCTTTTCTTGGGCTCAGCTGGAAGAAATTTTTACCACAAAGGAAGCCTGATTTTATGCATGTTTGGCTTAATTCAGAAGGATTTATGAATACCACAGTAGCCTGTTTGGTTTGGCTGTGAATAATGTGAGGCAGATAGCTTTCATTTCTTTTCAAACTGAAGTATCTGATGTTTTCTTGGTAACTCTTTTTAGAAAAACAGATATTTTTTTCTTAAATGCTATGACTCGAGCATCAAACATCCTTATTTTCTCATTTTTCACACACTTTCTGAAATATGTGAGAAAGCGCGACTTTTACAAATGCAGGGAGCTCAAAAATATGAAATAGATATGGTTGCGTAAGTAAAAATATGGTGCCAACTGTGATTTAATATTTTTTCTATTTCCTTGGATAACTAAAGGAAACAGTTGTGGAAATAAACGATGTCAGAGCAGAGCACACATACTCCCACAGCACAAGTGGCATTGAGCTATTATGATTTAAGTTCAAACATGGCTGACACGTGGTTTTCAAAGAGATTGACTTGGGTGGATAGAATTTGGTGGGCATTTGCTTGCTCAAATTATGAGGATATGTGTTTTGGCAATTATAGTTTTATTTTTCAATCTTCCTACTTACATTGCTCGGGTTGATGGTGTCCTTCCTTACACATGGAGCTACTGTGTTAACACGGGTTAGAAGTGATGCACTCACTTAAAATTCTTACTGTCGCACAGGCGTAGGTCTGGAATTTGTGAGAAGGACCGAAGAAAACAAGACCAGCTCTTGGCTGAAACACATACATATTAATGCATTTGTTAAAATTCATCATCTGGCAGATGGCTGAGGAGGAAAGACCTTATGTCCAGTCGGCTTTAGGAGGTGTGAGGGATTGTGAGGGATACTGGGACAGTTATGCATGACCTCTCATTGGAAGAAGCCTAATTGCAGAGATCTCAAGACATCCTCTATGGAGATGATACTCTTCAAATTTCATTGATCTCTCCTCTGAATCCAGAGCCATGAGTGAAAGAGTTTTTGGACCTCACGGTTAAAGTTGCAAAATGCTTTCCAGACTAACTTTCAGATCTTCAGGAATTCAAGATTTGGGGAAACCACATGTTTTTACACTTGATATACTTTTATTATCATCAGTCATACAAGAATGAAGGCTAAAGCTTAGCATGGTGGCACACATTTGTAATCCCAGTACTTCGAGAGCTGAGATAGGAGGAACTCGGGTTTAAGGCCATCCTCAGCAACTTAGCAAGGTCCTTTTTAAAAGTAAAATATAAAAGACAGTGTTATGATCTAATATTAAAACATAAGCTGGGCATGATGGCACATGCTTGTAATGTCAGCATTTGGGAGGATTGTGCTTCTCAGACAGCCTCAGTGACTTAGTGAGGCCCTTTGCAGCTCAGTGAGACCCTGATTCAAAATAAAGAATAAAAAATAGGGCTGAGGGTATAGCTTGGAGTAAAGGCCTCTGGGTTTCATCTCCAGTACTGCAAAAATAAATAAATAAATAAATAAATAAATAAATAAATAAATGCATAAATACATAAATACATAAATAAATAATAAATAAGCAAAATAAAGTAAAATAAAATAAAATAGGACTAGTAGTGTAGTTCTGAGGTAAAATGTCTCTGCATTCAATTCCCAGGACAAAAATTAGTTAACTAAAAATAAAAATAAAATTGCCCACATGGTCCAACATTATAACTAGGGATTCTAAAGACCTAGCAAAAATGATACCTATAAGTATTCATAGTTGTAGCACATATATGAAAACTTGACAAATTTTTATGTCACATAAGCTTCAAATCAATAAATGAATCCACAAGTGTCAAATATCCCTTTAAAAGATTCTTCCCTTTACAAGAAATATTCCTCTCCAGATGACTATGTGAACTGTGATGTTATGAGATAATTAGGCCTTATTTTCTAGAGACTCAAATTTAATTTCTGCTAAATGAAAACTATATATTTTTTTGCAAGTAGCACTGGAGCAAGTTGTATTTTAAAATAAAAAACTAAATTAATTTGCTTTATATGCACAGAGTGAGTGTTTACATGTGCCTCTGGAATTCACTGAAGCACAGTGCTTCTTGGGATATTTTCTGAAGACTTAATAAAATGTGAAACTTTCATCTACTATTGAAAACTTAATAAAAGTGGGATTCATACTGGGAAAAATGTCTGAAGTTAATATCTCACCTTCTGTACGTGACATTCAGAGTATGATTATAATTTGTTCTGTGGGTCTAAAATTAATTTTCTGCTTCTTTATTTATTAGATCTTTCTCACATTGTTTACATAGAGTTATTTTTCTGGGCTGTTTTATGAGTGTAAGAAATAATATGGCGTCTAAAAAAATTCAAATTCCTTCGTCAATATTGTTTCTTAGTGAATCTTTAGTATATTTTCAATAAAAGTTTAAGTTCCAAATGAAATAGGATTTTTTCCTATTTCAAAGTCACAATATGCCATTGTTTTCAAAGAAAAAGCCACATGAGGAGAATGGAAAGTTGAACTTGAGCTACTTGAAGACAGAAGTGTTTCTTAGAGTGGTGTGGTCAAGTCCTCCGCTTTCTGTTTGAGGGAAATGGAGGGGGAGATGCCAAGCTGCTCCCTCTCTTCCACTAGCATCCCTGGGATGCCCACTGCTTCCGCTTTAATACAGTAACTGCAGCAGTGCTGAGACTTTCACAAGCCACTCACTGGCCATCAGTCCGTGTGGACACTGAACCCAGTTCCCCTCTGAGGACAAGTTCCCAGCTAGCTGGTTCTTAAGCTCCCATTCACTTAACTCAAGTAGAATCACCTCTGTTTAAAAGTGAAAGCCACTATTCCTCTAGGGCAGAGCTGGATGTCAAATTACAGCACCCTCATGTTGCCTGGTAAGTGGTGACATATTATTTGTTACAACTTTTTATTTATGGAGCAAAATCAATTGTAATCGGAGAGCTTACATTCACTTTCTTTCTTAATTGTGTTTGTCTCTTTGTTATGACCAAATATTATAATGTTTTTTTTATATTTCAATTTAAGTACTTTTACTGCACAATTGCAATTAACAGAAATTGGGAACAAATATTGGAAGGAGATAAGGAGTAGTTAAATAATACTGATGGGCAGAATTCCTGATTTGCCAGTAATAAAAGGGATTATTCTCTTCTGCTAGACTTTACATCTTTCATAAATATTTATGTTTTTCATGCACTGTGCTTCTAATCTGTTTATATGAACTTCGTGTGTGTGTGTGTGTGTGTGTGTGTGTGTGTGTGTGTGTGTATACCGAGATAAGACAAAAAAAGTCAGGCTGTTAGTTGGATAATCAGCCAGTTGATATTCAGTAAGATTGTCTGATTTTGTTCTGATAACCTAAACAAGATAGAAAAAATTGATGATATACATATTAGTAAAAATGATAAAAATAGTTTGGAGTCTGAGAATTACATTTGATGTTATATTTTTATATTTATATATTTAATATACTAGGTGTGAAAAATGTTATATTTTTACTTGGATTAAAATAAATTGTGGAACAAAAATATAAGAAGCCAACGTGCTAGACATTCTCTTCTTAAAACCATTTGGAGTTTGTTTTTATTATTATGAGCATAAAGGCATCAGTAGAAATAATTGGACAAACTAGTTCTATGTAAATGAAAACAAACTAATTCAATCAGACCTCTCTAAAATTTTGTGACTACCCACCCAAAGATGGTATAAAAATACCTGGTTCTATAAATACGATTCAAACTCAACATATGAGTATTTCAAGTGCTACCCAAAAGGTATAAATACTGTACAGACTATCAAAAATGTTAATATTTACATGAAGTTAGCTCAAGGATTCTTACCTCACATCTCCCTTATAAAAGATAAATATTATTATTATTATTATTATTATTATTATTATTATTTTGTATGTGCAGTACTGGGGATAGAACCTAGGGGCTTTCTATCTCTGGGCTATACTCCCAGACATATTTTATATTTTATTTGGAAACAGGGTCTCTCTAAGTTGCTGAGAGCCTCACTAAGTAGCTGAGGCTGGCTTTGAACATGCGTGATCCTCTTGTCTCAGCCTCCCAAGAACTAGGATTACAAGTGTGTGCCACCACACCCAGCTAACAATATATTATATTGACTGAATATACACAGATCTACGATTCAATAAATTATATCCATTAAAGCACATTTTACTGAGAACTATAATTTTTTTTTTGTGTGTGTGTGGTACTGGTGTTCCTAGAAACCCTTCTACCTCCGGCCTACACTTCCAGAACTATTTTATCTTTTTTTATTTGGAAACAGGTCTCTTAAGCCAGCGAGGCTGGCTTTGAGCCAGCGTGATCCTCCTGTCTCTGCCTTCGAAGCGTAGGGATTACAAGTGTGCACCACCAGGCCTGGCATGAGAACTATAATTTTTCAGGTAAACTATACACGCTGAATTTGGAAATTAATGAAATAATAACATAATGCTTTAAAAGTTTCAAGAATCTCTTTCCTAAATGCCTTACACAAAGGACAAATATTTACCATATTTAGTATTAGAAATGATATCATATAAATATTTAGTATTCTTATCAGAAGTGTGACTTTTGATTGTTATTCAAGAACACTGTCAAAGTACAATATTAAAGATATGTCAATAAAATTGGATATTACTTAATCCTATCACATGTTCAGTGTTGGCCGCTAATTTGGTCCTGAATGTCCTGCATCCCTGAATTATTTGGTCACATATATTTTGTTTACAGTTTTCATGCTGTAGTTGAGTAAAAAGAAGAAGGCCATCTTCTGATGTGCTCACTAATCCTCAGCATCTTTGAATATGTTACTGTAGGGGAAAAAGTGTCTTGTAGAGTTGACTAAGTTAGATATCTTGAGGTGGGAACATTGAGTTGTCCGGGACGAGCATCAGAGATCCTCACAGGAGAGAGACAGGGTGGTCAGGCTGGAGAGGGGGGTGAAGCCGGGATTAGAGGAGGCGGAAGTTGAAACAGTGCCCTCTGAGTAAATGAATGACAGTATCTTCTCGAAACTAAGAGGCCAGAGCCACAAGAAGGAAGGAGCCTGCTGCCACCTGACCCTTTAGACCCCTAAATCCCATTTCAGATTTCTGACTTTTGAAATTGCAAAGGAATAGGTTGGTGTTGCTTGAAGCAGCCAAGTTTGTGCTAATTTTTTAAATAGCAAATATCGGAGACTAATAAACATGTTCTGCTGTGTTAATATGATGCAGGAATAAGATGAAATTCTAGAATATTAAAACAGTAATAACAATACGTAATCCAAAGTCTCTCCTAAGAAGACATAGGGAAAAATTATGCATCACTTGGAAATTATGCTATATAAATCTACTGCATAAACAACTTTATCAGAGTGTTTGTGGAAATCTAAATGAAAAAAATATATATATACATATAGAAGCTTCCTCTCAACAGCAGTCAATTGAAGATATACTTGACCAATTGTAAATAATGTTAATTTTGCAAAATCATTTATATTTGTCATATTCTAGCCTTACTCATATATATTTTAGAAATATGAAGTACGTAACTCATGAAATAAAGACCCTGCTTAAGCTGCGTGCGCATCCGTGGCTTTTAACTAGTGCTTTGATAATAAAGGCAGCCCGCATCATGTTTACAGTTTCAGGATTGAGGATAATGCCTCGAATAAGTGTCTGGCCATATCAGATCTCATCCTTTTTTATCCTTTGTGTCACAAACGGTACAATATTTGTCAAATCAAACATCACCATCTGACACGGTGCAATTCCACATTGGGGAGATAATATCAGTGCACAGTTTTATTCCTCAAATCACTGCTTTCAGACCCTGTAAACCTTAACCAAGGACACGAGGAGGCCCCTTTGGGCTTGAGGAACATTACTGTTTGTCATTGTAACAACGACAAGTTCAAATTCGAGGGAGCTTTTCTTCCCTTTGCACAATGTGTGCTTTTTGCTTTGAGTTCCAGCTGTGAGTGGAATTAACTTTCAACATAAAGAAAATGGCCTCTGCAGCTGGGGGAGCGAGTTTGGACCCACTTGAATGAGACACAGCTGGAGGAGGGAGAAGGTTTCGGGGAGCCCCTTCCACTACTTTGCCTCACGGCGGGAGGCTTTTGTAGGAAGAATCTAAACATTATTCAACATTATTCGGTCTTCCTATCTTCTGGCTGAATGGAAGGGTAACAGAGCTTTTGAAAACTGGTTCTGAGAAAAGTACTGGCCCTCATCACCATTTTTCTGTTTAAAAGGGGCATAGCCTCTCCCCTAAACGCAGTCTAATAGCAAGAAGCTGGTGACACATCTCAGTTACCTACACTCTTGGACTCAAAACCTGAATCATGGAGTCGTTTGTAGTACAGTTTCTTGTGACTGGTTCACTGAGCTTCCACTGCTGGAATAAAATTAATTAAAAAATCACATTTTCCATTTATTTTGAGTATGAGGTACTCACCAATTAAACCCCAATAAAATTTAATTTTTGCTCTTTGTGGTACTGAAAATTGAACCCAGAGGGATTCTACCTCCGAGCTACACCCCCAGATCGATTTCATTTCTTATTTGGAAACAGTCTTCCTAGGGTGATGAGCCTCTAACTACTTGCTGAGGTTGTCCTCGAACCAGTGATCCTCCTGTCTCGGCTCTCAGGTACTAGGATTACAAGTGTGTGCCACCACACCTGGCGATTTTCGTTATATTTTAAGACTATATTAATATTACTTGCAAAATCACTAGAAGCACTAAATTACATCCCTGTGTCACTTTTAATAGTTAAGCAACTAACCAATTTATTCTAACTGGCAATAAAAAAAATGTGGAGCACAATTTATTTTTGTAGGAAATTAAATATTTTTTATTCTTACATATATTCGTTCATCAAGTGTCGGAGTGCCTGCTATGGGCCAGGCAGCGTCCTATCACAGGAGGAACAATCATTTCATGGAGTCCTGAGTAGTTCCCAGATGTGGGGAAGAGACTCTCACCTCAGGATTTTGGGGCCCTTGGATTCTGTGGCAGTAAGGAATTTCAACCTGTGACTGTCAGAGACAAAGACAGAGGCTTTTCGTAGGCAAGTGGAGTTATGCATTCAGGGCTCTACCTCAGGAGTGAGAGAGGCCCTTCATGTCTTTGCAGTGGGTCTTTTAGAAATAACCCCTAAGAAAGGATGGGTAGGGGCACAGAGCAAGTATGGGGACCTGGTATCCATTTTTTAATCCTTAGGTTCCCACCACCATTTCATTAGGGGGTGCTAGATAATGCCTGGGCTTGACCAAAGGTCAGATATTTTGAGGAGATCCTTCGATTACCAAGCAATCTCAGGAATTTCAGGTAGAAAGATAGGCCAGTAGGATTAAAACAGAATTGTCTATCAAGGGTTTTTTTTTTTTTTTTTTTTTTTTTTTTTTTTTTTTTTCCCCTAAGAAAGAGCTGATCCTGTAAGAAGAAGCTAAGAATTGTGAAGTTTCTAGTTTTTAAAATTGTAAATTCCTTTTCCTTCATAGTTTGTCTCTCATCTACCTAACAGTTTTACTTCTTCTATTCTACCTCAGTCCTACATACTGGCAATAAAGAAAGAACAAGACATATGGCGTCCTTGTTCCCAAAAAACACTAATTTCAGTGGCCGGTCGCTGGCAATAAATTAGAAAAACAATAATGAAATTATTGCAGGTACTTGCAAGCATGATAAGAAAAATAAGTGTGGTAATTCTGCGAAAGACTGATTGCAGTAGGGAACTGGATAGTCAGAAGAGATTTTTCTGTGTAGACACAGTTGACCAGTGATAGATCTGAAGAAAGGGTTTCCAAGTCAAGAAAGCAGCAAGCACCAGTTTGGGAGGCTTCTGTGTTTGAACAAGCTGATCGACAAAGGTCAGGTGGGAAAAAGAAAGGTAGAAAAGATTTGTAGGCCTCAGAGCAAATAAGAACTTAGAAAATGTGTTTTTTAAATGGGTATGATAGTTAATTATAGCACGCCTGTAATTCCAGTAAGTGGGAGATTGAGGTGAGAGAAGAACAGGTTCAAAACTTGCCTCAGCATTTTATACAAACTCTGTTTTCAAAATAAAAAGGACTGAGAATAGAGCTTGGAGGTAAAATGCCCCTGGGTTTAACCTCCACTACTCCAGTACAAGAAGAAAGAGAAGCAAGGAAGGAAGGAAGGAAGGAAGGAAGGAAGGAAGGAAGGAAGGACGGAAGGGAGGGAGGGAGGAAGGAAGGAAAGGTTAAGAATGGCATACGTGTGTGGTGTGTGTGTGTGTGTGTGTGTGTGTGTGTGTGTGTGTGTGTGTGGTATGTGTGTGTCTAACCATCACTCCTGTTGTTTAGAAGATGATAAGGTTATGGTAATTTGTTTTCTTTCTTTCTGCAAAGATTCTTGAGTATAAGAACCTCAGTGATTCTGCAAGTGCTGACAGAGTTGTGTTTTTTTTTTTTTTCCTCCATCACATTAGAAGCACAGATAGAGGAAAGATGTATTTATTTTCCCCGAGAGTTCAAAGAACAACTTAACTTTTGCCAGAGCTGTGGAAGTATGCTTTTAAACCTTGTTTACCCATTTCTTAAAAGGATTCCATTCTGACTGTATCATGAATACATTGAGAGTTATATAGTAAAGAAAAGTGCTGAAATCTGTTTTCCAGTCACCTACATCTTTTCATCTTACTGAGCTTCCTCCCCTTCCCTTGCCACCTCCAGCATTTCTTGATGTCATATTTCTAGACTTGGAGCATGAGTCCTTATGTCCATTCTGAACTGCACACAATAAATCACAAATTCTGACATCGAGCTGTATTAAATTTTGTTTGTGCTCCTTTAATGAAATCATCCATTTTGTCTCAGCACTGAAGGTAAAAACAATTTTCCATATGTTATACACCTTTATCAGGACTTCTAAGATATCGTCATGGTTACATATTATCTAGTTTACATTTAGAAAGTAGAATGTCGGCTTACTGGAAAATAATTCTAAAAAAGTGTACAGCTATTCACCAGCCAGTCTCAGCTGCTCCCGAATGAATAATCCCACTACTTGGAGCCAGGGTACTATGCAAGCAGTCCCAGAATTTGCTGTTTTCATAGAGCTTGATAAAATAATTAGTTCATTTTGTGATTATGTCATGGGATAATACAATAAATTCTCTGGGATTTTAGCTTCCGTGGTGAAAAGAATTTCAACACGCACCAGTGAGAGATAAAGGCAGAGGTTTTACTTTAAGTAAAGATAGAGGTTCAGGAAATGCTGGCCTCCTCAAAAACACGAGAATGGCCACAGGAAGAGACACTGAGAGCTGCAAAATCTGTCCCAGCACTGCTCCAGAATGGCTAAAATGCCTCAAAATGGCTAAGAAATATTCCAAACATAAATGGCAAACAAAAATGGCTCAGAGCTTATCCGAGCTATAATTTTTATGTGGCTTACTAGGGGGAGTTGCCGGATCACTTAGGATGGAAGCCTCTTTTTTGAAGCTTCCTAGTTCACAAAAGCTGGGAATTCCTTTTAGAGGAGAATTCCTGTGAGCAGAGACATGACGCCAGGGTGTAGGACTCCTTAAAAAAAAAGTGCCCTTTTTAAGGTTCTTCCTGGTGGTAAATGGTACTCTGACAAAAACTGAAGCTCTCAGGTTTTCATCACCTCAGGAATGTCCTGAGCCAGCCTATTTTTTATTTAAAAGTGTGGGCCTGGCTTTTTTAGAATAACCGAGCTCTTTTAACTGAAGGTTTTAGATTTTAAAACTATATTTTTTTCTTTTCCTTCCCAATGTATCTTCTTTCTATCTAAAAATTTATTTCTTCTATCTCAGTTATGTGACTCTTTCAGAAAAAATATTACTGGAATTGTTTGGAATAAACAAAATGGGTGCTGCTTCTGATTTTTCCTTTAAAAATAATTCTCGGTAGATTTTAGTTATTTTATGAACAGCTATAGCTACTAATACTGTATGTAGGAAATATCCTATTCTATTATGCTAAAGTCTCAAAAAGGACATTGAATGCATAATGTTCCAATAATAAATAATTAAGACCAGCAAAATGAAAACACATCTGTAATAAGTTGATAGTATGAGTTAAAAAGTGTGTCTGACAACTGATTTTTTCACTTTGTAGTATCTTACGGACACGAATCGCGGTATTACAAAGTAGGAGAAAACATTTTGAAAAAGGTAAAACAGCTGGGTGTGATGGCATATGCTTGTAATTTCATTACTTGGGAGATGAAACAGGAGGATAACACGTTCAAGGACAGTATGAGTAAGCAGTGAGGCCCTCATCAACCTAGAGAGACCCTGTTTCAAAATAAAATTTAAATAGGGCTGAGAGTGTAGTTCTGAGGTTGAAAGCCTGAGTTCAATCCCTAGTACAAAAAGAAAAGAAAGAAAGAAAAAGCAAATAAGTAAATACCCACACACACGCAGAAACATAAACACATGCAAATATGGATTATTTATATGGCAAAACATCATTTGTAAAATGAACATTTTTCATAAATTTTTGTATACTTGCTGTTACATATATTTATGTGGGTGATCATTTATTCAAGGAATATGGATTCTTTTCAAACAGTTTTGATATAACACTGTTCAGAAATAATAATAAAGTTTCAGTGTTCCTGTAATATTCTCAGAAGCATCTTTGTGTTTGTGTATATGTGGTACTGGGGATGAAACACAGGGGCATTCTACCTCTAAGCTACACTCCCAGCCCTGTTTCTTATTCTTTATTTTGAAACGGGGTCTCACTGAGTTGCAAAGGGAAACTTGACTTTGGTTATAGAAATAATGTGTTGAATTTGACATAAAATCAAGGATAACAAAACTAAAAATATGTAAACAGGACTACACAAAAACAAAATGCTTCTACATAGTGGAGAAGAGAGTTAATATAGTGAAAGGAAACCAAAAGAATAAAAACAATAGTCACAGCCCATTTATCTGATATTTGTATTTATATCATATATGTTATTATGTGTTATATGTGTGTATGAATCTCCTCTGGTTCAATAAATATAAAAGTTCTGATTGAAAAAGCAAAATGATGTTAATAGAAATTTCTACAAAGGATACATATAAAGACAGCCAACGAGTCTATAAAAGGCCAACCAATATCTCTCATCATCAGAGAAACAGATCAAAATCACAATAAATATCACCCTCATACCTGTGAGGATAGTTATTATCCAAAACCATAAGATACTATGTGCTGATAAAGGTGTGATGAAAAGGAACCTCTGAATAATTCTGATGCTAAATTAACTTGGTTAATCCATCATGGAAAGCAATACAGAGGCTTCTTAAAAATAAAACTTCATATAATATTGTCATCCTACTTGTGTGTGTCTATCCAAAATAATTGAAATAAGTAATTGAAATAAGTGTTAAGTCATGAGCATAGTAATGCCATCATCCATTGCAATGAATTTACCTGGGTGGTGGCTGGGGCCAGTAGGATATAGATGGAGAAGATGGATGTCTGGGGCTCCAGCCTTGGGGATTATATATGGCTCTTCATCCCCTTGTTTAAGCTCTTGATTCCAGCCTCCTTGATGAGATGGCAAATCCTTGTGCTGTCCCACTTTCTCTCCTCTGTCCCCACCATGTCTTGAGATTTGTAGTCCCTAGCCTCACATGGACTGAACCTCAAAATCCCCAAGGAAATTGTGAGCAAATAAATCTTTCTTCTTCAATGTCGTATGGTCAGTTCTTTGAATATAGGTATGAAAATGCTAAGACAACATCTAAGTGTAGGCGTTCAATGTGGTTAGTTTTTGAATATCGATTTTCTCAATAAAGCTTAAAATTGTGTAAAAATAGAAACACAAAAATATTAATACAAATAAATTAACAAAATTTGAATCAAACTGTTAGATCTTATCCATATCAGTATTATTTGAAATATTATACTGCATTTATATAAATCTTATAATTAGGGCAATTGGGCAGAATGTGTATGTAAAGCACCGCATGATTTTTTTTTACAAGTTTATATGAATCTAAACGTATGTAAACATTAGAAAAATAACTGAAAGAATTTGTTCAGTGTTGGTGGAAAGATTATGAAGCATTTCAGCCTTTATAAACATAAAATTCATCAAATATTGGCTGGCCTGAACGTCGTCACTATCTGGCTTGTTTGAACTAAGTTTGGGCTTTGGTCTCCACCAGACACTGACTCGAGACATTCTTCAGTTACCTTTTTCTCATGGTTAAATCTTATCCTCACTCACAGTGGATGGAGGTCCCACTCCAATGACATTCAGTGAAGCAAATATGCACAAGCAAATTTAATGAATTTAAAATTCATGGAGTTAGTTTTCTTATGTCTTACGTGAATCCCCCCTTAAGCCATCACTGTTTAATGAGTATAATTTAAAAGACATTCGGAAGAGTTTATTCCTGCAGGTAACTTTTGGCTCAAACATGTTAGAAGAGGTTGAATAAAATATTAAATTGTGTGCTTTCCAACTACTGCTTATTTTAATTTGAATAAATTTTAATTAAATAATTCTATTTCTCAAAAGCAAGATAACACGTTTTCCCCTTGGAACATTTAAATTCTTTATGGTATAACTTATGCTAAAGTTTGACTCACTCATTATTGTTATAAGTGCTGATATTATCTGCATTTATTTTAAGAAGACACTTCGGTTTTGGTTAGAGAACACTAATATTTTGAATCAAATTTTAATAATGTATCAATTAAAATATTTCATACCATGTAGATAATAAATAAAATTGAGGATATATGACCGAACTTCTTACCTGTCTTCTACTGTGTAAACATTGAAAGTATTTATTATAATTTAAAAAAATCTATCTTTCCTATTACATTGAAATGGGTGTGTTCAAAAAACAATTTGAACAATGTGTAACCCTGTAAAAGATGACGGTTAAAATAGAGAGTTTTTCTTTCTTAATGTAAGACAATTAAAAATGTAAATATGATTCTGTCGGGAGTGTTGAGGCAGAGGACACTCCTCAGACCTGAGTGACATTTTAATTTTTGAACATGTGCCTGGTGAGGAGAGCTTCTCAGTTAATACTACTTCTTACAGAGCTTTCTTTTATGTAGATGCCAAATCAATTTTATAGCTGGCTTTTCATCTCTCACTCTGCCAAAGGAAAGAATGTAGTTTAAAACTAAACTATCTGTTAAGGAAATGAAAAAATCTCCCAGAGGGTTTCATGGTCTTAGGAAATTAGTGCCTAAAATTTTGCAGATGTCCCAGCTGATTTAAAAAATCATTTGCAATAAATATAAACAGAAGGATAACATTTCTCCAGTAAACATGCCTTCTCAGGCTCATTCGGATGTTGAGTTTGTAATCAAATGACATTTTTATGATCCTGTACAGTGTGCTGAATTTACATCTCAAAAATTCAGTTTTCACTTTTCCCCTAAGAGAATGGGAGGAAAATGATTTAATACTTAAAGAATGCACCATTAAGCCCTTTGTTTTCTCTTCCAGTGAGTAAACATTTATTATTATGGATACATACACATTTCTTGGTGAAAATTAGATGTATTATGGAGTACAGTTTTGCAGCACTGTTTTCTCTTAGTATTTATTTTAGTTAAGGATTGACTTACCACACATCACAGGTACCTCATATTATACTTCATTTCTGTGTTGAGCCTTTTGTAAATTATTGGCGTAGCACATCTGATAAACTAAGTACTAAGTATTGGGTCATTTGTCTCAGCAAAACGAGACATCTCAGATGTAGATGGGACACTCAGTTTTCAGTTTCAGCATATTTCAATAGCATAAAGATATGCAGGATAAATAAATCAGGCTTGTTTTCTTATATACGATTGTCTAATTGCATATATATATATATGTGTGTGTGTGTGTGTGTATTAGTTACTGAATTGGTTTGCAAACGTTACTCAAAGTGCCACATGTGTGTGTGTGTGTGTGTGTGTGTGTGTGTGTTTTCCTGGGATGGAACCCTGGGGCTTTCTACCTCTGGGCTATACTCCCAGACTTATTTTATGTTTTATCTGGAAACGGTCTCACTAAGTTGCTGAGAGCCTCACTAAGCTGCTGAGGCTGGCTTCGAGCCTACACAATCCTCCTGTCTCAGCTTCCCAAGTACTGGCATTACAAGCGTGCGCCACCACTCCCAGCTCTAAAGTACCAGAAATTTGATGGTTCATCAACCGAAACTTGGCAGAGTTCAGAAGGCAGATGCTCATTGAAGATGTCAGCCAGGTTTTTCCTCCTGAAGTGCATCAGGGAGGATCTGTTTCAGCCTCTCTTCTTGCCTCATAGATGGCTGCCTTTTCCTTCCACTTACATGATCTTCCCCTTGTGTGAATCTGTGTCCAAATTTCTTCTTTAAAGGATGCGGCCATATCAGTCAAGGCCCGCCACTGATAACCTCATTTTAATTTAGGGATATCTTTTTTAAACTCCATCTTCAAATGCAGTCACTTTTTGAAAGAAGGGTGATGAGATTTCAACATAGGAAATTGGGGAACAGAATTTGGCCAATAACTAGGGCAGGAAGTCATTTTTCTAATATTTGCTGTGTGATTTTGCATTTGTAATACTTAGACAATTTACGAAGGATAACAACTCAAGAAAGAATAATTTTAACTACAATACATGTAATCTAAGATATCATCAAGCTATGATCCATCTCAATAAAATAAATATCTATAATAAAATTCGCTTTCTCTTTATGTTGAGTTGATTCATCAGTCTCTCTCTCTCTCTCTCTATCTCTATCTCTATCTCTACCTCTCCCCTCCCTCCCAAACATTTTCTACAATATGACTCAAATTGTTCAGATGCCCAGTCTCCATCTCATCCTTACTGTTCTTTGTCTGTGAGGGCAAAACTTGACTTTCACTAAATTAAACTAAACTAAAAGCATTTCTCTTGGTTAATTATTCTTGAATCCCAAACCAATGTTTTGTTGCATGTGTAGCCATGCTCTGGTATAACAGAAGTGCAATTTTAATGCAGAAAGTTGCTCTTTTTATTTCCATTTGTCTATTTTGTTTTATGTTGGTTATTAATTTAGTTTATGTATGACATCTCCCAAATAGGTTAAAATGTGCTAAAGGGCAATTCCTGTTTCTTTAATTTATGTTGTTACTCAGGGCAGCTGAGATTGTGCGCTGCAAATGAAGGGTCCTTGGTAAACGTTTCTTCCCCAACTTCTCACGGCTGCATACTAATCATCCCCCTTGTGCGTCCTGGTTTATGGAGGATGAATTCCTTCCTTTATAGTAATGTGTGTGCAACCTTGTTTTACCATATCTAAATTGATCCAGGAAGCATATTTTCCTTGATGTATGCCTCAAGCTAGCTGTTATTATGGAAGTCAAATTATTGGTCAGAGATGTTACTTGGACTGTGCATATCTTACCCAAACACTCTCCTATGTATTATGGATAAGGCCACATTTTCACCCACACAGCATGGTTACGAGAAGTCATGTTGCCGCATGCATTTTGACTTGGGTTATCTTTTAAGCAGCCATGCAAAATACGCCATAGATTTCAAAATGCATCATACATATAATATCTTGGTGTTGACATTTTATTTTCTTCTCTAAAAATAAATGCAAAGAATGAATTGCTAAAAGCTTGAGTAATTATATTTCAAGGGCCAGGCGCTCACTGACGTGCCAGTCTTACGCTATCACTGAATGGCTCGCTTTGAAAAGTGTACTTAACACACATAGTTTCAGATTAAGAAATGATTGCTTTTAAAACTCTGTTGACATTTTGACAGACTCACTTCTTATCACCACTGCAATGGAAGATATCACAAATGTGAGGTGATCTAGCCCATTGTCACTGACATAATTTTAGAGTACAAGAGCATTGTTAATGAATTCTGAAAATGCTCAAATATCCATTCAAAAGTGCAAGTTTTAAGATGAATACATAGATGACAAAAGTTTGTTTTGTTTTGAATCTTGCATGATTTTGGTTTTGTGAAAAGATGGGCCAGATGTCCTTTAACTCTTTTATTATGGAAAATTTTAAACATATACCAAGTAGACAATGGTTCAAAGGAACTTCATTGCCAGCTTCAACAATTACCATAACTTTCAAGTATGTAACTTGTAAGATATGACATTGCCCACTTAGTTTAGGAAGTTAATGGATGTATATTTGACTGATTTAATTAGTCAATTATGTTAGTTCGATTAATTATTAAACTTAGTAAAATATAGCACTAATATTTTCTGATATTATGAGGAGATATATAAAACATATTTTATTATTCACCCATTGTTAAATTAATCGATGGTACATTTCAGAGAAATTTTTAGTGTCTAGCAAAACTTAGTACAGAGATTGACCACATACCTTCTATCCACACATATGCACAACCTTCCCCACTATCAAAATTTCTCACGAGTGGCTCATTTCTTATAATTAATGATAAAAACAGTGACACATAATCTCTCCAAAACAAAGTTTCCTTTAGAGTTCTGTCTTTTTTTATCACATTCTATGGATTTGAATAAATTTATAATGACATATTTGCCACTGTTAATTATATACAAAAATTCAAATGCCCTAAGCTTCCCAAGTCTCCCACATATTCTTTTTATTTTCTTTATTTTTTTTTGTAGTACTGGATATGAAACCCAGGGACATTATACCTCTGAGCTACATACTCATTCCTATTTTTTAGTCTTTATTATTTTTGAAACAGAGTCTCACTGAGTTGCAAAGGGTCTTGCTAAGTAGCTGAGGCTGCTTGCAAACCCTGATCCTCCATTCTCTGCCTCCTGAATGCTGGGATTACAATCATGCACCAGCACGCCCCTCCACATATTCATTTGCCTCATCCCAACCCCAACCTGGATAACCTCCCATCTTCTTACTCTGTCCCTACTCACACACTTCCAAGAATGTCATATAATTATAATCACGAAGTATATGTCCTTTGAGATTGACTTTTGTTTTTGCTTTGTAATAGACATTTAAGTTCCTACCAGGCCTTTTCACAGTATAATCATTTATTTCTTTTATTAACATTTTGAATTTTATTAAATATTTTTAAAGAGCACATGCACCGGGAACTGGTGGCGCACGCTTGTCATCCCAGTATTCGGGAGGCTGAGATGAGAGAATTTTGGTTCGCAGCCAGTCTCAGCTACTTAGTGATGCCCTCCACAAGTTAGTGAGACCCTGTTTCAAAATAAAGAATAAAAAATAGGGCAGGGGGTGTAGTTTGGAGGTCAAATGCTCCTGGGTTCCATCCCCAGACCCGCAAAAAATAAATAAATAAACAAATAAAGAGTACATGCATGTAATGCCATATTGTTACTACTTGACAAACATACACATATTCATATATTTTATACTTTTTAATAGTGAGTTAAAGTAAATAAATAAATAAGTAAATAAGCTGGTGGTATACCCTGGAGGTAGAACCCCCCTGGGTTTAGTACTTGGACCATATGAAGGAAAGAAAGGAAAAAGAGTAAAAGAGTAAGGAATGGAAGGAGAGAGAGAGAGGAAGAGAGAGAGAGAGAGGAAGAGAGAGAGGGAGGAAAAAGAAAAATAGAAAAAGAAGGAAGGGAAGAAAGAAAGAGAGAAAGAGTAGGTCACAGTCTGTTCAATATTTGGTCTGTTTTCAAGAAACAACATGGACCAAACGCAGTAAGTATGAAGGCAGGAGATGTGCTTGGAAGCAATTTCAATGACACAAATGAGGTAGGGTGGCCAGTTACATTAGGGCAGTATCACTGTCAGCGAGATAGATAAATACAAGGGTATGGAGATGATATAGTCCTTTCCCTTATTATTTTACTAAACTTGGAATGAAATTCCAGTGAAGATACTTACTCAACTATTCAAACTCATATTACAGACTCCAGATTTTGCCTGACCCATTGTCTAGGTCTTTCTATTTTTATGTTGCTCCATTTTAAGAAAACCCACCATAAACCAGAACAACAGAAAGTCATCTTCGCAGCCTAGGAATACCTTTTGTATGTCAGAAATATATCTAGTGTCTCAGTCAGTGAGTGCTGGTTCTGCACTTCATGCATTCATTCTGTTCTCTTTGATTCAACACTTTCTTCCTGATTGCTCTGATCTTTCTGTCCCTCACTGTGATTTGGAAAAGTTCAAAGAATGAAGGATGGAGGCAGAAGCCACCACAAACACTGGGTTGTTGTGATGTGTCCACTCTAGTAAAAAAAGATTGGCATATTCAAATGTCTTATAGATATTGGATTGCTTGGCATGTATATCATCTTTCTATTCTATAACTTGGTTTGCTTAAAATGTTTTCGAAATAACTTCATATATACAAAATCATTTTTAGGGTATCAATTTAGTTGTTGCCAGAACATTATTTATATTCAAATACCACAGAATAAATGGCAGTATTGATAAATAACAGTTTGCATTTGCTCCTCTGCATTCTTTCCCTTAGATGAGCACACTTATTTTGATTAAGTTGGAAAGGCTCCATCTTCATGCCAAGAACATGTGTTAAGTGCAGCCCATCCCAACCATCAATTGATTCAGTGGAAAAAAATGACCTAAATGTAAATTGGTTTCCAATAAGCAACCACAATCAACACTATCCTCTATTATACGGCTCAGTCATAAATATATTTTTAGCAGCCAGAACTTAAGTGAGAAAATAAGATTCTACTCCTTAATATAGTTTTACCTCAAATATTTTTGAAGAGATAATTCAGGTTTCTTTTCAGATTATGTCTATTTGTGTTTCCCTTAAGAGCTCTACTTACACAGAAACCCAGAAATAAGGTTATTAAAATTGAATTAAAATGTAGGATGGATCCAAAGTCTATCATATTTACATTCCAGGCAAACTCCAAACATTCCTAGAAGGCTCATATACTTTCATGAAGTGTGTCGGCATTTGAGGTATTTGGGTGCTTTAGAGATTTTCATGTGTTTGTTTGTTTTGTTTTTGATTAAGAGAACTGTCTAAAGGAAAGAGATTGTGGACTCTATAAATTGAAGCTGAGAATCTTTTTAGTAGGCCCAGTTTTCTGTCAGTATTAATTCTCTGTAAAAAAAAAGCAGAAGGGGTACAATAGGAAACCTACAGTTGTTTATTCCAGATCACTGCAATCAGAAATTATCCTCTTACAAGTTAAAAACCAGCATTTAGTTCTTCAACAGCACATGCAGATTTAACAACAGGACTCCCACTAATGTCCATAGTTGCCTCATAGCAGATTTCTCAACTGTTATTCAACACATATCCTTTAGTGAACATGGTATTTTATGAACAATCACATGTTAGAGTAAATGTCTTGTGAAGAATGTTTTAGAAAGAAACAGAAAGATCAATTTTATTTCAGCCATATTTATATGTTCTTTGCAAACTTACGCCTTTTTTTCTCAGTAAGTACCAAAAAGAGCATAGGCGTATGTAATTTTATGTCTTTCTTCTGCTCTTATGTTGGAATTATGTGCCCTACAATGCTGTGCCGTCTTACTTTCTATATGCTACCTACTTCACCCACTACACACTACGATCTTTAAAAATTGGGACCCTCTTATTTCTGAAACTAGCACAGTGCCCTGCATGGGATCTAATAAGCAACTATTGTTTATTGAATGATGTGATAGGATTGTGAAGCAAATCCCCCAGTCACCACATCCTTAACTGTATGTTAAGGTCATAATTTGCCAGCAAATTGTCACTTAATACTAAAACTATACAAGTCATATTAACACCAGAAAATTTCAATAGTATTGTGGGAGTACTGAATCCATCTGGTCTCTATTTTGAAATTGTACCTGCAGGACCAACATGAACTGAGCTATATGCAAAAGAAACATTCACTGTGCAGCCTCAGTGTGCTCATGCTTACCTGGTAAGGTGACTTTAAATAGGAATAGATTTGTTAAGGAAATACTTTGTGCAGTTTAACCAGATTATTTGGAATGTAATTTCCAAACTCATAAGAAGTAAACAAAAGGAATAAAGGAATTTGTTTTTTACTTAGCTCATTTATTTTCCAGTGGTAGAAAATTCTGAATTTGTTTTCCTGAAGGAATCACCCGCCTTCAACCAAAGGCCACTGGAATTGGTTGTAGAGTGTTTTTAAATTTCTTACCCCTTATTTGTGACTCTGGATATCTATATATCTATATCTATATAGATATATATATATATCTATATATATATAGATATATATATATATCTATATAGATATAGATATATAGAGAGATATATAGATAGATATAGATATACACACATGCATATATACATATATATACATATATACATATATACATATATATACATATATGTATATATGGATATGTATATCTTTATGTATATCTTCAGACATGTATATATGTATATCTCCATGTATATGGAGAGAATCATGACACACATATATATGTCATATTCATATTATATATGATATGTATATCACATATATATTTATCCCAAATATATTTAACACATTATATATGTGCCATAATCATGATATGTCATGATTATCTCCATATCCATTTGTATTAGTTTTCTGTAGTAGATGTAATGAATTAAAACAATACAAATTAGGTTGTTTTTTCTATTATGGAAGCAGCAAATTTATTCTCACTGGGCTAAAGGTGGGGTGATGGCAAGACTGGTTCCCTCTTCAGCCTTTAGAAGAAAATCAGTTTCCCTGGACCAGCTCCTGGAGGCCACTTGCCTTTCCTTCCCATCACTGATAATCCCTTGACACCAATCTTAAGACTTTTCTGCACATTTCTTGCGTCTTCTTTGGTATCTTGCATCTCTTTCACTGGACACTTCTGCATACATGTAGGTCCACCTGGAGATGACTCTGAAGGATCTCTCCATCTCATCCTCTATAATTTAGTCACATGTTCAAAGTCTCTTTCTTAATATAAGTTAATATTCACAGCTGTAGGGATTGTGAAGGGCCTACCTTTGAAATGTAATTATGCAGCCAATTACACCAATGTGTCACGAACAAGACAAATTGAAATGCTCTCCACTAAGAACAAGCACAAACCACCAGCTCCTCAAAGTGCTTTTCTAACAGTTACCAGCTTGGAAACTAGACCTGCCCTTTTGGGCAAAGCAAGGATTCTCATTTATCCACACAACCATCAATTAATTCAGTAATAGGGAGCCACTTATTGCAATTTCCCTGTGATGCGCAGTGAGCTTACCCTGAATTCTCAAGAGTTTAATTGTATCTATCTTCTATGCCTCATCTACATTATAATCATTAAATGAACATTAAGAGAGTTCAATAAATTGATAATACAGTAATTGCAACATATGACCCAACTAAAAGTTCATAGACAATGAAAATACTGAAATTCCTTTTCCAGGAATAACCCATTGGCTTCTGAGTCTTGATTCACTTATGTTAGCTCCTACATATGTTCCAGGTAAAGATAAGTTTTGTACAGATCCAGGGCTATGTATAAGAGGGAAAGATCTTTCTTTGTTGAATTAGAAAAGCCATCATAAATGTATAATTCCAAACATAATAATCTCCAAATTCTATGAGTTCATAAATTTTGATTAAATTTCTCAAAGTACACAAAATAATTTAATCAATAGAAATCTACCTAAAAATATTTTTATGCCAGGCACCGCTCAGGTCTTAATTATGCCAACACTCCCAAGCTTACATTCTTGGCCCTTTCTTTCCCAATGAACTTCTTTTTTTTTTTCTGGTTCTCTTGCAGTTACTGACTTCTTCTAGACATCTTGAAGCAAAGCCTTCTTTATTTTCCTTTCATTTTCAGATTATCGCTAGGCAAAGGGAGGATTCTCTTTTCTCCACCAATCATCAATTCATTCTGTAATAGGGAATCACTTATTGTGGATTTTCCTGGGACATGCAGTAAGCTTACTCAGCATTCACAAGAGTTTAACAAATGTCTATTAAAAATAATTTATTGAACAGTCTGATGATAAGTCTTGTACAGGGCATAAGTAGCAGCAGCTTACAATCTCATATATATAAACTATAAATACTAGACAACTTTAAATACTATTTCATCCAACATCTATAGTCACACAGAAGAAGGGATCAGATTATTTTTGAGGAAGCAGAAGTGATGTTTATGGATAGGCTGGGACTTGAGAAGTAAGGGAGAGATACTGGACAATCAAAGAAACTTCAAAACACCATGCATATGAAAATGAAAAAGAATCAACCTATCTGCCTGATGTGTGTGAATGTGTGGTTGTCTGATTACTGAAGGCCAGCAAATGTGGTACATACAGGCCATAAGGTAGAGAGACTGTAAGAGACTTCTGTGTGTCTCAAATTCCCACAGCACAAACATCACAAGGGAGATGTGAGGCTGCTGCCCTGGCTTCCTAGGTCATCTGAATTCTTCAAGTATCTCCAGAAATCCTATCTATCTTCTAAGGACTCTTTTCCTTTTAAACCAGTTTTTATTTTTTTTTCAATTGAATTTGCGTTGCATTGAATATGGATGGAAATTTTTAAGCACTGCTCTTATGCTTTTTGCTTGGTTGGATGTCTCTGTATTGTTTTTATCTTCCATCTAAGATTCTCTAATCTCTAGTTTCATCCATTTTCCTACAAATGACATAATTTTGTTCCTTTTATGTTTGTAACACTTTGAATCTCTCTATGATATATAATTACAATGAACCAAAAATATATTTTAAAAGACTCTAATCTAGAGGGCTCCAAGTGCACCATTATTATCTTTTCCACTAATAACTCTTGATCATGGCCATTTTTTACATTAATATATAGTAACTTGAAAATATTTATTGTCAAAAAATGAAGGAGGCTAGGGAAAGAAATATTCTGGGAGCAAATCAGACTTAGAAGGAGAACATCATTCCATATCTTGGAATAATTCACTTTGATTTTGTATCCTCTCTTTCCCTTCGGGGAAGTTGAGGAGTCTCTGCCTCACAAGCTCAGAATGCCACAGAACATGGATCTGCTGTCTCCAAAGGAAAAAAGAAAGAGCTCCAAGTAAGTGCTCTCCACATCACACCTTACTTTCTCTGCATCCTTTCTCTCTGATTCCAGAGATGAAGCCTTGCAAAACAAGGACGCCTCTACTCTCATCAATAAAGTTCCCGTGAGTCATTGCAGCAAACACAGGCAATGTCTGCTTTTGTGTTGGGCGAGTGCTTTGACTGAATCTTATTCTCACAGCTCAGCTACGTAACTTGCGTTGAAAATCATCAGGAGCCATCCAGATGTTGCTTTCTCCATCTCCATGTATCCTGGCCTCTCTGGCCTGTGTCTGTGAGTGTGGGCTCCCAACCTAGTGCTCCTGTGCCCCTTCCTTTCTCTTTCCTCACCCCCAGCCTTTGCAAGCCCAACAAGCAAAGTGGAAGTTTCAAAACATAAAGCCTGGGCTGCTTCTGCCCTTGCCACTTTGCCGGCCTCTACAAGGGCCCTGTGATCTAGCCCAGCTCTCTGACTTCATCTCCATCACACGTCTTTGCTCAACATTGTCCAGACCAACTCTCCTTCCTGCGTCCCCTTAGGGGCAGCCAGCGCTCGGCCTTTGTGCTTTGGTCTAAACTCTAATGGCACAGAGTTGGAAAGTCCTCCTTCTGAACAAATGCCACCTTCACCACCATCCTACCAAGAAGGAGAGATACTGCCCTCCTTAATTCCTGCCTTGCACTTTTCAGGCATGAATTGATCGATGAACACTTTCTGTCTCTTCCTTCCAGAATTTAAGTAAATCTCACTTGTCAGATTTGTTCAATAAATGTTGAATGCTGTGTAAATAAATAATTCATGTTTTGCTACTTTCATGAATTTGCTATCTACCTTTATGGAATAAGTTGCTCACTATTCAGTATTATCCATGCTTATCAAATATCATAAATTATTGGAATTTCATTTGAAATGTCAGAAGCTTTCTGCATTAGGAAGGCTTCAAGGGTAGAAAGCACTCCTTTTTCAGACTATAGTGGCTTGTCAACCAAATCCTGTACAATAACCCATTATATGTATAATTTCAAGTAGTCCCTTAAACTAATCGTACCTGAGTTTTCTTTTTGAAAAATACTTACAACTTATAATAGATGCTTTCATGAGATTCCTAAGAGAAAAGAAAACGATTTCGATGCTGTCAAACATGATGGCACATGCCTGTAATCCCAGTACATGGAAACTGAAACAAGAGGATCACAGATATGAAGCCAGCCTCAGTTATTTATCAAAACATTGTTTCTAAATATAAAATAAGCCAGCCAAGGGTCACATGCCTGTAATCCTTATACTTGGGAAGCTGAGACAAGAGAATAATGGGTCGGAGGCCAGTCTCCGTAATTTAGCAAGGCCCACAGAAACTTAGTGACATCCTGTTTCAAAATAAATAAAATAAGGCTAGAAGTATAGCTCAGAGAATACTTCTGCGTTCAATCCCCAGTCCCACAATAAAATAAATAAATAAATAAATAAATAAATAAATAAATAAAACCTTAGTATGGCTTAAAGAAAGAAAGCCCCTGGGTGGCTCAGTATTTCAATCCCTAGTAACACACACACACACGCACACACACACACACACACACACACACACACACACACACACACACACACAGATACAAGTACCAGAGAACAATATCTGGCTCATTGCTAACTGCAAAAATATTATTGTGGATTTACTATTTTTGAAATAATATATTTAAACTCTCAATGAATATTTGAAAGTTTATATAGCTGGCACTAATATTTTTGAAAAATACATGATATTTAAGTTCATAAAAGACATTTTATTCTAGATTAGAATCATTTTTTAAATCGTGTGTGTGTGTGTGTGTGTGTGTTACTGCAGATGGAATCCATGGGCATTACACCTCCATGCTATACTCCCAGACCTATTTTTTATTCTTTTTTATTGTTTATTTCATTTTTTTAAGTTGTAGAGGGCCTCCCTAAGTAACTGAGGTTGTCTGCAAACCTGTAGTTCTCCTGACTCAGCCTCCCAAGTGCTGGGATTACAAGCATGTGCCACCATGCCTGTTTTTTTTTTTTTTTCCTAATTTTTTGACTTAAGAAAATCTATGTTCTATTGAAATTTATGCAGCTATCCTGTTGACATCTGTGTAAAAAGTCCCTGTCTGAAGCTTACAAAGTCATACATTGTTTAGATAGAAAGTATTTGATTTAGTCTATCTAATGACTTTTATCTGCTTATTTGTTAATAGAAGGCATCCACATGAAGCAAAGTATGTTGACATTAAACTTTATGGGAAGGTGATACAGAATGCCCATTAGATGCCACAAATTCACACGCCCTTAAAAATTCAGCTGTGCCACAGCAGGAGTTAAAGCTATAAGGAATAAAGCCATAGTTAATGCAAATATATATAACATATATATTATTGTAATATTAATGCAAATATATATAATAATTATTATGATATATAAATAATATATATTATATAGTATGTATTATATATACTATATAATATGTATATTATTTATGTATAATATATGTATATATACATAAATCTCTGCTATTTCTCTTTTTACAGAAAAAATAAAATGTGGAAAATGTGGAGCAAAATGTCCTTCTCTTTGAAAACAGAAGTCTTATCAATTTCATTAAGAAAGTAGCCAATTTTATAATGAGATAAATTGAGAATTACATACATAATGGTGTTTCTAAAACTATAGCACTAGCTTGACACACTTTACTTCTGAGAAGACTACTCAATCTTTTTCTTGATGTAACTTCTATTAGGTGATGTGATGTATATTTGATGGTTAAATTATCTTAGCATTTTTTAATAAAAATAAAAACAATGAACAAACTATTTTTCATGTGTATATTTCCAAATTCCAAATTCAAGCTCCCTTGCAGTCCCTCTGGCAATTATTATTTAAGGAGTACTCAAATACCTTCTTTTAAGACGGATTGTTTTATTTATTTATTTATTTATTTATTTATTTTTGTGGTACTTGGATTTCTGGAAGCCCTTCTACCTCCAGACTTATCTTATACTTTTTTAAATTTGTAAACAGGGTCTCTTAAGCCAGCATGGATGGCTTCGAACCTGCGCGATCCTCCTGTCTCTGCCTCCCAAGCACAGGGATTACACGCGTGGGCCACCACGCCTAGCAAGACAGATTATTTAAACAGATGAAAGGTGTTCAAATATTTTAAGTGCTACATACTGCAGTATATTTTTATTTGAATTTGTTCAACATAAAAATTAAGAATGAGATCATTAATAGAAATACTACCATCGACTTTATGTATCCATGTAAATATACCAATATCAATCTTGGTATTCTCTATTGGGAGGGAGGGAAATGGGGAGGTGAGGTGGGCCCACCAAGTGCTGTGTGCGTGCATGTCATTGTCAACGTAATTTATATCATAATGTGAGACTCTAATGCACCAATAAAAGCACATTGATATATAAAAGTAAATTAAAGATATTAATATATGTTTTATCACTCTGAATATCACTATGATTAATAATTATGATATATAAATAATAAATAAATGAAAATATTTAAGAGGATAATTATAGTATGATAAGTAATATACATATATAATATGTAATATATATTGTATATGTATATTTGTGTGTGTATAGAAAGAGATAGATATAATGAATTGTTTTGTTTTAAATTTTATACTAATAATCAACTCAGTTCCCTTGCACCAAACAAACAGCACAAAATTGAGACGGAGGCAGACTCTCAGTCCTAAGCCTTAATGAGCATAGAGATGCTCAGATTTTAATACTGCCGGCTCCATAGGGTAAACGCCCTTGTGCTAAGCAGAAAGTATAAGTCAATGCATGCTATCCCACTGAAATCCATAGCTTATACTGGGATGAACATAATCAGACCTTGGGAACTCAATTTTATTGAAAGACTGTTTTAATCCATGAAAATCATCACCTAAAATTATGCATTCACTGAAAGAATATCAAACTTCCAGTTAAAATGTTTGTAATATACTTTTATTGGTGCACTGTAGTCGCACGTCATAATGTAGCTCAGTGATAAGGTGCTGAAGATCTTCTTACCCATCAGCCCTAAGGTTACCCCAGTCTGGCTTGGGAGGGAAACAAACTGCCTGCCCAAATGGAAGTTGTCTGAGGCATACAAGTTTCCAAGGATCAACGGGACTGATAAACTGAGACCTGACCAATAAGAAGGGATGCTGACCATGTCCTCTTTCTCAATATTGTTATCTTTTTATTCTGTGACTCAGCTATGATTGTCTTATTGTCTTTCCCTGAATCATCCTGATTATCTTGTTTATCCTTTATATGATCGATTTACTGGTTCCTGTGATTAATCATTCTCTGTAATGTTTTGGCTAAAAATTACCAATAAAAAGAAGTCACTGGTTGGGTGATATGGAGGTGAACTCTCTCCCTCAGCCACTCTGTTGCTCTAGTTATCCTGACTCCATGCCATTCAGGCAAGAGCCCGTCTAACAACATCAGCAGCGTCCGTGGTGGCAGCAACCTCTATAATAGGGATGTACATGGACGCAGTACTTGGTGAGCTTCCTTCCTCCCCCATTCTTCCCTCATTCCCTTGCCTTTTCCATATGATATTGAGGTTAGCATTCATATTTTCACCTATGTCCATAACACTGATAGAAGTCCTTTCTTCATTAATTCTCTCTTCTCCATCCCACCGACCTTCTCTTGACACTCTCCGTTGCTCTACTCAAGTTTCTACTCCATTGTCTAAAGTCCTTCTTGCATCCCGATTGCTCCTTAGCTTCTTAGCAATATTTAAATAGACATAATTCATTTATGTCCTAAAATAAAACAAATAGCTTACATGATATGAGAGAAAATATGACCCTTCATTTTCTCTATCCTCCTCATCTCATTTACCATAATGTTCTCCAGGTTCACCTGTTTTCCTGCAAAGACAATATTTTTCTTTATTGCTGAGTAGAATTCCATTGTACGTATGTATATGTATATATACATGTATACAAACATACATACATAGGAATTATAACAGGCAAACTCTCAGTCCTAAGCCTTAATGAGCATACCGATGCTCAGATTTTAATACTGCTGTCTCCATGGTGTAAATGCTCCTGTGCTAAGCAGAAAGTATAAATCCATGCATGATATCCCACTGAAATGTGTAGCTTATACTGGGATAAACATATTCAGAACTTATTATTATAATTTTGTAATATATTCATCTTTTTATGGACAAATACTAGGTTGGTTCCATAATTTGGCTATTGTAATTTTGTTGCCCTCTTTTAGTAATTGCAAAGTCTCTGGTCTAATTTCCAGGTTTCAGATCTATCTTGAGTTAACTCTTGTGCAATATGAAAAGTAGAGATTTAATCTTATTTTTCTACAAATGAATAACAAGTTTTCTCAACACCATTAGCTGGAAAGATTGTCTTTTCTCCATCATATGTTTTTGGCATCTTTGTAAAAAAAAATCAATTGGCTATATGCATGTGGAATATATATATATATATATATATATATATATATATATATTGTGTGTATGTGTATATATGTGTATATATGTATATATGTATATATGTATACATATACATACATACACATACACATACACACACACACATACACACACACACACATATATATTGGTGGTACTGGGGTTCCTGGAAACCCTTCTACCTCGGGGCTACACTCCCAGACCTATTTTGTATTTTTTTATTTGAAAACAGGGTCTCTTAAGCCAGCGAGGCTGGCTTTGAACCAGCACAATTCTCCTGTCTCCGCCTCCCAAGCGCGGGGATTACAAGCGTGCACCACCACACCTGGCCCCAATTTCTTTCTTTAATGTTTTATAATTTGCATTGTAGTGGCTTTTTACCTCCTTGGTTAGATTTATTCCTAGGTATTTTATTGTTTATGATGTTATTGTGAATGGAATTTATTTTTGGATTTTTTCAAAGTGACCATTATTATAGAATTTCTCCCCAGGAAAAAAATATACTTTTTTTCTTGCATCACACTTAAATTGTTCTTAGTCATTGAGAATTTAAGTAAAACTGTGACTGAAGACTACAGATCACAAGGATGTCCTGCATGTGAACTTCTCTGTAATGTCAGCTTACCATGAGAGGAAGGATGGAAATAATCTGCAGTATTAGATCTAATGAAGTCAAATGGGCTTTAAATAAGATTATCATGATTAAAATCTTGTTTCTGTTTTGGTAACAACTAATGGTACTCTGTAAACTTCAATTTCTCTATTTGTAAACAGAGAAAAAAAAGATAGCATATCTCTCCCAGTATTTTTAAGCAGAATAAATGAGACAGTTGATATAACATGCATAGGCTAGTGTTAGACACATAGTAACCACTCAATAATTTGAGGTGATATTACTATTAATCCAAGATTCAGGTAATTTTAAGTAATATTTAAATAGTGACAATTCATTTACATCCTAAAAAAGAATAGGTAGCTTACCTGTTATTACAAATTGCATGAAATTTAGATAGAAAAGTAAAAGGAAAGTATGAGAAAGAAGGATATTTTTTGTAGAATGTGAAGACAGAAGGACAAGATGTGCAGATTTGCCCTCCTTCCCAGGAGTATTCAAAACAACAAGGCAAATTGCTGTGACCAGTCACAAAGGCATTATGTCTGCTTTTCCATCTTCTTCTTAGACTGAAGTCATCTCCCTTGTCATTTATCCACGAGCTATTGAGAAGAATGTCTAGCCCAATCTAAACTAGTGTTATGAAGATCTAGCTCCTTATTCGCCTGTCCTAAGACAGGCAAAACTGGCCTCCTCATCCCATTTCCTCCTACCAAACTCCATGGTACCATCCAGGGCCAGAAGAGGTGGCTCCAGCCCAATGAAAGTGGCAGAGAGTGAGAGCCAGGACAAAAGGGATGTTAATTCTAACTTTGTCCATTTGCAGGTAGAAATTCACACACAACACTAAGGAGGGTCTTGTGCTCAGCCAGAGCCAGACTGATGGGGTGCTCTACTGGGTCATGTTCAGTGGTGTCCAAGCTAAAGTCTCTTGGAGGTTATTTTTAAAATATTTTATTGGTTCATTGTAGTCATACATCTTAGTGGAATACAAGATGGTGGAGGCATACATGCACATCTCACCCAATTACCCCTTACCCAGTTTCTGCCCTAATCCCTCCCCCTCCTTCCTTCTCAGGGTTGGCTTAATGATTGACTTTGATATGTTTGTTAATTTAAATCATGAGCAATAGAGAATCTCCCTCTTACCCCTTCCATTCCCTCAGTTAGGACACCTTATTTCCTCATTCCCAGTATCTCCTTCTTTGTCTTGGAGGTGATTAATAATCTATTGTGGAGATTCTTCTCCGGGACTTGGGAGGGAGAGACCTGAGAGGGGAAATTGAACAGCTACCGGATGGGCAGCTGCCCTGAACACCGGCCAGTTGGCTGATGACCAGCTGTCCTGAAATGAAAGCAACAGCTACCTGATGAGTAGCCGTACTGAAATGTAATTGCCTGATGAGCATCTACCCTGAAAATGAACGCACAGACCATTTCCTCTCGTGCAACTGACCACTTTATTTTAGACACAAGATTTTTTATATTTCCCTATTTCCCAGTGATTCCCTAGTAGAAAAGTGTAAACACCAAAGAACAATAGTGAGGCATTAAGTGAAAGACAAGTAAATCACCAATCATAAACAAGACAAAAGGAAGGCCTGTGACATCACAGGTCTTGTGATTAGCCCCAAGATTACAGGTCTCTAAGATCAGCCCCCTGACTTTGCGGGTGGGTCCTGGGGGACAAATTCTGGAAAGACAATGGTCACGCCCAGAGTTTTGGAGAATTCCAACTTTCATAGAATCTCCTTTAACTCTTTCAGGAACCTTCCGTTCCTTAGGCTTCATCCATGTCCTCCATCAATCTATTGTTACTGAGATTTTGCTCTCTGATAAAATCAATTTCTTAAGCCGTTGCATATACATTGTTAAGAACTCTTTCTTTTCACCCTCACACACAAATTCACACTCAAACATTTACAGATACACATATTCACACTCACATATACTTACACATACAGAGTTACTGAGCACTTTGTACGAGGTGAAACTTCTGAGTGTACCTCTTCTTTGTCATCTAAAAGAGAGAAGCCTATAGATATTGATGACCTGATCCAGCTTGACATTAAACACTGTAAAAGCAGCCGAGTGTGGTGGCTCACACCTGTAATCCCAGTACTTGAGGGTGAACCACGAGGATCACAATTTTGAGGCCGGCCTCAAAAGGATCCTATTTCAAAATAAAACAATCAAGAAAAAAGTGAATTCTCTAATAAGAATTATATTTCATTTTATAAACCAATGTCCCTCCATTGCCTCCTATTTTTACTTCTGAACCACTGACAAGTAGGCAGTTTGTCTCTTAATAGCAATCAGGTTGGACTTAAATATTTTACGAGCTTTCTGTTGATTCTGTATTAAATACATACTCCGCTCCCTGCTCAGGATCGACGGAGATAGTTTCTGTTTGTGTTGGCAAATTTCTGAATAGACTGCGAGGGATGGCTCCTCTCATTTAAAACAAAGTCTGAGGTTGCCGAACTCAGCACGTGGACCCTTGAGTTGAGATCACCTCTCGTTCTCTTATTCTTTTGTGTTTTAAAAATAATTCTGTCAGCTGGTGCAGATTCTCAGCCATATATTTTTTTTCCCAAGAAGATGCTGGAGTGAAGCAGAAGTGAATAATTTTTTTCCATCTTTTTGATTTTTTTTTGAATGTGTGAAAAAGCTTGTCTGTATGAAGCAATTTTCAAAAGAAAAAAAAGAAGGAACAATACTAATTGGCAGGAAATATATCAACAATTCTGTGTTAAAAATTTCAGGATAAAAATAAAAACACAAGGTCTGTCTAATTTTTCAAAATCACTGATTAGCTTTCTGTGAGGTAGACACCTTTGGTGTGCAATTTCCCTAAAGTGTCCCTGAGGCAGGGGAGGAGTTTTTAATTCCCTGTTTTTCATTATAATACATTTGCCTCCAAGTGTTAAAATTGTATTCATAATCTACACAAACATTTTCAATTAAAAAAGCACCCATTATGATCTCAAGGAAGTAGTTAACATATGAAATGGTGGAAAATCCAACTTCCAGGAGAATCTAGACACAGAAAACCTTGCAGTCTCCATTAAGGCCCAGTTGAAGGAGAAAAAATTAGGACCGTGTTAGGAATGCAATTTAATTAGAGGATGGCTGTTGCCTAGGCTGGGAACCGCACCCACTGGCATGGGTGGCCATCTTTCTGGACACTTCTGTGATTCTGATGAGCAGAGACCTGTCTTGTGTCTTTTTTTTTTCTTACATTATTTCCCAAGGCCCCGCACAATGCAAGCATGGGAAAGGAAAAGGTCCTAGTAAGCAAAGCTGAGAGCATCTGATGGTGCGAGCCCTCGGTGAGGAAAGGATGCAACATAAAAAGGAGGAAACATGAAAGAGTACAGACAACATAGCCACTTCGCAAAGTGACTTGGCTGTGGCAGAGGAGAGAAAAGGAAGGAGTTTAGGTCCTCATGTCCTGTGTCAAGGGAGTGTAAGGCTGCCTGGGAAAGGGCTAGAGGAGCAGGTGGCAGTCTGAGGGAGAAGGGCGGGCAGGAATGAACTCTGATAGAGCAGAACAAGCTCAGGTGTCTGGGCAAGATGGAGATTGACAGATGGCATGGGCAGTTCGGGACGGAGACAGGTAAAAGGAAGGAAGAGTGTTCCTCGTGCACAAAGGAGACATCATCTAAAACATGTACAGAATGGAGAATCAGACATGCAGGAGGAGTAAAAGACAGGTAAACTGAGTCCAGGGTGACAAGGCAGGAGAGAGACCATGAAAACCTCACAAAAACAAAAAGGTTGTTGCTTATTATGTTCACAATGAGCAACAATGAAAAAAAAATAAGCACCACAATGATAGTATAAAAAGTGGGCAAAGTAACCAGGCAACTGTGCATGATATCTAAAGAAAATGATCACATGAGAGAGATGTGATGGTATCCACCTGAAATCTCAAGTACTTGAGAGATTGAGACAGGAGGATTACAGGTTTGAGACTAGCCTCAGCAACTCAGTGAGGACCTGTTTGAATGTAAAAAAAAATAAAATAAAATAAAATAAAATAAAATAAAAAGGGCTGGGACATAGCTCAGAGGTAGAATGCACCTGGGTTAAATCTCCAGTACCAAAGTAAAATAAAATAAATAAAATAAGTATTTGTTACCTGCTCCATTCCAGACATTGTGCAAAGTCCATAAATTAGTAATGAACAAAGCAACAGGATCCCTATGACCAAACAAAGACCAGCTAAGAAGGAAGAAATAAAAGACATGCAGAAGTCCACTGGAATATTCCAGGTTCAAAGGAAAACATTAGCTGTAAGTTATATTAGTAAGAACGAGAAGGAGAATGTTATTGTTTGATTTGTTTTTCTTTTTTCTTTTTGGTTTTGTTGTTCTGCTTCGTTTTAGAAAAGCAAACAGATTTTGACAAAAATTGGAAAAATAGGAAGTTGAAATGGGAGGGATAAAAATGTTAGACTGAGATTTTAAGTACTGGCTCTTATGGAAGCTGTAGAATCATAATCAAAATCAGGGCCTATTGGAGTAATGCCTTTTCCTTGGGGAAATGAAGAGCAATTTTTTCTCTATTTGATGAATTACAAGAACTCGGCAACATGCTTTCACAAAGCATCTATTTGTATTTTCTTAGTTCCTCTCCTACGTGCTTGAAAGGTTGTCTGTCAAGGTTCATCTAGGGCATGAGGCTTGGTACCTTGTGTAAGCTGTTTTTTCTCAAAAGTTTCAGTGAGATCATCATGCTTGTACGGGGTGGAGCACGTGGGGGTGTGTGAGCAGGTGCACACATATGAGCGCCTATTTCTATGTTATTGTGAGAAACAGAACCTACTTCTAAGCTAAACATTGGCATGGAACTCGTTGAATTATATTTGCAATTTAAAATAAGTTTATATTGGAATGACTCTAGTGCACTTCATAACAAACTAAATGCATCACAGTGATAAATCACGACCTACTTAGGCAAGCCTTGTGCCCAAGTATGCCAGCCTGTTAAACTCGCAAACCTGTACCAACCTGTAGGTAGACGTTTTTAGGCCTTTGCTTTCTCATCTTAGAAATAAAGAGGCTGGGCCACAGGATTTCTTAAGTATCTTTCCATTTTCATTGATGCATTTGATTATTTGAGGAGGACATGCAGGGAAAAAATAATTAATTTTTCTTCCTTGTAAAAATGAAAAGTGTAGACTCTTTCCCCATTTCAATTTTCTTCTTGGGAAAAAAAAAACATCCTGTGCACTTTGCAGACACTATCACTTTCTGATAACTTTCTCTGTTCTTCCCAGCAGAACTGTTTCAGGCTGTGCCCCATAGGGGGCTCTACATACAAAAGGCGAGAGGAGATGTGCATTAAATCATTGCTCTCCTATGGTGATGGACGGAGAGGAGGGACCATTCTCCATCAACTGAGTGTGCAGTGTGTGTGTGTGCGAGTGTGTGTGTGTTATGTGGTGTGTGTACACATATGTGCATGTGGGTGAAAGAATGTATTTGAAAGGAATAAGAATGACTTTTTATGTTAATAAACTGAAAAAATAAGATTTCTGCTTTAATTTAAAACATGTAGAGTATCTATATTAGTAAATCATTAATCATCCAGATACAGACTATAGTTTTTTTAATCTATGGTGATTTAGATAAATTTAAAATGAATGCCCTACTACTCCAATTTTTAGAAAACGTCCATGGCCCAGCCGAAGGCGGCCTAACTTCTCAGAAATTTACACAAACAGGTTTGCTTTTGAATTTAAATTTTCTCCTGCTCTTTTCTTCTTTTGAATCTTTTCTAACACAGAATAAGAACTTAACCTCTTTCTCTCCATAGCTCAAGAACAGCAGGACACATGAATTCTTGTAAGTTGCTTTTAATTTAATACCTTATCCATTAGAAATCGGTTTGCATGCAATACTGTAAAGTCACGCAGAGGTATATCAGAGCGCCCCGTTCCCAGAAGTCTGTGAGCTCATCATCCTCCACAGGAACAGAGCTGCTGACCACTGAACTAACACAGTGTTAGATTTCATGACCAGCCGTTCATCTTCTAGCCTATTACTACCCTTTTCTTCCCTATTCTCTGTTTGGCGTCCTCTTGTTTCTGTTCAAAATGAGTATCTTTGCTGTCTCCATTAATTTTTTTAGTCTTATTTATTTTATTTTATTTTATTTTTTGGTGGTACTGGGGTTTCTGGAAACCCTTCTACCTCCGGGCTACACTCCCAGACCTATTTTATATTTTTTTCTATTTGGAAAAAGGGTATCTTAAGCCAGCAAGGCTGGCTGGGAACCTGAGCTATACTCCTGTCTCCACCTCCCTATTTTTAATTTTTTATTGATACATTGTATTCATATATATTAATGGGGTGCAAGACGATGGAGACATACATGCACATATCACCTAATTAGGTTTTTTTTTTTTTCAGTACTGAGGATGGAACACAGGGACATTCTACCTCCGAGAAACATTCCCAGCCCTATTTTTTATTCCTAATTTTGAAACAGGCGCTCACTGAGTTGCAGCATGCCTCACTAAGGGTCTGAGGCTGTCCTTGAACAATGATCCTCCTGGCTCAGCCTCCCAAAAGCTAGGTTTGCAAGCATGAGCACCCACCCTGTTAATGCCTTGATTTTAGAGTCACCTATTTCAAGTCCTAAGTGGTTGGCAATCCACTTCCCTAAACAGCCTTATCCCAGCGATAAGGGTGAAGACCATGACCCTAAAATAATATACACCTAAACACGTATGCCTTTGTGTGTGTGTTTGTGTATGCATGTGTGTTTGTATGTGTGTGTACATGTTCCTATAAACCCCAAATCAAGTTTTGATATGTCTTTAACTCTTGGGAAATTCATCATTCTGTTCAAACAAATCTATGGCTATAATTTCATATTTCATGATAAGCAGTTTTGATTGAGGTTTGTATCATTCCTCCTCAGTCCCATTTGCATGAAAGGAAGGCAAAGCCAGTCCCCTGGGGAAGCCAGTGGCACTAGGACTCTCGCTGTGTTTCAAGCTTTGTTGCCTATTTGAGGTGGTGGACAGAAACTCCGTAGTGATCTGTGTTGGTGGCTGAGCCCCCAGCAGACCCCGCAGGGCAGAGTTGCTGGTGTTATTACTCCACTCTGTGTCTTTCTAGGAAAATGCAAAGATTCACAGAAAATACAGTGATCATTTTTGTTCTTGTGATTATTTGTAATCACAAACTTCATGGTCGCTTTTTAAGAAAAACCTTAATAAATGGGTGTGTGTTTGTGTGCATGAAGTATGTGTGCATATGTATTGTAAGTACTGAAAGTCCTGTGGGAAGTCAGGAGTAACTACTGCGCAAGGGAGTTAACTTTAAGAGAAGATGGCAGGAGGTTCACTTAGTGTTTAAAAAATATTAGACAGTACTGGAAAGGCTTTCATTTCCAACTAGACCCTCCCAGCTGATCTCCCCAATCATCCTATCCATTGCACTTTCTGTCTTTCTGATTTTTCTTTATGTGTCTAGGTCCTTTAAAGACGTAGATGTGTAATAATAAAAGAAGAGTGGGGTATCAGTTCTCAAATTACTATAGATTCCTAAGAAGCTGGTGGCACAATTAACCTTAAAACATTGCCAAATATTATTTAGTTAAGCCATTTGTTTTGCTGCCTGAAAATAATGCAACAATATATTTTATGTATTTAGAAATGTCTCATTACAGGTGGCATCACAAGCTAACAGTTGTGACCTAAAGAGTAGGAGGCAAGTGGTCCAGCTGTTTATTCTGTAAATCTAAGAGGCTTACATAAATTTTATATTAAATTCTGATTGCAAACAGGCCCAAGCTCTAGATTAAAAGGAAGGAGAATGTTTATTGAATTTCACCTTGGGCCTAACTACTTCATGATCTTGTTCCTTTCTTTGAACTGTTCCCATTATGTTGAATCTACACCAGCTCTATCTTCTGTTCTCAACAACATCTTTCGGACAGGTGTCTCGGGATAGCTTATCCTAAGAGAGCAAATGGGTGAGGCACCTGTTCTTCTCTCCCATGTAGATCCAGCCTTGTTGGCCTATTGTTACATCTGCCTCACAGAATCTAAGAGAAGAATAAGTAAGTTGTACATTGTTATTGCAGTACATGGGCCTCTTCCACAGGAGGACCACAAGTTCAGGTTCTCTGCCAGCTTAGCAATTTAGTGAGGTCTTCTGCAACATAGTGACAATCTGTTCCAAAAATAAGACAAAATAAAAATAATAAATAAATAAATAAATAAATAAGTAAGTAAGTAAGTAAAGTAGGGCTATGGGAGACGCTTAGAGGTAAAATGCCACTCAGTTCAATATTTTATCCCCAGTACCACAAAAAAAAAAAAAAGAGAAAAAGAGAGAGAGAGAGAGAGAGAGAGGTGAAGAAAAAAGGAAGGAAATAAATGAGCACATTTTTGTTCTTATGACAAAGATTGTCATGTATTCCATGGCTATTGACACATAATTTATGTAAATGATGTCGAGGGTGAATCCCAAAACAAAGAAGGTGTATTTGTTTGTCTTTATGGCATAAGCTGGTTCTTCCAATGACTCAGATCTTGATTTACGTTTAGTATTCAGTAATTATCTCTGCCACACGCAGAACATTTACGTTCTTTTTCAAAAATAAAGGGAAACTCAAACTTGGAAAAGCTGTATTTTCCCTGGTTACATGCAAATCTAGTTCTAAGTTGAGGGAAATGAAGGGTTTGTGGCAATAGCTTTGGGGTCCTTAAAAGTCTAAAGCACCCTGACTGCTTGAAAAGGGCTCATCTGGAGCCCGTCCAGCTCCTAAACAACAGCACGTCCTGACTACACAACATGAACTCCTCCTGCTTATCACCAGCCATGACTCATGCCCATAGCCACGGAGGAGAACAAGGACACTTCAGGGTTTCATCATAAGGGGAAAAGGCCATGTTGGCACACTTTAAAAAAACAAGTTTATTGGTGCATTTTATTTATACATCTTAATGGGGTACAAGATGGTGGAGACATACATGCACACATCGCCTGATTAGCCCTTCCCCAATTCCCACCCCATCTCCTCCCCCTTCCTCCTTTTCATGTTTGGGCACACTTTCTGCAATTCATATCCAGCAGCAGAGCTCTACTAGGGAAAAGCTTTTTCTGTGGATGGTAAATTTCCTCCACCACCAGTGGGAGCTCTTTACCTAATTGTTTTCCCAGCCAGGCATCTTAGAATGAATTCCAGTTCCAACAGCCAACAGAAAGAACAAACCTTGAGGAACTCACAAAATAATGTGTGTGTGTGTGTGTGTGTGTGTGTGTGCGCGCGCATGTGCGCACACTAGGTCAATGTGCTTTTGTATATTGCCTTTCTGCTATTTTTAGAGTGTGGGCAGGGGGAAAAAGCAAAATTTTAGAAGGAAATGTAATTGTCCACACAAGAAGGAGGGACAATAATAGTGACAGCCTCCTGAGACTCACTGAATTACAATGATAATTTAAAGGGATTCCCTCAAATTACCACCCCGAGGGTCTTTGAGGGTCCAGGAGGCCACAGGGACCTCTGCAGCCTGAGACCCCAAAGAAAGCACCGGCCTCCCCCGCCCCTCCTTCTCATTCTACCTGTGAGGTTGTCTTTTGTCCGGCTTTTATCTTTTAGCCTCTTCAAGTTCAAGGGGATCAGAAAACACTGCTACTCAAAGTAGACCCACATGCCAGAATTCGGGGTTTTTGTTTTATTCGTTTGGGCTTCGGTTTTACTTCTGTTTACCTATGTAAACAAAGAGGAAAATAAAGCATTGAAGTTCCCAGTAATATAGAAGATTAATGTAGAGATTAATATATGTGCAGTGTTTAAAACCTCTAAACTATTCTTGTTCTAAGGATGTTGCTTTGGGCTGGGTCCTTGTGTGCAGGTGGCCCGCCAGGGACATCCTCCCTGTCTGAAGTGGTGGGGGCGCGTACAGGGTGAAGACATTGGGAATGACTGGGTTGGTTTCAGTGGGGGTGTAGGTGGGGCAATTGATGAGTCCACAAACCTATCTGATTCGCCTCACCCACAAGCACAAAGGCTTTTTCAATGGAGAACCATGATTAATAAGGTGCTGACACCAAGCATTCTCCAAAGTGGGGGCCGGCCAAGCTGGAGGCCAGGAAGAGCAATAAAATTAGTCTGATCTATTCTATGAATAAGATGGTTTCCCAACTTACTTGCAATAATTTTTAAGCATTGTCCCTTCATGGTCTTGGCTTTCTGCTTATCTTATTTCTCAATAGAAAAGAGGCAGATCTATTTAAAAAAGAAAAAAAACAGATGGTAAAAAATGGAAAGAGAAAGGGGAAAGCTATCCAAGGGCCCAGCTGCTATCCCGCTTCAGAAAATGAGAGAATGGCTCCTTCAAATGCGCTCTCAGGGAGAACCTTAAACATTAAAGAGAAAATATTAGTACAGTAATGAGAAAAGTTGGGTATTTTAGCATAACCTTTTGATGCATATAGGCTATAGCTAGTGCCTCATTAAATAGAAAAAAATGGGGGGAGGGAATATTGGAATATGCAAAAATGTAGGAGATGAGAGAAGATGTTCTCAAAACCCTAGTTATCTTAGATTACCAAAATGTGTTGTCACACTTAGAAGCCAGGCATGGTAGGACACACTTGTAATCGCTGTGCTTGAAGGCTGAGACCAAAGGATCATAGGTTTGAGGACAACCTCAACAACTTAGTGATACCGTATTTCAAAATAAAAGAGGGCTTGGGGTATGGTAGAATGTTACTGGGTTCAATCTTCAGTAGTACACACACACACACACACACACACACACACACACACACACACACACACAAAGTTATACTTAGAGAAATGTGAGACTGAAAATTTGGAAGATGAGCGTTGAGGAAGTGGAATTGAGTCAAGGAAGAATAGAACACAAATGTCTTTATTTGCATTTTTACTTGTAGACTAATAAATACTAAGGAAATGTTATGTGGCTTTTATTGATTTTTTTCTATGGGATGTTTGTATTTCTTTGTCTTAAAAATTTAGAAGGTATTTTCAGAATAATGTTCATTTTTCAGGATTCAAAAAAAAAGAAAATGATGTTACATTTAAACAGGAGGTCAAAGGAAAATAAGAGGCGTGAGGATTACGAGGTCAGGTCACAGGTACGCTTTACCCATAGAAGGCCCTGACTTTAGGGCAGAATTGTAAACACTTCCCCAGTGTCCAGTCCTATGGCTACTGGAACAAACACTAACCTAGGTGCTCCTGTGCAGGGGTTTTGCAGATGTCATTAATGTTTAAAGGAGACAACACACAAGAGTGGCCTCATCAGGGGACCACTTAACAAGCTCAAGTTTTCTCAGGCTGGCTGTGGGGACAGAGATTCCACGTGTGCAAGAGATCTGATATGAGGACCTGCCCACTGGTGAGGATCACATGGCGGGGAAGCAGGGCAATCTCCAGTGACTAAAGGTAGCCTCCATTATAGTTTTGTGAAACCAGGAACCTAAGTTTGGAAGCTTCAAAAAACTAAGCGTCAAGGAACTGAGCTCCACCTAACAGAAGTAAGCTCAGGAGAAGATGAGAGCCTGAGGTGACAGCGCGGAGCCCCCAAACTGGGACCTCAGACCCATGAGACCCTCGGCAGAGATCCCAGCTACATGTGCACATCCAATTTGTCTGCCTCACAGAACTGCAAGACAATAAATGAATGTGGGTCTAAGACACTTGTGGAGTAGACCTGTTATGACAGCAGAAGAAAGCTAATACACTTTGATTGGAATAACCAAAGACGTAGAACAAAGGAACGGAAAGATGGTGGGGTACTGCTACTTCTTACCCACAGAGAGAGCCTGCTTCTCTCCTGCATTTCCTGACCTGTTCTCGCTCAGGTTCAAATACACTGGTCCCCAGAAGGGGAATCTTAGCCACCTCTCAGAATCACTCTTGAAGTTTGTGCTTGAGTGAGATCCTGTTCCTTACGCTGGGATGGCCCTGGTTACTGTTAAGTCAACATCTTCAAGAATTTGTTCCCTTATTAGACTTCCTTTTGATCACATCTTTCAATGTAGAAAGGGAAGACAAAGTTCTTGTGAAATTTTACCATTATATTTTTTAAGTTATGTATTTCAAGTTCCAAATAGTGGAGCTTGTAACACAAGCTGTTGGCAAATTGGAAATCCGTGTGTGTGTGTGTGTGTGTGTGTGTGTGTGTGCGCTTCTCAAATAACGTTGCCTTTAATTTGCTGACATTTGTGCTGTGAATGGAGTTGCAGCAAGAACTGTAAGTGTATTGAGTATCAGGGGATTAACAAATCAGTCTATCAGGCTCTTAGTTTAACTTTGGGAATCAGGGGAGGAATTTTTAGAGTAATAACCACAGGATGCCTTCCAAAGAAAACCTAAAGATCTCTGCTCCACTTCTGGGAGGTAAACAAATGACTCTATTATTATGATAATGAAAACAAGGTAGGGAACTTCCCAAGGCTGGATAAAACCAAACTGCATGACTATACTTCCTTCTGCCTCCCTTAGCTCCAAGTTTGGCCATGTGTGGCCCGTGTGGACAGGAGTCCTTTGGCTGGTATGATGAAACAAAGCCAGAGAGCCTCACCCAGCCACTTGGCTTCCAGGCTCTGCCTCCTGGACACTGTTTCTGTTCCTATTATATTTTCCAGACTCTAACCTGAACCCAGCTATTATGAAGTAGATTACAAAGAGATCCCTTGTTATTTTTTCTTGTCGATAGCATATCTTTGTTGGCAGAGGTTCTAAAGTTGAAACACTTCTGGGAACAGCAGGAACCTAACTTAAAAATTACGCAAAGGAGTAGTTGAAGCGGGATGTCACTGTGTGAGCTCTCTGCCTGCAGCGCGCTGTTGAATTCTCTCTCTCCCTGTTTATTTTATGATCTAAAAATACCCAGAACAGAGCAAGACTGCAAATAAGGAAATAAGCATGGGGAAATACAACTAGATTTTGGAAAATATTCATCTTAAAAAGAAAATGAATATTAAAAACATTTTGTTTTCTTTTGTTTTGTGGTTCTAGGGATTGAACCCGGGGATATTCTACCTCTGAGATACACCCCCAACCATATTTTATCTATTTATATTTTTTGAAACGAGGTCTTGCCAAGTTGGTCCGGGTCTGTTTAATTGCTGAGGCTGGCCATGAACCTGTGATTCTCCTGTCTCAGCCTTTCAAGTACTGGGATTATAAGTGTGTACCACCAAGCCCAGCTAAAAACATTTTAATCGATAGTTTATAATTTTTCTGGTTATTATTGGCATGGTATACAGAATTTTTTTTTATAATGCAGACCTCTAATTTCATTGTTTGGTTGAGGTTTGTACACAAATAAGGCATTTCTCAGACTTTGCCTCCCACCTCTTTATTTTTTGTTACCTGTTAAAAAGAAAAACAACTCCAGGAATGCCTATACAGGTTACTCTGAGTATACTAAAATCTATGGTAAGAGATAAAGTTAATAAGCTCGGGGGGGGGGGGTGTCTCCATTTGTCTACTTTTAGCTGATCCCCATCAATCGTTAAGCCTTATAAATATTTAATCTTCCAAACTCAGAAAAATAGATTCATTCTAAAGCAAAACAAAACAACAAAAAAAGACAAACAAAATATATCTGAGAGCTTTTTTATTTTCCTGCAGGTATAAAATATGTAACATTTTTAGGCCCTTTAAGTGCCTAGGGAGTTGGTAGGGTCTGTGGGGATTATTTTTCTCAGGCTTCCTGAGAGCAAAGTTGTTTTGTTAGGTTGGCTAGAGATAGTTTCTCTACTTAAACATTAGGGAGTCAGTCATTCAAAACATGGCCGAGATTAATGAGAACTCCACAGTTCTTAGTATTGTATTAAACAGACCCTTAACGTCCTGTGGAAAATTCCACCAAAATTTCACCTACTAGATGCATATTTTAAAGAGAAATTAGTGCGTTTTATTATTAAAACCTAAGGTAGGCGGCAGATATAATTTCCTCAAATGCCTGACTCCCACATCGTAGGTTCTGTAATGAAGAACCTGTGAGTCAACCTATGGCTGAATGTTCTTTTACATTTATCAGGACTTTGACTTGTGCAAGGTGCAGTAAACATAGCTGGCTAAAACCAAGTTTCCTTTATAAGAGTCTGTGTGTCATTTCTTGACCCCATGAAATAAAGTGCGATTTAAAATGCCATTCAGCCTATTGTTAAGAGCACGATCATTATATTTATTTGAAATTACAAGCAAATGACCTAGTGGGAGCTGGGGGTGGAGAGAAGAGAACAGCCACTTCATTATCCCTGCCTCTGCCGGGCCTTGAGCTACCTAGAATGTGCCTCTCATTTTTCACCTTCTTTATAGCAATGACAAAGTTGGGTCACAATTTAGAAAACTGTAATGAAGAATCCGCAGAGATTTGGTAAATAAATAAATCTCACTTTAAAAGTCAGCACCATTACATTTCTATCAGAAATAATGCAAAATATTACTCCTTTTTTAATGCCTTTAAAACGAAGCACTCACAGATCGTTCTTGCTGCTGTGTGGCTGTTCAGAACTCATGATTTAGGTTTTAGATCTTAAACACAACGTGATCAGAGTCTTCTTTCTTGCTTTCTTTCTCTGTCTTTTTTGGGTACCAACTCATCCCTTTATTTTTTTATGTATTTCTTTTATGAGCATTTTCTTCTTTGTTTTCAAAGTGTAAACCTATGCATTTGTTTATTTCTGTGCCACCATGTAATCCTGTCAAACATCTGCAAGTGTCTCTCTAGTTTCCTTGCCTACGTCTTTCCCCCAACTTGCCTATGTGTGGGCTTCCCCCAGCATGTTTATCTCTGCTTTTGTAGATCTCATTTTAAACTTATCATACCAACAAGCTTGCCTAAGTATAGTCATTTAAACTCATGGTAACAATGGTTATTTCTAAATGCATTCGCAACTGGGCAAGTCAAAAGATTTTCTCTCTATATTTATTTTCATAAGATGATACAAATTTACCTTAAATATATTCTCCAAACAACTTAATATTTTGGAGATAGCATAGAATAAGATAGCATTATTTAAATAGATTATTTGGCTTATAGATTTTTTTTTAATGCAGAAACCTGTGCCTTACATTGAATATTGTTCCAACTACTGACTCAGACTTGCCAAAGGTTGCTAGCTGAAGATAAAGGTATCCTTTACGGAGAGCCCAACATTATGTCAGTTCTTCCTTCTGGCAATCTGCAAGAGCCCATGTTTAGCAAGTCCAGGACTGGGTTCAAGAATTCTGTTCCAGAGATATTGCCTTAGTGCAGTGACTTTTTCTTTCCACACCAAGGTGCCAAGCCTGTGGTTTTACATTAGTAAGTGAATAAGCAACTCAGCTTTATAGTTCTATAATGAAGACATTCGGGTGACCAGGTCAAAGGTACAGTGTAAACTACACAGAGAAATTCTCATCATGTGCAAGGGCAGGGGAATCTTAATACCCTTTAAATAAAATACAAAGTGCTACCTACGCCACTGCCTCAGCTCAGTATTGAACTAGAGAGGGGCGTGATAACATAGGGTTACTCCAATTATTTATTTCTTTTAAAGGCTCTGAATAGATAATATAAACACCTTCTCACCTCACCTCTGTAAGCATTTATTCTTCCTTTTGTCTGAAACGCTGTTTTTCTGCCGCTTTACATTCTAAATACCGCTCATCCTTCCTCAGCATAGAGAAGTCAATCCTTTCTTCCTGGCTCAAAGATAATTATTCACTCCCTCTCCCTGCCCAGTACCTGGCTTCCTCACCTGGTCCCTTCACCTTTCGCAGTGAATTTTCTCACACCTTTCTCAGCACACAGGACATTTTCACCCACTAGCTCCAGGCCAGCTGTTGGTACCAGGTCTAGAGAGTCTATCCCAGGTCGAGCCTAGTCACCTAAAATTACTCACAAGGCAGAGGGAGGAATTGCCACTTAGGAGCAGTGCTGGAGATATGGCCTCTAGAAGTAGCTGATGAGGTCTTTAGGCGCTGTGCTAGGCAGTAAAACAGCATCCTGTTATGCCCGTGGGTCGCCCACTTCTGTGCAATTGCCTCTGCATACAGTTCTTGAACTGGAAGTTAAGGGTCGAAATCTTAAACCATGCCATGTGGTATTGCGTCTTAGTCATGTAACTTCCCATCCTACCAACTTTACCTTTTTCTGAGTACCTTCACTTTTGTTCTCTACTCGGCTTTCTTAGAAAAAGCCCAGCTTCTGTATATCTCATTGTAAAAGGCAACACGAACCCCCAGAGTCAGGCAAATCCAGGAACCCCGGTGACTCAAGACAAATGAAAAATTGCTTCTCCTTCCATCCTGCCTAGTGAAATCAAACAGTGAATGGGGGCAGGAATAAGTAATTTTCCACACTGTGCAGACAGTCAAGGGTGTCTCCACAGAGGCAGACTGAAGGCTTCCAGGTGCACTGCAGGCTGACTCCCAGCCTTCTCCGGGCCATAGAGACAAAAGGGGTGGGGACTGCAAGGACATTGCATGAGCTGGGCTTTCAAATGCTTTATATCAGGCACATGGCCATGCTTAATGACAAGGGAACCTAAAAAATATAATCTCTCCCTGTGCCTAGAAAGACGGAGCAATAGGTATAGTGAAGAACTGACCAATCTTGAGCACAGTTATTATCTGTCATATCAAAATTATTTTTATTGCCAGCCAGGTGTGGTGGTGTGTGCCTGTAATTCTAGTACCTGGGAGGCTGAGACAGGAGGATCTCAGATTCAAGGCCAGCCTCAGCAATGTAGTGAGATTCTCAGCAACCTAGTGAGACAGTTTTAAAACAAGAAATAAAAAGTGATAGGGGTATTTTTAAATTGCCTTTGTTAGGAGTTTTGGCGACTATTTGGGATGCTGGCACACATATTCCAACAAAACAAATAAAAACAAAAGAAAATATGGACATTTATTCTCAACTCGTTTTTTCTTCACTGTCTAGAACAGTATATGAAAAGGAAAATTCTTTACTATCTGAAAAAATATAAAAGTGAGTGATGGGTACAAAGGGAAACAGGAAATAAAACTTTTTAACATAATAGAACATCATCCCAACTAAATATCCTGCTATATTTTGAACCTCTCACCCAGTAGCAGCACCTCACCAAGCACTGCACATAGTGGGTTGGTTTAGTTCTCCAACACCCCCAGGCAGAGTTAGCACTCAACGTTTTTCTCACTGACTAAAATGTCATGTTCAGAGTCCAGTGGTCTTCTGTCCTACTTGGTTTTCTGTGAGCCTCGGATGAGCAGCAGAACCCACAGTCTATCTCACCTTACAGAATCATTGCATTGCTGTGTTTCACATGAAAAAGTCATATTTCATATGTGCTCATGAAGCTGGCTTTTTAAAGAGATCTAAGTGAGAATCTTCTTAAGTTAAATGTTTTTCTTATAAGTATTATTTTTCTCATAACTTAAGTAAATATCCATTTTATACTACCTGCCTTTTATTAAACTGTACACATAAAAGTGTTAAGTTGCCTCAATTGTGATATTCCCCATGGGGCTAACTATAGCTATGTTCAAGTAATAACAATAAATAAAATATAAATATACCAAAGTAATTAAAGGTAAAGAAAACATGGGCTATAGCTCAAATTTTATCTCTAATTTTCCATGTTTATTCTACTCAACAAGAATCCTGAGAGAGGATGGGGTTGTGTAATAGTGCAGGTTGAGAAATATATTAGTTAAATTCCATCAACGTGCCATTTCTCCACTTAGAACCCTTCCATCCTTTCTCATTGATTCACCGATAAAGCATATAATCTCATCTACTGACTTTCAAGTCAGGTATCTCCCATCTCTGGGGATTATTGTGAAACTGAACTGGGCTAATACATGTGAAAATGGTTTTCTATATACTGGCCACAGTACAATGGCATCGAACCCATTTTATCTATCAAAGATTATTTGTTCGTTTTTGCCTATGAACTTTCTGCTGAAATGCACAACCATTTACAAATGCAAATAGGAATCCTTGCAGGAAGAAACAGATACTTGAAGGAGAGAACTTGGATTTAAGAAATAAATTGACAAATGTTCTCTATTTATTATTACCGGTCTATCTAGAACTCACTTCTTTTGTAACCTGTCTTTCTGTGGTCCATTGAAACCAGAATAAACTCTTCCTGCCTCCTAACTCCTACAGGCATTCTCTGTATTTAGCAACTGTAGAGAGATTTTCAGATTCTGAGCTGCTTGCATACACAACCTCTTAGGCTTCATTCTGATATCTGAAAATATAGATCTAGTTTTTTAAAAGTTCTTTTGCTTCTTTCTTTGTTTCTTTCTTTGTTTCTTTCATGTTTTGTTTTATTTTATTTTATTTTTGGTGGAAGAAGGTACTGGGAATTGAATCCAGAAACAGCCTGCCATTGCGTGACATTCCCAGCCCTTTTAGTTAATTCCAGAAGAGACTGACTATGATCCCCCTGCCTCAGCCTCCACTGTTACTGGAATTATTAAACTCTTTCCTTTTTTCTTTCTTTTTTCTTTCTTCCTTTCTTTCTCCTCTTCCTTTCTTTTTATTTTTTCTTTCTTTCCTCTTTCTTCTTTATTTCTCTCTCTTTCTTTCATTATTTCTTTCATTTTTTTTTTTTTTTTGGTGGTACTGGGGTTCCTGGAAGTCCTTCTACCTCTGGGCTACACTCCCAGACCTATTTTATATTTTGGAAACAGGATGTCTTAGGCCAGCACCACTGGCTTCTAACCTGCACGATCCTCCTGTCTCTATCTCTCCAGCGCGGGGATTACAAGCATGTGCCACCATGCCCGGCTTCATTTTCTTTCTTCATTTATTTTGTGGTACTGAGTATTGAACCCAGAGACATTCTACCTCTATACTATGCCCGTAGCCCATTTTCTTCTTTTTTTATTTTGAAAACAGGGTCTCACTAGGTTTCTAAGAGTATTGCTAAATTGCTGAGGCTAGTCTTGAACCTACAATCCTCCTGTCTCAGCTGCCCAAGTACTGGATGACAGCTGTCATCACCATGACCAGCCTTGCTTTACTTTCTCAGATATTTTCATTAGCATCATCTCTACGACATAATTATTCTGACAAAATTGTTTATTGGTTTTTATGTTTTCCTCCATTGGAATGAATTTTCTCAGATGTGTCTATTATATTTTCTGCTCTATTCTCAGTGCTCAATGTTTCTGACCTATACTGGACACAAAAACAGAAACAAGTTGTTGGGTGAGCACTTGCCACTCCTAATGTGTCCTCTCTCCATCCCTGAAGAACCCAGCCCTAAGCAACATACTTTTCACCTCTCTGCAGCAAAGTGAACCAGGAGTGAACATCTGACCCAGGGTTTGTTTTGATTCACTCACATAATTGTCATAAGAAACAGAGAAACTGAATAATCAGCCAGCGAGCTTTTGCCCTCAGGAAGCTTTCAATCCAGTGGAATAAGGAAGAAATCAATTGTAAAAATATTATCTCTCAAAATGAGAAATATTGGAAATGGTGATATCTGCAAATAATAAAACAAGCAAACAGAATTATGGAGTTCAGAAAGCTGGTGTTGATGAAATGGTGGTCAGGAAGGGCCAAATTGGAAAAGTGACGTTTGTGGGGGGGGGATACTAATGAGGAAGTGGAGGCAGAAGAGAGAAGACAGCCTAACCTTTGTTGGAGTAGAAGGGGTATAAGATATATAAGTTAAAGTAGCTGCCAAGAGCCTAAGACTAACTTATGTGTCGTGTGTTCAAGGATTTGTGGGAGAAGCAGAGCAAACGGGAGCAGAATGTGGGTTGGGAGCAGACAAGAGAGGAGGTTGCCATGGGAATGTGAGAGCGGGCAGCATGAGACTGCGTAAATGATGTTGGTGACTTTGACTTCGATTGTGAGGGCTATGGTAAATACAAAGAGTTGAGACAGTGGAGTGATGAGATTCACTCATATTTTAGCAGGGTTGCTCCGGAGGTCAAGAATGAACCCAGAGAGACCCGTGACGGGATCATTATGGCAGGCCAGGCCAAAGATGCCTTGTAATGAGATGGAGCCCTATACCTTACAAAAAGTAACCTAAGATTTTAGAAGTGATTAGGATACTTGTCAAAAAGATGACTAGAAAAATGTAAAAGCTTTTACTGTATCATGATCACAACCATTCCAAAATGCTTTAGTAATGCCACGAGGAGAATGAAAGTAAATAAACAAAAATTAGGAAAGGTCAAGGATAGCAACACAGCCAAAGAGTATATTTGAAACAAAAATTGCTGAATAAAAAAAAATGTGCTAATAGTCAAATAGTGGGAATAAGGAGAAAGATGACCACTGACCTAATGGAATGCTGAGTTAGAAGGTATTGATTGAGACTGAAAGGGGAAAAGAGTGAGCAAAGAAAAAAAAAAGGGCTCTGATAGAGTCTGGAAAAGTGATAAAGAGGCTGCAGCAGACTTGGGTTCCAGAAAGAGCTCCCCCGGGCAGGCCTGGAGATTGTGAGAGGGCGACATCCCGAGATAAGAACAATGTCCTCAGGTAGTCCAAAAATAATATCATTTGGCTTTAATCACTCACTGCTTTGGTGTCCATAGGGCTATATGAGCAACTATTTTGAGAACTGAAAGTCACTTTACAGCTCTACTATTAGTATTGCTACATATATATATATATATATATATATATATATATATGTGTGTGTGTGTGTGTGTGTGTGTGTGTGTGTGTGTGTGTAAAATAATTGTTAAGAATAGTATGATCGATTTTTTAAAAAAGCAATCATGTTTAAGCATGGTTGCCCTTATGCTTTGGAAAAGAAGGAAGTGAAGGGATTGATAGACTCTTAGATACCTATGAATTATTTGTGTGTGTGTGTCACAAAGTTAGTAAAATTTTGTTAGGTCTGTAAATGAGCTTTTGCTTTCCAAAGAAAGACAGACATTGGCAGTGTGATAAGGAATGACAATATATTTTAAGAATGGGAGCAGAACTTAGGAGAATAAGAAAATATATTACATCCACTATAGCATTTCTCTTTGGAGTAAGCACTTTTAATATTGAGCTAATCTGTAAAAAAATATTCTTTAATGTAGGGGCATTCTGTCTTATTTTACAAATGAGGGTCCAGGACTTAAAAATATAAGCATTCAACACATATTTAAATGATTATTATATTCTAGTCCTGGGGAAAGAGTGTGAAGAAATACAAGGAAGATAACCTCATTCATAGAGCTTAACAGAGTAGGATGATAACATATGAAAAATATGTAAGTATGATGTGCAAATGATCCTCTCCTTGTAATGTTTCATCCTGATAAACTCATCATAAGGTGAAAAGTTCACAGGTTAAAAATGCTTCTAATACAACCCACCTGTAGAACATCATATCTCTGCAGCTACTGATTCCTTACTGATTTGAATAAGCAATGTATGAGTTGCTTTATCCTCTCCCTGACATGGATGACTGGGAGCTGCAGCTCAGGGCTCTTCCTAGAAACACGAGAGTCCTGCCACAAAGCACCAGCCTAGGAAAACCGAAACTTGATGCATGGTTTCTGCTGAATGCATACCACTTTTGGTACCATTCATTGAAAACCTGAAAATCGTAAGTCAAAGAATCCTAAGTTGAGGAACATCCATATACTATAAGATGGAGCTCACCATATACACATATAATAGTGACATATAACTAATTATATAAGTACATGGATGATAATATTTCAAAATGTCAGAGCAGTATGCTGTGGTTCTGTTAAGACAGGGATGCGTGCTGCAGCTGTAATAGTCATGGAACTCTCTGACTTTGGAACTGAGATGTACAGGGGCCAACCATATGAATTTCTGCACTAAGATAATTACAGTGAGAGACAAGAATAGAATGACCTGTAAAGAGGACACATTGTGAAGGATAAGGGAGCAACAATAGTTTTACAGGCACCTAATATGAGAAAGAGAATGGAGTGGAACAGAGGTAAGAGGTGTGGTAGGAACCAGCTCTCTTGGTCTGAGCAAGGAGGTTAAGTGAGCAGAATGATTGGATGCAGAATACAGTTTTGAGGAGAAACTCCAGTCCTCACACATGGGGCAGTTGGCAGAGGGTGATGGGGAGATTAGAGGGTATTTGCTTTTTAGTATGGACATGTGGACAAGGAGGCTATTTGATTGAATGGGGCTAGAGAGACTTATTGACTTCATCAATGATTTGTTGGACAAAATTCAAATAGTAAGGCAAACAAAACCTGAAACTAACCTTGGAAGCTTTCTAGAAAGTCGATGCTTTATCAGTTTGCATAGTACAAAATATACCGATCAGAAATGTCCATGTTTGGAAAAAATAAAAAAGATGACTGTATTTAATTGTTGACATAGAAGGTATTTTGCAGTTTCTCTAATGAATAGAAGCTACTATACACTGAAATGCACACACACACGCGTGCACGCACACACACACACACACACACACACACACACACACACACACACACACAGGCAAATATATCAGCAGCTGGTTGCTAACTTGGTTTTTATGATGCCGTGCTCTATGAGGGATCTCTATAGGTCCATGCATTTGTATCTTTCATGGGAAGTGTTTCTCAATGCAAATTTGATTTTGAACATTTCCAAACTGAAGAAGTTAAGAATACCCAGTAATTGTGAAAAATCTACATTTCAAAAATAATATTTCAATTATTAGGTATCAGGTATTCTCTCGGATATTGTACTGTTATTGCAGAGTTTAGGCCTTTTAAAGCATTCTAGCCTGTTAGACTTTATACCCAAGTCAGCACAGTAAAATACCAAGGGGCTACCCCATGCCCATTGACAGTAAAGCAAAGTGTGTCATACAAAAAAGATTCTATTAAAACCAGGATGATTGCACAGTGACTTAAACACTAAAATATCTAAAAATTTCGTTGCTCAGCCCTCAACTAATGAAAAAGTTCTCAAACTTTATACCCAGCAAGAAATTAGGCTATATGTGTTCTACAAAAAAAAAAAATTCCATCTATTATTACACATATTATGTGAATTATAGTTCAAATTCTTATTATAAATTTATCCTCAAACTCCTAGACTTAATGGTATGTGTTAAATCATCAATGTAAGCTACAGGAGCATTTACATTAATTGGATTACATTGGAGAGTTCCATGATTACAAATTGAAATTCAGATCCTAGACTCTTGGGTAGCCACTCAGTCTTACAAGGGGAAGCAACCTGGACATTTGGGGAGTTTTAGTTTTAGATGGTTTTTAAATTATTTTTTAACAAAGATTAAAGAGGTAGATATTTAAAACATGTATTCAGTGAACAAAGCAAATTTAAATATTTAATTGTAAAAAGGTATTACAATCAGAAAGAGATAGCATAATTTATATCAAACAAAACATTGAAAATTATATATATGTATGCATATAAATACACACATCCACAAAAAATCCTACGCACATATATAGGGTAGAGACATAAAAATCTCAACACACACAAGAAACACGATGAGAACAACTTCCTGATAGTGGCTATTTGTAGGCAGATGAAAAAAGAAAGGAAAAATGTGGCATTTCAACAACGTATCACAATGTTTCACTTGAAACCAAAAGGCATAAAAAGGGAAATCTGGTGAGTCACATCACAGGATTCTGAGAATTACATAGAACAGTGTGAGAGCAGAACAAAAGCAATTCCTTAGGCTCCCAGACGCCACTTGCACTCACTCTGGTCAAGTATAAGATGACGATGAAGAAGAAGGCTTACAGGTGAGAATAACTTGTTGCTTTAGATGTCATATATATTCTTGTAATCAAATAATCTATTTTTGCTTAATTACGTTTGTGTGCTACCTTTTAATATACATGCAACAATCTATATAATAAGACAATTTTGAAGAAAACATGCCATAAAACAATTTAACTGAGAACTAAATTAGAGGTTTTAGTGAATCAACTTCTTGAAGGACTGATGAGTTATATTTGCATTGGATCTGGTGAAAAGTTAAACATTTTCATTTTTTCCAAATTAATATACAAAAATTAAAAAAGTACATTCAAAGGTTTATTTCCTTTATTTTTGTTTTGTTGTTGGTAATGAGAATTGAACCCAGGAGCAGTCTACCTCCAGTCTCTACCTCCATCCATTTTTATTTTATTTTACCTAGGTTTTATTTTGACCCAAGAGTTTGCTAAGTTTCTGAGACTGGCCCTGAACCTGCTTATCTTACTATTTCAGCCTCCCAAGTATTAGTATTATACCCAAAGACTTCAAGCCTGGCACAGTCATTTTTTTTTCTTTTTAGTGTACATTGTACTATTAATAATAATAAAAAAAAAAACTTGGGGCTGTACACTGAGATAAAGGGAAAAAGAGGAGAATCGTTAACATACTGATTTCTCTAATCTGCAGGGACCATTTTTTATCTTTTTGTCCTTTCATTTTCTACATATTCTCAGGAATTCCAGTTAAAATAGCAAAAAATTAAGCCTTGGAGACTTAGGGCACTTCTAACAACACCACCAACAAAATTTCTCCTACGGCTTCTGCTCTTACCTGGCACTTTGCCTAAATCTGAGTGTGGAGACTGGTGTAAGTCACCCCCTGCCATTTCTTGACTGTAACCTAAATCAGAAATGCTTTCTTTGTAATCGCCAGAGGTGGTTATCAAGAAGGATGGCAGTGTCTGCTGTCTGGCGTGGAAAGTTACAGATTAATGTGTTGTTTTAAAATATGTAATGTGCCCATAGGCTGTAGCAATAGAGAAATAAATCACTGAGTGGGGTGGGGGTTGCGGAAGGAGATGTAGGGACGCTGGCGTGGGGTTACAATTTGTCTGGGTTGCCAAGGGAGAGAGGGCTCCTGTTAGTCAATGAAGTATCATAACCTGTCCACATAAATCTCTGGGGCCTGGAAGGGAGCTTTCAAGTGGGAAATGAGTTGGTCCTCCACATCTCCTGGAGACTCACTCTTAGGATCGAAATTAAGTTGTTTTTGATGCATAGCTTCCTTCAAGTGTGAGAGTATGAATTTTGCCTTCAACGAGGAAATTATAAAAGCAGTTGTCTTTACGTTTGAATTCAGGGTGCAGTGAAAGCACCCACAATCCAGCTTAGGATCAACATTGAAAATGATTTCTAAAAAATAAAAAAAAGACATAAAATGAAGCTCAAATCAAATTAAGTTAAGCTGGGCGTGGTCACGCACACTTGCAATCCCAGTACTTGGGAGGCTGAGACAGGAGGATGGCGCAAGTTCAAAGTCAGCCTCAGCTACTTAGTGAGACCCTGTTTCCAAATGAAATTTTAAAAAATAGGTCTGGGAGTGTAGCCCAGAGGTAGAAAACCCCAAGGTTCCATCCTCAGTACCACAAAAATAAAAAATAAAAAAGTTTAATTTAGAAAGGTGTAATGGATTTCATACTATCAGATCATTTTTTAAAGTATAAACTTCTAAAAAATATAAGGTTATGATTGACTATTATCTGACACAAAGCATGTGAATAAGCACAGTAAAATGCCATTAGTTGTAATAAACTTCTTTATTTTCCTACAGTAAGTATATATAATTTATGGCAGTATATTTTATTGATATAATAGATGTTTTCTAAGAAAACACCGAGATCTGCTCAAGGGAGACAAGAAGTCACTGGGTCACTGGGATCTTTCAGCCCAAAAAATACAGGAATCATTTAGATGAAAAATTGGAAATAAACCACTTTTTAAAATATAACTAAGCCATAAAAATCATTTTCTGTAACGTGCTGTATCATTGTGAGTGATAAAAATTGAGTGGAGTATTCCCAAGATATACATACTCTTGGGAGCAAAGCCAATAGTATTCCACTAAAGTTAAGTTCTTTTATGTACTTTTTCCACCAACTGTGGTTTTACAGCTTCAGTACCAGTTCCTGGCATAATGTGAAAGTTGTGTGCCTTACTGTGAGTGAGCTTGAGAGAGGATGGGCTCTTTCATCCTCAGCTAGCTTGAACATGTCTTCATGTAACATGTTTTTTTAGGGATTGCTCTGTTGAAGTTCCCAGAAGGAGCCTTGGGGTAGATTTCCTTGGTTATTGCTACTATCCATCTGCTGCTAAGAAAACAAGTTAGGATGTGATGAGGACATTTCTCCCCTTGAGACCAAACCAACAACAAAATTATGACAGTTTTTGAAGCTAGCCATTCCCTGTAGGAAAAAGAAAGAAAGAGATGATGGGCTCAGGGCAAATTATGAAGCAATATCTGATAACAATGAGATCAAATGGTACTCTGAAGTGTCCAGATCCGCAGGTCTGAAGGAGGATTAGAATAGGTGTCACTCCTGGACATCCTGGGACATCCCTTTCTTCTAGCAGATAAGATAAAAAAAAACAAGCTATTGTCTGGAGCAAGGGGTGTGCTGTGTTCCAGAGCACATGCTGTGTATGACTACACTCTGAGCTTAGTAACAATAGCTTTGATTTTATTTCTCACCCTTTTTATCTGGTTGGTGTGTAGGGTCACTCGTGGGTGCGTGTTTTGTTTGATATGTGGCAAATAGTTTCCTTCTGTCACCCTGTACTCTCCATAGAGTGGTTTTGTTTGTTTGTTTGCTTTTGCAGACCTGTTTCTATTGCACCCATTTAGTTTCAAAGGCTGACATTGTCTTCAATGATGGATATATTACCAAAATCATCTGATGTCATTTTATTAAAGTCAGTTATTAATTCTCCATTTTTTCTTTATTTTACTTTTTTTCTGAAATGTGCCTCATCCTAAGATGTCTCAAAGACCATTGGAAATATGAGTTGACATACCAGCTAAATACAAAAAGGTGGAAATTAATTAGAATAAGTTGATAGAAGTTCTAGTTTTAAGTAACATTCTTTTTGCTAAATTAATAAAATAAGTGTTTACACAAAGAATAAGAGGGAATTCTACTTTGTCTCTCAGGATCTAGTCTCCCTCAGGAGATAAATTGTTTTGATCCACATATGTTCATAAAGCCAAAGATGATATAGTTTTATCTTTTAAAACATCATAATTCAGAGCACAATACCAAGCTCCTAGAAGGTGTTCACTCACTTAGGAAAAAGATATTAACTTATTTTGATTTTAGCATTTGGTACAAGAAAACACAAAATAAATGTTGGAAATGTTATATTTTTGACTATATTATAACCATTTCATAGAGTTAAGTACGATGTTCCCTCAAATTATGTATCCCCATTTTCAATATGGATTTGAGTTGGAACGAAAATCTTATAGAAAGACAGTCTTCATCGATTGGTATTCAGAACTCTGAAGGCCTTGTAGACTAGAGAATTCTCACACGGAGGGATTATTCTACAAAAGGGATGAGGTTTGGTGGACCAGAAGGCAATCAGCAATTGCCTTAGACTCTGCTCGTACTAAGTATGAGCTGTTCTTGTCAATTATCACTCTTTCTGCTGAATTTTACTTTATACATTCTCACTTTCTCTTCCAAATATTCCTTTCTACATCAATTACCATTTTCCTTTAAGTCATCTCTCCATATTGTGTATACCCAGATTTTGTTGACTTCTTTTATATTGCTAACTGGTCTTTTGTCCTCATGATTTTTTTTTTTAAATATGGAACGCTTCACGAACTTGCGTGTCACCCTTGCGCAGGGGCCATGCTAATCTCTGTATTGTTCCAATTTTAGTATATGTGCTGCTGAAGCGAGCACACCCTCATGATTTTAAAGAACACTGACAACTTACAGGAGGTAGCTCAGCTACGATATTAAAAAAAAATGCGCTTTAGGCCTAGTGTTTTGTAATTTAAATATAATACATAGTTTATATGTAATATAAATGGGCATGTTCAGCATTTTAGTGAGGTATGGGGACTAGACATTATTATTTGTTATTTTATTTTTGTACTGGGGAATTAATCCAGAGGGATTCTACCTCTGGGACATGCCCCAAGACCTAGTTTGTTTGTTTGTTTGTTTGTTTGTTTATTTTTGAGACATGATTTTAATAAGTTGCTGAGGGCCTCAGTAAGTTGTTGAGGCTTTAAACCTGTGGTCCTACTGTCTTAGCCTCCTAAATGCTAGAATTACTAGGTGTGTGCCACCATGTTTGGCAACAAGCCATTATTGAAATGTGTTCAGTTTAACATATTCCCCCCAAATTCAAAATATTTACAATAAAAACAATTCTTTATCATTTTTTTTGTCATACTAGTGGTGGAACACAAAGGCTTTTTACCTGAGGGCCATACTCCCAGACCTATTTTCTATTTTATTTGGAATCAGGGTCTCACTAAGTTGCTCAGAGCCTCACTAAGTAGCTGAGGCTGGCTTTAAAACGGTGTGATCCTCCTGTCTCAGCCTCCCAGGTGCAGGGATAACGAGCATGTGCCATCATGTCCAGCACATGAATATCCTTTCTAATCTGCTCTTTGGTTTTTGGTCTTGGTGATGCTGTGTATAATATTTTGGGGGTATGAATTTTGCTTTCTTCATCACTAATTCTTTCTCTTATTTTCTTTATTGTTGCAAGATGGATCTAAATTTTTGATATCTTAAAAACAATCAAGTCTTAAACTTGGCTATAATTTTCTTTGTTTCACCATATGAATTGAGAATCTGAGTATTTTTCTTAAGTTGCTTTACTCGAAAAAAATCTTTGCATAATGTTATGCTACTAATGCTTCTACTATTATATGCATTTATATAACAAGTCTTAATTTTTATAATTTTATTTAGTGATCTATACTTTTGAGAAAATATTCTATTATTAAAAAATCTTAAGCTATTTTCCAGAAGGCTGATTTTTTCCCACTGACTATTAAAAATCTTACTGATCACAGTGCTTTTTGGAAAACTTGTATATTTATTTGGTCAGTTTCACATTAAAATATTACTGATTGTTTTGGTTACACTTGAAAAGTAAGCGAAAAATTTTTTTTTTTTTTTTTTTTTTTTTTTTACAGAAGTGGGCATGGAACCCGGGGGCATTCCACCACGAAGCTACAGCCCCAGCCCTATTTTTTATTCTCTATTTTGAAACAGGGTCTCACTGAATTACATAGGGCCTCACTAAGTAGCAGCTGAAGCTGTCTTCGAACCCATATCCTCCCGTCTCAGCCTCCCAAATGCCGGGACCACAAGCCTGAACCACCATGCCCAGCTGATCAGTTCAAGGGAAAACATCTTTAAAGAATGAATTTTTGCCGGGCGTGGTTGCACACGCTTGTAATCCCCACACTTGGGAGGCAGAGACAGGAGGATTGCACGTGTTCAAAGCCAGCTGTGCTGGCTTAAGAGACCCTGTTCCCAAATAAAAATATATAAATAGGTCTGGGATTGTAACCGGAAGGTAGAAGGGCTTCCAGGAACCACCAAAAAAAAAAAAAAAAAAGAATGAATTTTTATCCATTTGCCATAGAAAATAAATTACAAATAATTTGCACATAAAGAGACAGCAAATATGTAGTCAAATAGGAAAATTACATTAGATAAATCCCAAACTGTAAATTAATATATTCATTATGTCAAAAATATAGTATTTCTCTTGTAGAGTTCTTATTACATGAGATGAGTTTGTGCCTTGAAAGGTCCAGAGAAATCCCAGTGGGATAAAGATGGGCATTCAGCTCAGAACCTGTGAGTCTTCGGTTTACATAACAGAAAAGAATTTCAGCACAGCCAGCCAGAGACAGAGTGATTCATTTGGAAAAGCAAGAAATATACATTCAAGGAAAAATATGGGACTTTTCCAGAGTGATAAAGTCTTCTGGGGTGTGTTTGTGTGGGAAGGGGTTATGGAAATTAAAGGAAGTTTGGTGAAGGGTCAGTATGGGAAGGTTTTTGAGGATGGCATTAGAATGGTAATCACAGCCAGTTTATGGTAGATAATCACTTACAGGATTATTAGTCTGATTATGGTCTCCATCATCTGGTTAATAGATAAGCTGGAAAGTCCCCTAAATTACATGCTTCTCAAGATATGGCATGTTATGCTAGCAATGCACAAGAGAATTCTAGAATTTTTTTGATATTGTTGATGTTGTTTAAGATTTACATATATTCTAGGAATGTTGTAGACATAGGTCTAGAAGAGAGAAATAATTTGAGGAGTAAAAGCATAAGGAAGGTTACCACCAGGCTTTAATATTAAAGATGTATTTGGGTTCTCCTTCCTTCATGTCTTCTTTCTCCCTATTTTTTTGTTTCTTCTATCCTGCCTCAGATCTAGTCTATTTTAATTATTTTGTCTATAATTTTATTTCTCTCCTTGTTTTGATGTTCTGAGAAAGTATCTATTTTATTTTCCTTATAAACGTATTTCTTCACGTCCATAAGAATTACATTAGTGTATTTTTTGGATGGAACGAAAATAGATTTTATGAAGTTCAAATTTCTTCCCTCATTTATTTTCCAAAATTCTAGTAGGAGGGGTACTAGCGAAGTTCTTATCAGTAACATGTTCCTGTAAAATATATATTAATAATTTTATTCTTTTGCTTAAGAATTTTTCTCATATATGGAAAGTAAATTACACACTTAAATTTTATGGATTCAGGGTCTAGAGCTCCCTTCTATCTTCCTCCCATTGGCTTCACTCCTTCCCCTATGATCAAGAGATTATATGGCAGTAAGAATCAAAAGAGATGAACCAGTAAAAAGTAGAATCAAAGATATAGCACACTATGAGCTGAGTGTGGCGGCACCTCTTTGTAATCCCAGCATTTGAGAGGCTGAGATGGGAGGTTTGCAGAAAGCCTCAGCTACTTAGTGAGGCCCTTTGCAACTCAGTGAGACCCTGTTTCAAAATAAAGAATAAAAAGTAGGGCTGAGGGTGTTTCTTGAAGGTAGAAATGCTCCAAGGTTCCATCCCTAGTACTGAAAAAAATAAGATATTTGGGATTATTTATAATTTAATTAATTAAGAACAGAGCATACTTTATTATATTGAGTGTAAGCTAGGGCCTACTTTTAGAAGGTTCTGTGAAAACAATCAGAAGGAATTTTGTCAGATTGAGAAGAAAATAGGTCAGCACTTGGTTCTGTTTATTTTTTCAAAATGCCATCACTATCATTTCTAGAGCATAACGTGCACTGTGCTTCACTGTATGCTGAAGACATGGATGAGCTCTCAGACAGTCCCACAAGGTAGCATCATTATCCTCAACTTTAAATGGAGAAACCCAAGAGTTGATAGTATTAACTAACTTGCTTAAATTTTCTAAACTTTGTAGGAGTTGAATCATATAGGAATCTATAAGCCTTTCCTTAGTACCCTCAATTCCAAGCATTATTTCATGATGCTTCCTCTTTGGAAAATATATAAAAATAAAAACAGAAACGCCATGGGTAACATGCGGAAGTGTGTTCGGGTTAACATATATGACATGCTTTCTGTTGGATAGAAATTTGCATGGTGGTTAGAATGAAGAAACCATTTTAACATAAACATGAACAAATTCTAAAGATATCTTCATTAGACTGATAAAGTAGAGATAAATACAAATCCAAGCTTTTAGATTAAATGACCACAAAGATAATGGCTTAATTTTCCAATAAATGAGAAGTATATTGTAAGCTCTTGAACTGAATTCTTTTATAAGTCTGCATTTACAATGGCAATTCTAAGAAGTTCCTTGGTAGAAGAATTAAGCTGAGAAAGAAGTCAAACTGGAGAAAGGGTCTTGGGAACATTAGTCTCAAGGTGAGTCAACATGTAGATTAAATTTTAGAATCAGAAGCTCTTCAAAGGGAGATGGTAGAGAGAAAGTATTAGAGGGTCAACAACTAAATATTAAGTACCCTTCAGAGAGGATGGCAAGGGGGGGCTATTAAACATTGCAGAATAGATACCGCCATACTGGGAATCGTGCTGAGGACTGACATAAGGAGCTGCCTCGTCCACTCCTGCTGGTTGTCCTTGGGGCTGCTGTTTCAGCAGCCACTTTTAGCAGTAGTCTAGGATGCTAGCTCTTTCCTCCTTCTTTGTAAGTGGGAACAGTTTCACTTAGCTCGAGTGCCTGAAGGCAATGACAAGCTAGAACAAATAAGAAGTCATGATAAGGACTGGCTCACAGTTGAAGGCCTTTGCCTTGATGTGCATGCATTTTGTTAAGTACACAACTATTTTAAATATTCACACATTTATTTAAAGATGGAACATCCTGAGGATTTAGTATCTGAGTTCACATTCAAAGTAAGTTATTTATACTTTAGATTCATCCCTGTCAACACATTAGATTTTTTTTTTTTTACTTTTTGTTGTTGTTGTTTAGCAGATATTTTGAGCTCTTCATTTTCTGAGAAAAGTAAAGTACAAATACAGTCTATGTGGAGGGCCATCCTGAGGAAAGATGAGAGTATCATATAAACTATTGGTGATATTTACATAATTTTTAGTAAGCCACTTTTTCCTTCTATATGAGGTGGTAAGTTAATACTGGCTACAGATTCACAGAGGAGACATTGAGAATTACTCTTCTCAGGAACCAACTCAGTACCTAGACTTGACTAAGTGTAATGAAGTGCAGAAATAAGAAAGTGGAAAGCAAATAGATTTAAAATTCCACAACTCTGGTTTTTGTCACATTAAAGAAATATAAAATCAGATAAAGATGAGGGCTTGAAGAGAGTAATAAACAAAATAGAATATATTTGTATAAGGGAATAATTTGAAGGAATTAGATTCTATTGGCTTCTTAGGTAGCTGTTCAGATAAGAAGGACTGGGACTTTTACTTCATTGGCGGTAAAAGAATTCACTCCATTTTGGGTGACAAATCTTTGCTTCCAACCTACCTCCTTTATGGACAGATACTACTTTCTCAGACTTAAAAGAAACCCAGTGGGCCTTCTTACTTTGAAGCATGTGCAGATTACTAAGTCCATGGGTTTTCACTTAGGTTTTGATGGAAAAGTTTCCACCGTGACGACTTTATCACAGCCATTCTAAGCTGTGGTATGAACACAGTAGTAACTGCCTCAAATACATAATACAAAAGGAGGGAGGTTTTCAGTCCCGCTGTTAAAAACAAACAAACAAACAAACAAACAAACAAACAAACAAACAAACTTGCCATGTGGAAGACTCCACATGTCTTCTACTCTTGAAATGGCCCACTTGAAGATGGAGTATATCTCACCCTTCTCACACAAACTCTCCTCATAAATCTGCCTGCTCGCTTAACTAAATAAATATTTTATCCTTATTCTAGCTATGTTCCTACTTTGAAATACTACTTTGAGGAAGAAGAGAACCCACTGCAGGCTGACAGTCTGGATTTTTATGCAGTTGAGGTAGTCAGGGACCACCACAAGGACAAAAGTCTGATAAGCTCTCAGACCTTAATCTATAACCTGTAATGATCATTGTTAAAAGTGTGGCATGTGACTGTCCCAACAATGTCTAGGACGTGTCTTTCCTTCTTCCAGCAATGCATGCACGTGTCTTTTCCTATTCTACTCTAATCACATATCACATGGATCATAAGGATGAGGATGGAATCATTTTGTCTCCAAGGACAAACTAGCTGCTAACCTTATCTTTTGTCCTTAATTGTTGCATTTAATTGGTGCATTTTGTTTTTATTTGGTGCATTTAATGGAGTACAAGATGGTAGAGGCATACATGCACACATTATTCATCTCAAGGTATTTCACTTTCCATCCCATTCCCTCCCTGCTCCCTAAAAATATAACCGCATTCATAACAGTGAAATAAATGCAAGACCGTTGCCCACCCATCTACTCCATACAAGGCTGTATTCTTTCTTTGTTGTGGGATCAGCCTGATCTCTCTCTCTCTGTGCCACCCCTCTCTCTTGAGGAAAAGCCCACCTTTAAAGCTTTGTCTGTGTGTTCAGATTCCTTGCCTTGGTTTCATTTTTATTGTCCACTGTCTACATCGTTTCCATCTCCAGCATTGTAGCCAGGTAAGTTCATCTCAAAAACAAAATTTTAACTGAAACAACTAAGATATGATTTTCAGATCAAGAGTAAAAATTAAGAAAATTAATTTACAACCAACAAATACATACATTTTAATATAATCACTTTTAAAATAAACCAAAAGAATCTGGACTGGAAAAACATGCTGAAAATATTTTATTTTAAGTTTTATTGGAACATAAGATTAGAAATGTAGAAAAAGAAGGAAAATCAAGCAAAATAAAAAAGAATCCTAATCTGAAGTGATGATACTTTGACACAAACTGCAGATAATGAGAACGGCACATTGTTGCCTCTAGGTCCTTAAGAAAATTATCCTTGTCATTGAAAAAAAATTCTCCTCATTTTACAGTTTTCTTTAGTTCTGAACTATTTTTTTTTTTTTTTTGCAGTGCTAGGGATTGAATCCAGGGGCATTCTACCTCTGAGATATACTCCCAGCCTAATTTTTTATTCTTTAGTTTGAAACAGGTTTTCACTAAGTTGCTAAGGGCTTCACTAAGCAGATGAGGCTGACCTCAAACCCAGATCCTTCTGCCTCAGCCTCCCAGTACTGGGATTACAAGCATGTGCCACCACACCTGGCTATTCCAAACCATTTTAAAACACTGTCTCTATCATATAATTAATCTGAGAAAATACATTGGGGAATCTAGGATTATTTACAAAGGTTAGGAACTAAATAGTATGGCTTGGTTTAGAATTGCCTTCTGAAAGTCTGTCACTACTTCAGCAAGACACTTTTAGAATTCAATTTAGGACGAGGAAGTGGCCACTGTACAGATGCTTCTAGAGCCACGGGTGACTGTGATGGGAGGTGACGAGTCGCTTTTAGTTACTGTCTAGTTGGCCTTTCTTCAAAGGGCATTCAAGCATAAGGATTAAGGGAGGGCTAAATTGTCCTCTTTTTAAAATTTTGGGTATTCATTGTGTGAAAATAAAGCTTATATGCTTTAGTTTTTTCAGGGCTCAAAGACCATCACGGCCTGGGCTTACTGTACAGGGTCTCCTCAGTATTTGTTAGGGAACCCATGAGAAGATGAAAGAGCATTGGCTGATAGGTGGTATAACACGAGCCCTTCATTTTTTACAAGAAAATAAAAAAGAACACAATGATAATCACAATCAGGAAAAAAGTACAAAACAAAAATAACTTCCTCTCCACTTTTCTATTACTCTTGATCATATCATAAAACATCTTGACTTTTTTTTTTCTAGCAATTCCCTTGAGTGTTCCAGGCTTAAAATCCTTGCTAGTCCTCCCTCCTAAATGTAACACTTAGTCACTAAGAAAAAAATCACCTTAAGTGCTTCATTGGCATCATTTTGTAGTTATAATTGCTAATAGTTGACTTCATTTTCAGAAAGAATCTAGATACTTTTTTCTCTTTTTCTTAGCATTAAAGTTGAAACCCAGGGCTTAATGAATTCTAGTCAATCAATTGTTATACCTCTAAGCTACGTCCCCAGACTTTTTCTATTTTATGTGGAGACAAAGTCTTGCTAAGATGCCCAGACTGGCATCTAACTCAAGATACCTTCCTACCTCAGCTAGGATTACAGGTATGGACCACTGTTCTGGCTAATCTACACATTTTTCTGGTTTTTTTAGGACTTGACTGAAAAAAATAATTCTGCTATCTTACAAGTAATGCAAGCTTTTTGTGTGTGTGAGACAGTCGAAAAGTTGAGTTCAAGTGGGTTGAGTGGGTGGGGACTGAAGCTTCAATTCCAAAGTCTTCTGTCCTATGTACTGGTCCAGAGAATACATTCATTTCCGCATGCCTTCTTAACAGGGGGTCGTGCTCCATTTCCTGTCCCTCTCCCCTTGTTTTACTTTATTTTTCTCCTTTTCTGCCACGGTGGCCTCTTTTTTCTTCTTGGATAAGACCACTGTCCCAAAGGAAGTAATTAATGTTGAAGGCTCCATTGGAATCTTTAAAAGTTTCCAGTTTCCATTGTCCAGGGGCTATGGAGAGAAATTAAAAACCAAGGCAAACATTTGACACTCTCCTAAAATATCTGAACTCAAATATACCAACAGGTACTGTGAAAATTAACTTTCCCACTTCATCATCCCAGTTCCATTTGCCTGAGGAATTTACTACTTTTATTTACATACCTCTGACTTACTTCCTGTGAACTTATTACCCTTCCCTTTTTAGACTTAAAGAAAATTTTTCTTGTATATGCCCTGTGGCATACTACAAATCTTTCTCTCTCTTCTCTAATGATAATGAATGAAAATGCAAATCTCTTCCTCATCTTTTTTTTGTCTTCTATAAAAATGGTATAATAAGATTTCATGTGTCTATTTATGTTCTGTACGTCTGGATTTGAAAAAAGCACCTCTAATTTCATTTATTATTTTTTTCACAAAGACTACGACTATTTAACAACTTTTCATTACCGGCTCTCATTTGAGGCACTAGATAACTAAAAATGTAATTCTAATACCTAATGAATCCCTGTCTCTTTTAATCTGTGACTTATTCATAATGAAATCGTGTGTGTGTGTGTGTGTGTGTGTGTGTGTGTGTGTGTGCACGCGCATGTGTGTGTATTAGCTTATCAAAATTGTTTGGTTTTGGTGCTGGGGCTCAAAGAAAAATAGATTTGTATGCATGATTACCAATTCCCTTCTATGAGAAATCTGGACATCATCATTTTAAAGATGAAATCAATGCATGGCCCAAATCTCAAATTCATTTCCCAGATGACAATTGTGAATGCCCAATTGGCTTTGGACAAGTGAATAGGAAATATTGAAATATCAGGAAGACAGATCGAGACTAGAGTTAATGTCCTCTGCTTTGCCTTGTGGTTTCTCTGCATGATCTGAAGTTACCAGCTTGCCTATTCCAAGTGCAAATTAATTTAGATTACAATTGACATTTAGGTTTGGAGAAGAGGAGGGGAAAAAAACCAGTGGTAAGTGAACATGTGAAACCATAAATAGTAACAAGTGGAAATCCCAAACCTCAAATGCTTTTGAAGCATGTTGTAAAATTCTGCAAAAACATGTGCAAGGGTATAATAGACAAAATAATCATGGAAGGTTGGTATATAGGCCTTTAGCCTCAGGGACCAGGATTGGGTTTTTGTTATTGTTACTGTAATACTTCAATGTAAGTTCTGGCATGGAAAAATATGCATGTGTTAAAGAAAAGAAAAATGTGCTTATTTTATTAGGCTTAATTATAAGGGAGAACAAAAAGGACTTGGAACTTTTTGTTTTTAATGAATTCATCTCATTCACCAAAATCAAGAGCCCAGAAATTGTTTCTAGCTTAAAAATGCATTTTTTTCTGTGAGACCAGGGCACCAATTTGATGAATGTTCTCAAGTTAATCACCCATATAGGACTTCTTGAACATTACTCTGACATTGAGTGCTGTCTCTGTAACTTAATGTTATAAAACCTGGAAGGCATATTTATAGCCCAATCCAGATGGACCAAAACAAAGTACAATTATTCCTTCAAAAGTCGACCTTTGCATACAGATTAAAATGGATTGATTCCAAGATTCAAGTGGAGAAATGAACTCAGTTCTCCAATTGTGGCGCATTCATTAGAGCCCTATTGGACTTGGTTTTGGACAGTGCTAATTAGTGCCATGTCTGTGTTAAAAGTTGGACTCGCACAGCCTGATTTGCAAAGTGGCAGCAGGAAGGGTTGTTATGAAACTAATTACAGCTATCAGAGATGGTGCTATTTTAAACAGGCTGAGAATTAAGTGCTTCACAGAAGCAAATGAAAATTATATCGCTGTTGACAATGAGCATTCCCATGCAAAGACAGGGGTACATGTGTATTTTTGCCCATCTCTGGATAGAAACTGTACCATCCTATTCCTCTTAAAAAATTAAAGGAAACTCTTTAATTCTGATTTCTCTTGGGAGTTAGGAGGTACATGAAAATTTTATTATCTCTTTTCCTTCCTCCTTTCATAATTTCAAAATAATCAGATATATATTTATAGATATACATGTATATACATATGCATAATGTACATATATATATATAATTTTTAAGGACTACATTACTCTTATTCTGTTATTTTACAGGTTATATATTGTTTTAAATATCTTTAGTATTATTATGTGTTATCAGAAAGATGACCTCTCAATATTTACAGAAGAGAAAATGGGGCTGAAGTTTAGTAAAATACCATCCCCAATTTGTAGTCCGTTTGAGATGCAAATGATATAAGGTTGTACACTAAATATTGATCCTATGCATATGCCAGGAGATCAGGCTGTGGAGTAAGAATGTTCTTTGATGCATTTCAACTTGCCAGAACTATGTGTGAAATGGTTTTATTTTCTAGTGGTAATTCCTCTGCTCTTCTTTCATGGCACTCTTCACACTACTTAGCAGCTAATTTAACTTATTGACCAATTTTTTTAACTTTACAGTCATTTTAATTTGTTAGAATTGTTTTAGCTTAGTGTTCAAGACCCACCCAGTTGACTAATGGTTCTCTTTGATTCTTCTTTGTAAACTCTTATTCTGTTTCCTAATGGACTTGTTCTGTAGCCAACTGAAGCTGGGGACGACACATAGACAACATCCTCTCTTTTCCCTTCACTGAGGATGTGTTCCATTATGTAAGGGTAAAGTAAGGGTGAGGGTGGAGGGTAAGGAGAGAAAGAAGATGAAGAGTTAACATGGAGTTACATCTAATCTAATCCACAAACATTGCTTGAGTTCCTGCTAAGGCATGGTCTTGGGCTCTCTGGACTCAAAGCAGAAAAATTTAGTACCTTATTCATTTAAAAATACCTGGTGAAATTCTAATGATAAATGCTGAAATATCTTAAATATGCCATACACACACACACACACACACACACACACACACACGTGTGTGTGTGTGTGTGTGTGTGTGTGTAGTGATTATGACAATATAACAATACTTCTCAAACTTGAGAGGTAGAATGTTCCTGCCTGGACTATATATATATATATATATATGTATATATATATATATATATATACATATATATGTAAATATATTTATACATATCCATATATATATATGTAAATATATTTATACATATCCATATATATATGTAAATATATTTATACATATCCATATATATAAATACACACACCCATATGTATATATGTAAATATATTTATACATATCCATATATATAAATACACACACACACACACACACACACACACATATATATATATATATATATATATATATGCATATAATGGACTTAATCAGTAGGATTGGATCAGGAGCTTAGAGTCTATATATCTAATAATCTTTTGCCAATCTGTGAAAGATACTTTGAGTAGCAAGGCTTAAAAGAGCCTATCAGTTACATTTCTTAGATACATTGAAGGGTACCTGAGAATATTCATTTGGAATGAATGTTATTTTCATGACACTTGCCAGTTAACATAAAACGAAAAAATAAACTACTGATAGTGTATTATTTTAAAACATCTCATTGCTCATTAAAAATAAAATACAATAACTGGATGTGGTAAGGCACACTTGTGATTTAAGTGAATCAAGAAGCTAAAGCAGGTAAATAGAAAGTTCAAGGCCACCCTGGGCAACTTCAAGACTCTGTCTCAAAAAAAAAAGAAAATGGTTGGGAATGCAGCTCCGTGGGAGGTCACCCTTGTTCAATCCAAAGAACCCCAATTAAAAAAGAAAAAAAAGTAAGAAAATTAAATGTATAGCGTTTAGGTGACATACCCATTGTCAGGATGCTGGCCATCGTTTTTGCACTGGACTTGACAACCGGAATGACCTCTCTATTCAGTCTCAAGTCTTGACTTTCACTCTTCTTAAGGGCTGTTGCCCCAAGTGTACAGAAGTGAACTCACTCCCACACACTACAGCCATGAGTGGCCCTGAGGTCACCCACCATCCATTTGCTGCAGAAACCAGGCACCTTTCCTTGTGTCTGAGGCAACTGGATGTGCATGTCTGTTAATCATGGTACTGGCATTTGCCCTCATTTGATGTGAGAGAAACATCCAGGAGTGCCTGGTCCTCTTTCATTTTAGCTTTCAATTTTCTTAATCCTGCCCCCAGGTCTCCCTCTTTCTGAGAACTGAAAGAGTTTGGCCTCACTAAGTGTAGCATTCTGATTAATTCACACTCCCGCATTTAGCATATGCATGAGGCCCAGCAAGTCTAAGGATCTGTCCACATGGCAGTGAACATTACATCAGTTGCAGATCTCTCCCCTGCTGTTCATGGAGTCTAAAGTCCAAGTTCGTGGGTGTGTTTAGCCATTAAAGGATTTTACAATATGGAACAAAAAGGAGGAAACTCAATTGCCAGAATAATTTAAGAGCTCTTCACACCACTTGAGCTAAATACCCCCATCTTGCAATGATAAGCTCTAAGGCAGTTAATTAAAACCTTCACCTTTTCAATCTCAGATGGCATTGAATCCCAGAATATTTCTTTCCCAAAGGAATTAAGTTTACCGGCAGGGAAGGGGGAGCAACAGAAGGCATCTTATTGCCCAGTTTTTAAAAATTAAATATAGATTTTTTTTGCCAAAAGAACATTTAAAATAATTTGTGACTTTAAGGAAAGCTTAGGGCATGCTCATTAAGTTCAGAGAGAAAAAAAAAAAAAGGTTGATATAAATGGTGAGTTTGAAGTGCTTAGCCTCATACACCTCTAGAGTATACAGCCTCCAAAAAACTTTTAGCCAGTAACGGCTTCTCTATTGTTGAAAGTTTTTTTTATGGGTCTAAAATGTATTCTATATGCTTAGTGATCCTAAGTCAAACTTCCCTGATTGCTACTTTATGTAAACTATGTGAGGTTTGAATCGCCCATAAATCAAAATTCAATCCCTTTTTATAAGTGTCTGGACACTTCCATATTTCAACTCAGTTCAAATCAATCATCTATTCTCAACATTTTGCCTCTATAATTTCCAATAGACTTAGCCTTCTACTATGCCCTAGCTCTCACTTCTAGAATAGAATGACCCTCTCACTATTCTTATCTCTGTTTCACATTTAAGATCATTTCACAGAAGGCACAGTTTGCTAAGTTTTATTCATAAAAGAGAAAACTTCTTAGATATAATTTCAGATTTTTTTTGGTACCGAGGATGGAACCCAGGGGCATTCTACCTCAAGCTCTACCCCCAACCCTAGTTTTTATTCTTTAATTTTTGTTTACAATACAACAATATATGAGTTATTCTTTAATTTTGAAACAGAGTCTCACTAAGTTGCAGAGGGCTCACTAAGTAGCTGAGGCTGGCCGCAAACCTGGAACCTCCCATCTCAGCCTCCCAAGTACTGGGATTACAAGTGTGCACCATCACGCCTGGCTAGAAGAGAGCAAATTTTCAAACGGCTTTCCTCTTAGGTTTGGTACCATAGCACTTCAATAATCAAGCTAATATTTTAATATGTACTTTACATTAAAACTTTCACACAAACATGCTAAGAAATATGTAAAGTTACATGCTCATTAGTGTAAATCGGGCTCACAGGTCCTAAAGGTGCAATCAGTCAAATACTAAGATCACAAAATAACATATAATAATTCCTGTGAGTATTCAATACTGTCAGTCCAGGACACCTGCTGGTAAAGAGGGGAACAAGAAGAACATTGTTTAGACCATGCGGCTGGGAACTCAAGCAAGCAGCAGCAAGTCCAGAAGGTCTCTTGGAAAGTTTTGGATAAACAGTTGAATATTTGGAAATGAACTTATCAGCGCTCGCAAGGTGTGCAGCTTCATTTCCACAGAGAGCTCGAAGGCACCTGCCCACGCAGTTCCCACTGTCATCCTCAAAACAAACGCCATGGATTCCCTGCCGAGCAGCTCTGTGCACACATGTGGCTTTGGACCAGAGACTGCTCACCTTTAATCACTAGAATTAATATGAATGTCAAGACTGATAAAAAATCTTTACACTTAAAATGCATAAATAAGAAACTTTTTAGGTCATATACCTGCCAGACACTACTTTTATGATAAATTTACTAGAGAGAGAGAGAGACAGAGAGAGAGAGAGACAGACAGACAGACAGACAGACAGACAAAATAATTATTTAAGTTTCCTCTCTTCCACTTAATGAATTAATAGTGGGAGACACTAAGATATTGATCTTCTGAAGTACTGGGATTTTTTTTGTTGTTGTTATTTGTTTTGAGTCTTTTCTTGGCTTAAATATTTGAGTATGTTGAAGGTTATATAATTTTTTTCATAAAGACTCTACATTGCAAGGTTGCTACTTTTGATGGAAATGATGGAATTTCACAACTCATGACTTTTTAAAAGACTTGGTAGACTTCCATTCATAAACCTGGTTTGTAGTACAGCTAAAATTGGAGAAAAATAAGAATTAAAAGCTTTCCTCACTGTGCAGTAAGAATAATCTACTAATAAATCCAGAACTTATATAACTGTAAAATATGCAATAAGGGATATTACATACATTTTTAAAACATCCTATCCATTCATTTATTTATGCAACTATTTATTCATGTATTTTGTTAGTTGTTAATATACTATTAATTATTAATATTCTTTTTTATGGTACCAGGGATTAAATCCGGAGGTGTTCTACATCTGAGTTATACCTCTAGCCCTATTTTTATTTTATTTATTATTTATTTATTTATTTAATTTTATTTATTTATTTTTGGTGTTACTGGGGATGGAACCCAGGAACCTTCTACCTCCTGGCTACACTCCCAGACCTATTTTATATTTTTCATTTGGAAGCAGCATCTCTTAAGCCAGAGGAGGCTGGCTTCGAACCTGCCTGATCTGCCCGTCTCTGCCTCCCAAACCCAGGGATTAGAAGCCTGCTGCACCACCACACCTGGCAGCCCTATTTTTATTTTAAAATAGAATCTCACTTGATTGTTGAGGGCTGGCCTTGGACCTGCAAGCCTCTTGTCTCAGTGTGCAAAGTACCGGTATTACAGATTTATATCACCATTACTGGCTATTTTAGTATTCTTAATCAATTACTAATTACCTTTCTTGTTTCAGCTGCTTTGTTGTGTTCTTGAACAGTGAGGCAAATTTGAATAAGCCCTTACCACCAAACCTTACAGTCACATAATAGTCAAGTCACATAATAGCCAGGGAATATTTTGAGAACTCAGAATATTGCACCATAGGATGGATGACATTTTGACTGAATCTTGAGGAATATAAGAGAAAATGACAGACTGAAAAAAAGTCAATAAAAATAAATAAAAACAGCATAACCAGGTGTGATGGCACATGCCTGTAATCCCAGTACTTAGGAGGCTAAAAAGGAAAACCACAGATTTAAGGCCCGCCTCATTAATTTAGTGAAGCCCTCAGTAACTTAATAAGACCCTGTTTTGAAATATAAAAAAAGTAGGCTGGGGTGTAGATCAGAAGTAGAAACCAGTACTACCACCAAAAAGGTGGAAGGGACAACAGGATTTTAACTATGGGATGGGAAAGTAGATTGTGTATATGGTTAGAAAAGAAAAACAGGAGCAATCATTAGATGGAGTGTTAGAGAGGATCTGGGAGAAAGAAAATAGTGGTGAGTGACTTTTATGTTTCTTTTTCCATTTCTACAGAAATAAGAAGTACAGGTGGTGGCTGTCAGAATAAAGAATGACCCAGGGAGTGGGCATCAGAATTCCTCTAGATAAATTTGGGAGGGATATTGGTATAAATAGTGACACCCATATTGCCCTGTGGACCTCAGATAAGGAGCAGTGCAAATGCATAGGCAGCCCCAGCTGAATCAACATGGCTGCATAGTTTTCCATACCGTGTTTGCCTCATCAAATATATATATAATCTCACCAAGTATAGTCACTCTTCCTCTGAATAAGGAAGATTATTCTATCTTCTTCATTTATGAGAAGTTTAGTAGACCTACTGATTTCTTAAATCTTCTTTGGAACTAAGTTTTTTAATTTTATTACTTCTTGCTCATACATATTTTATCCCAAGTAATGCACAGATACACCATGTCTGAATATTTTCATCTAAATTGCATAATTCACTGCCATAGGATGTAAAAGCTGTCATAAAAAATTTTATAAGATTTTGGTGGAGAAAAGTTTTAGCTTACTGTCTAATAAATTCTAGTTATCTCCAACTTTCATTGTCTTTTGAGGTTCTTGAAATTCTTTAGTTAGGTACAGAATGCTTCTAGCCATGCAAATAATGGCTGGCCATAAAATGTAATTCTGTGAGATAGAGATTCATTGATCATTGTCTTGTGTAAATTAATTTGTACATTTATTTCAGCATTTGCAGTGGCCTATAAATATATCAATGTATTTTTTAAATTCTTTTTTGATCTAGTTCAAACATGTTACTGGTTCCCTCATTAAATAATTAGTTAAGTAATATATTTGAGATATTTTCATTTTATTCTTGCTTCAGAGACATTATTTTATGAAACAAATATTTTTAATGATGAAAAATAGTCTTTTTCTTGTCGCACAGTCTGCTGTCATAATTTACCAGGATGGAATCAGGGTAATTTTTTCTTACACTCTACTATCCCCTTCCAACATCACTGTAGAATAAAGGTTAGAGAAGGATTAAGTAAGAAGGTTTAGACTGTTGCCAACAAAAAAATGTAAAACACACACACATACACACAATAAACATAAAAGCAAAAATTAGTTGTTTAAATTATAGGACACATCACAAAGCCCTCATTTTGTGATGTAATCCATGTATCTTAATGTGTATCAAATCCTTTAATTGGCATTTCTTTTCTGACATTTCTATTTCTTGAAGATAACTTTCAAGGAGCTCAAAAAAGATCTCTGAAAGATACTTTATTGCAAAAAATAAAATTAATTTCTTGGTATGCTATTTTGGGTAACTATTTTTTTTCTAAAGATAAAAATAACTGAATGCAGAAAAAGGAAAGAGATAGAGTAGGGATAAAATGAGAAATAATGAGCAAAAATAAAGTGTTAAAGAGCTTCTGCCCCATCACCTCATTACATATATCTACTTTGGGGAGACAATGGTGTAGAAGAGATGTAATATAGGGAGGTACATTGATTGATTAAAAAAATTTATATCCTTTCAACCTTTAAAAATCTATCACCTGAGCAGTTCTTACCCCATGTAGATATAGTATATATAATATATAGTATATATAAACAGGAATATATATATATATATATATATATATATATATTATATAAACAGGAATATATATATATATATATGTGTGTGTGTGTGTGTGTGTGTATATATATATATATATATATATATATATATATATACAGAGAGAGAGAGAGAGAGAGAGAGAGAGAGAGAACATTTTCAGTATTCTTAGTATATTTCAGTACTTTGGTACATTTCAGTATTCTTCCTTAGTAATTATCCCTACCCCTCCTACCCTCATCTTATTTATTAAAGAGAAACTGTCTGTGTCTGAACCCTTTCGCTGTTATCTCTCCACATCACACTATGTTGCTGGACATCCCTAAAGCTTCCATCTGAGTCTTTTCTAGGATAGGGATGTGAACTTCTAATTATTGAGTGCAGTCATTCCTTGGCTTGCTACAGCATTGACTTCTGCTGTGATACTTTCCATTGAGGCTAAAATATTTAAATTTTAATTGTCTGATATTCTGTTCAGAAAATGTACTCTTCTCATAATTATAACCAATTGGAATCTTTTTATACTTTTGGAATTTCTACAATTTAATTTTTTAGAAAAAATATTTTACTAAAATTTTAAAATAAGTCATTCTTATCCTTTTACAAACCAAAACACCTTCAAATAACACTCTCCTTTAGGATTTGCAGCTTTACATGTAATTTTATAATTTTTTTTCCCTGAGGATATATTGTTTAAAATACTTCACAAGTGTTAGTTGCTGAAGCCACAGTCCCGGCAGGAGAATGCCCAGCGTGACACCTCCAGGGACTGACACATCTATAATAAACACCCTGGGTCTGAGACTTTGCAGTTTAACCCAAAGAAGGTGGGAGAGAGTCTACAATTTACAGCAGGGGAAGCCAAACGTACCATGCCTGCCAGAGGTCCAGACCAGTACATAGCATCACCTTAAGTGAAGCCACTGCCCCCTTGGTAGAATACTCAAAGAGGCAACCCCAGGGACTTGTGCAGCCAAGATAAACTCCATGGGTCTAAGACTGTGGTTTAACCTGAAAGTAGGGTTGGAGTCTGCTGTTGGACATAGCAGAGGCTCATACAGACTCAGGCTCTGTATCAGTGGAAAGTATTGGGGAAGACCTACACTTAACACTAGACTCAACTAGTAGGATCTCTGGAATCACCACAGGCCACCCAATTGTGGTGAATAGGGAGAAGTCAGACAAGTCAAGCACTAGCTCTGAAGAACAGGAACTCTTACATGGAGTTTGGTCTCAGAGGCATCTACCACCTACAGGAGCAGGGAGAGAATGAGACTCCACATGTGTGTAAAGCATGGAAGATGACCTGAGCTTAACACTAGATCCAGCCCCATCGATACTGGCGGCTGTCTGCATAGACTAAGAAAGATCCAGAGAACCAGACTTGCAGCAGGAAAGGTACTGGTGATACTTGGTGTCTGCACAGAGTGACTGGAGAAGTCTAGTCTGCTGAGGATTTATGTATTTGTAGAGTTGCATTAATTTCTTGTTGGTCTTGTTTTGGTATTTTGTTCTTTTTTTGTGTGTATGTGTGAGTGTGTATACCAGTTTTTTCATCCTCTCCCCAAACCCTCTCCTGAGGTTCTTCCCTTGTATATATCTTATATATCTACTCTCTTTTTTCCATCCTTTTTTTTTAAATTTTCCTCTCTTCTATTCTGTGTCTTATATTAAATCCACTTCATATCACTATACTAAAAACTTTACATTTGCTACTAGAATACCACTATATATTCACTATGTCTAATCTCTGCTATATACTACCTTACCAAATCCATACTCTCATTTTATTTGATCATACCTGTGGCTTTACTCTGTTCGTGCATTACAACTTCATTCCTTTCCTCACTCAACCTTCACTATTGACTATAATACAACTTGACCTTGAATATACTAGCTGACACCTAGAGACTGAGAAAAATCTATACAAAGCAACAGACACAAACTTCTGAAATCATGAGAAGGAGAAATAAGAAGGGGGCAATGAGCTCCTACAACACCAAATTAACAGAACCTGACAACACAGAAATGCAGAGATCTCTAGAAAGTCAAATCAGGAATGAAACTGTAGAGATAATACAGGACTTCAAAAAATAATTTAGAGAGAGTCTGAAAGAAATAAAGGATATAATCATTGAAGTTAAAGCATCAATTCAAACTATAAACAATTGATTAGAACACATGGAGAATAGAATCTCACCCCAGAATATGATCACTCCAAAAATGAACACATAGTATATAACTTAGAAAAAACAATTTGACAGCATGAATTGGACATTGAAGAAATATGGTACATTTTAAAAGAGTTTACCTAAGAATATTTGGCATAAAAGAGGGAAAAGAAGGTGAAACCAAAGGTATCAACAATCTTTTCAAAGAAGTAATATCAGAAATTTTCCAAACATAGAGGAAGACATTGATACACAGGTACAGAAAACTTATACAACCCCCTTTAGACAAGATCAGAGAAAAGTATCCCAACATTACATATTGTCAAACTAACCAATGTAGAAGTCAAGGAGTGAATCTTAAAATGACAAAGTGACAATCAGAGGCAAACCAATTAGAATTACTCCAGAATTCCCAAAGCAAACTAAGTCAAGAAAGTCAGAAGGGCCTGAAGTAGCATATATCAAACTCTGAAAGAAAACAACTTGCAGCCAAAATTTTTCTACCAAGCAAAACTATCTCTCAAATTAGACGGGCAAATATAAAACATCCACAACAAACAGAAGCTGAAGCACTTTATGTCTTTCAAACCAGCACTAGAGAAAATACTCAAAGAGATTAACTGCAAAAAAGAAAGACGTAATATGTACCAGAACCAAAGAAATAAGAATTTCCATCCAGCAAACAACTAAGCCAAGAAGATCAAAAACACCTTCAAACAGAAGTTAAATCTCAATATGTTAGGAATTAAAAATCATCCATCAATTATCACACTCAACGTAAAGGGCATCAACTCACCAATAAAAGACAATAAGTGGCAAAATGGGTTAAAAAACACAATCCGTCTATCTTCTGCCTGCAAGAAACACATCTCACATGCAAAGATAGCAATAAACTTAAGTTAAAGCGCTAGAACAAGGTAATCTCTGCCAATGGAACTCGAAGGCAAGCAGGCATAGCAACTATGGTATAACACAAATTAGACTTCAAGCCTAAGCTTATTAGAAGAGACAAAGCAGGTCATTTTTACTAGCAAACAGAAAAATCCAACAAGAGGAAATAATAATAGTCAAAATTTATGTTATATAAATATGCTATATATATGTTATAATAACAATAGCCAAACATAGGTGCAGCTACCTTCATAAAACAAATTCATTGTGCCGGGAGTGGTGGCGCACACTTATAATCCCCACACTTGGTAGGTGGAGACAGAAGGATTACGCTGGTTCGAAGCCAGCCTCACTGGTTTAAGAGACCCTGTTTTCTACATATATATGGTAGGTCTGGTAGTATAGCCCAGAGGTAGAAGGGTTTCCAGGAACCCCAATACCACCCAAATAAATAAATAAATAAATAAATAAATAAATAAATAAGTAAATAAATATAAAACAAACTCATTGTGACATTAAGTTACACATAAATCACAATACAATAATACTGTGAGACTTCAACACTCCTCTCACAGAATTAGACCGACCGATCTTCTAGACAAAAACTCAGTAAAAATATTTCAGATCTAAAGAACACCATCAACCAAATGAACATTCACTATTAGAAACATATAGAATATTCCACCCAACTACAATGGAGTTCACATTTTTCTCAGCTGCTCATAGAACCTTTTCCAAAATATCAGATCCTGAGACAAATGTGAGCACTAGCAAATTTAAAAAATGTGACACACTTCCCTGTGTCTTCTCAGACCATAATGGAATGAAACTAGAAATCAATTATAAGAAGACCCAGAGAAACCAGATTAACATGTGGAGACTGAACACCACACTGTTGAATGAAGAATGGGCCATAGAAGAAGGAAGGGGTGAAATCAAGAAATTTCTAGAAACAAAATAGATAAAAATAACATATCAAAACTTCTGGGTCACTTTTAAGGCAGTATTAAGAGGAAAATTCATAGCACTGAGTGCTCACATAAGAACAGAAAATTTCCAAATGAATAACCTAATGATACACCTCAAAGCATTTGAAAAACAGGAACAATCTAATCCCAAAGCCAGTAGAAGACAGGAAATTATTAAAATCACAGCAGACATCAATGAAGTATAGAATAAAAAAATGCACAAAATCAACAAAACCAAAAGCTGCTTTCTCAAAAAATTAACAGGATAGATAAACCACTAGCCAACCAAACCATAAAAAGAGAGAATCCACCCAAATAACAAAGATAAGAGATGAAAAAGAAGATATTACTACTGTAAGTGTAGAAATCCAGAGAATCATCAGAAACTACTTTGAAAAACTATACTCCAAAAAAATAAATATCTGGAAGAAACTGACAACTTTCTAGATAAATACAACCTCCTAAACTGAGTCAAGAAGATAGAGAAAATTTAAACCAACCAATTGAAATAACAAAAGATTGAAACAGCAATAAAAAGAGCCTACCATCAAAGGAAAGTACAGTACCAAATGGTTTCCCAACTGAATTTTATAAAAGCTTTATAGAACACCTAATCCTGTATGCTTCAATCTATTTAATAAAATAGAAAAAAATCTTGGATATGATTTCTTCTGTTGCCTGTGCCATTGAAATCATATCCAAGAAATCACTGCCAATTTCAATGTTGTGAGGTTTTATGACCCAGATTTTCTCCTAAAAGTTTATAGTCTTAAGATTTATATTTAGGTCTTTTATCTATTTTGAGTTAATACTTGTATATGGGATTAGGTAAAGGTCCAATTTTATTCTTTTCCATGTAATTATTATTTTTCAACAATATTTAGTTAAAAGATTATTATTTCCACCACCAAATATTCGTGGAAACCTTGTCAAAAATAACTTGACAATATAGGGAAGAATTTAGCTCTAGGCTTGTATTTAACTCCAATGGTCTATATATCTGCCTTTAGAACAGTACTACACTGTTTCAATTATTGTAGCTTTATATGGTTTGAAATCAGAAAATATATATCTGCTAGCTTTGTTCTTTTTCAAGATCGTTGTGGGTATCTAGAATTCATATTCCATATTAGGAAAGATTTTTTTCTGAAAAATAAATATATAAATATATGATAGTTTCACCTAAAAAAACAGAAAAAAATATGCTCTAGTAAGAAAGAAAGCAAAAAGAAATATTGAAATGCTATCTTTAAATCATCAAACGCTTGGTATCAGACAAATGAAACTGTTATGTGAGATTATCATTTTTAATTTTGGATAAATTGCTATAATACTAGATGTCAACCACTAAGCCAAGCATGGGAAGGAGGGATGGGGAGAGAATGGGGTGGGGATCGGGTGGGGGCTGACTGGGCGATGTGTGCATGTATGTCTACAAAAGTATGTATCCCACTATGATATATGAATACAGTGCACCAATAAAATAAAATTAAAAAAAAAAAAATAGAAAAAAATCAGGACTCTCTTAAATACATTCTATGAAGCCAACATCATATTAATACCAAAATCAAATAAAGACATTTCAACGAAGGAAAACTACAGGCCTATATTTCTGATGAACTTGGGTGTACAACTGTTAAACAAAAATATGAACAACACACATTCAAAACCACATCAAGAAAATCATACACCATGACCAAGTAAGGTTATTCACAGGAATGCAAAGCTGGTTCAATATTTAAAAATCAAGACAAAAATCACATGATAATTTCAATAGATGCTGAAAAGGCATTTGACCATATCCAACATCCATTTATGCTAAAAGTACTGCAGAGAATCAGAATAGAAAGAACATATCTCAATATTATAAAGGCAATCTACAATAGGCCCACAGCTAACATGATATTAAATAGGGAAAAACTTCAAGTATTTCTCCTAAAAATAGGAACAATACAAGGATTCCATTATCACCAATTCTTTTCAATATACTACTTAAGACTCTAGCCAGTACAATATGGCAAGAAAATAAAATCAAAGGAATATAAATAAAAAAAAAATAGAACTCAACTTTCACTATTTGCAGATGACATGGTACTATACTTAGAAGACCCAACAGCTTATAGAACTGATCAACAAACAGAAAAGTCTGGATAAAAAATCAATCTTAAAATAATCATAAGCATTTTTGTATGCCAACCATAAATCCATTGAAAAAGAAATCCAGAAAACACTTCTACTCACGATTTCTCACAAAAAAAAATATTTAGGAATAAACTTAACCAAGAAGGTAAAAGACCTCTACAAAGAAAATTATAAAACATTGAAAAAAGAAATTAAAGAAGATGCTGGAAGATGGAAAGATCTTCCATGTTCATGGATAGACAGATTAAATGTCAAAATACCATACTTCCAAAAGTGACCTACAGATTCAATGAAATACCCATTAAATTCCCAACATGAATTCTCACAGATGTAGAAAAATCAGTCCTTAAATTTGTGTGGAATAACAAAAACCCAGAATAGCCAAAATAGTTCTCAGCAACAAAAACCATGCAGGAGGAATTACAATACCTGACTTTAAACTGTACTACAAAGCCATAGTAATAAAAACAACATGGCACTGACACAAAAACAGATACACAGTACAATGGAAAGAATAGAAGACTCAAAAATAAATCAACACACTTACAGCCAATTAATTTTTGACAACGGAGCCAAAAACATACACTGTAAAGAAAGATAGCCTTTTCAACAAATGGTGTTGGCAAAACTGGTTAACCATATGCAGAAAAATGGAAATAAATCCCACTTTTTCACCCTGCACAAGAGTCAATTTGAAATGGATCAAAGACTTGGAAATTAGACCAGAGACCTTGAAGTTTCTTGAAGAGGGCATAGGTCCAACACTGCAACACATAGGCACAGATAAACACTTTCTCAGCAAGACCCCAACTTCACAAGGAACTAAAAGACGAATCAATATGCAGGATTGCATGAAACTGAAGAGCTTCTGTATAGCAAAGGAAACTGTTAAGAACCTCAGTCGAGATCCAGCAAATTCGGAGAAGATTTTTGCCACCTACTCCTCCAATAGAGGACTAATATCTAGAATATACACAGAACTCAAGTAACTCAGCACTAAGAAAACAACCCAATCAAAAAATGGGCAAGTGAACTGTCATGAAAAAATGCTCAACATTTTTAGTAATCAGAGAGATTCAAATCAAAACTACCCTGAGATTCCACCTTACTCCAACCAGAATGGCAATCATTCAACACACAAACAACAACAGATGCTGGCGAAGATGTGGAGAAGTGCGAACTCTAATATATTGTTTGGAAAACCGTATGGAGGATCCTCAGAAGAATGAGAATGAACTTACCATATGTTCCAGAAATACCACTCCTGACTATCTACTGAAAAGAAAGAAAACCAAACTACAAAACTAATGCATGCTATCTATATTCATAACTGCACAATTCACCATTGCCAAACTATGGAAACAGCTAAGATGTCCATCAACAGATGGATGGATTACAAAATCATGGGATATGTACACAATGCAATTTTACTCAGCCATAAAGAAAAACACAATTACAACATTTACAGAGAAATGGATGGAGCTGGAGGACATTATGCTAAGTGAGATTAGTCAGTCACAAAAAATAAGAAATCAGATGCTCTCACTAAAGTACAGAAGCTTGAGAGAAAATGGGTAATAGAAGGAACTCTAGATGAATAAAGAGATTCTATAGATGAGTGAATAAGGTGACCTAACTGAAGGGATAGGAAGAGAGGAGAAGGAAATTCTCTAATGCACATGAAGTACTTCAACAAATGTATCAATGTATTAAACCAAACATGAGAAGGAGGGAGGGGAGGAAATGGGGTGGGAATTGGGTAAGGGCTAAATGGGTGATGTGTGCATGTATATCTCCACTATCTTGCATCTCATTAAAATATATGCATACAATGCACCAATAAAAAAATTTAAAAATGCTTAGACAAAAAATAAAAATAAAATAAAAAGGGGTATGGTATAACTAGAAGGTAGAATACACCTGGGTTCACTCCCTAGTACCAAGAAAATAAAAATATAATTACTGAATTGAATTTTTTGTGGGCTTAATTTTGAACACATTTCTATTTAGAGTTGCAACTGAAGTGGAAACAGATCAGTAGCTGTTATGTTTAACAAGAAGAAAGTCAAGGAGATGGCGGAAGAGGAGAAAGATAAGGGAGTAGAAGGGAAGAAGTTTAGGTGGAAGAAAAATTGAGACAAGGAAAAAAAGAGGAGCCACAGAGAAGAGAGAGACAGAGAGAGGGGAAGCCAGGAGGAGAGGAGGGGAACCCTGTGACAATGACAACGGAACCCTTTTCAGTTCTCAGTACTGAGAAATCAACTCTCCCCCTTCCATTCCTTTTCTCAGCCCCTTTCATTTAAGCAAAAACGGTATTCTCATATGGAGTAGAAAATAGCTCCTTTAGGGAAAATTGCAATTAAATGCCTAGCAAATGAAGCAAACAGAATTTAAATTTAAGGATTATCAAGGGTCGTCTCGACAGTCACCAGACAACCACAGAGTGCTGTAATTACTAACAAAGCAGTATTATTCTGCTTTATGACCCTGGCAAATCTACATACATGTTCAGTGACAAACCCTCATGTGAGGTGATTGCAAATATCATGAACACTAATTTCCATGGTGCTTAGTTTGGGGCTGCAATTTTGACTATTGCATTTTATTTCATCTATTCGAAGATGTCCAGCAGTTCCTGTGTATGTACAAATGTGCAGGTGCACAATAAAGCACATGAGTGTGTTTGAGGAGGACTGAGGATGCCAAAGTTAAGGTACCTGAATCTGTTGTGCTCTGATGACTTAGCTGTCAAAATATTCTGAGCTCCATTCTTCTTAGTGAGGTCTGACTATCACCTCTGAATCATAAGAGCACCATGACTTGTAAATCGTAGGTGAGATATTGCTGAGGACATCTTCAACTGTGGAGCCAGGAAGGGCAGGTGTGCACTACTGACTATGCTGACACTGGCATTTGTGAAATGCTTAATTACCAAAGCAGAGAGTGGTTACAGATGAATAAACAAAGGCAGAAAAGCATCTCTTTCCAAGGTCCACACAATGCTAGTGATTGATGTTGGTGCGATTGTTTCTGCCTCATCAGGGTTGAGGTAGAGTTATGATGAAAGTGTGTTCCTGATCTATTTGTAACGAAGGTCTCAAACACTGAGACATTATAACCCTTTGTAGCACATTTGCCTCCTGAGACATTCTTGCCTGAGAAAAAGATATGTTCACTTCTCTTTTGAAAATTCTCAATAAATATAGCTAACTTCTGTAAGAAAGGGGGAAAATGATACAAAGAATCGAAATAGAGAAAAAATATTCATGCCTGAACTTAAAACCTGCTTCTGCTGACAACATAAAGGAATGGCAAATTTTATGACTGGGACATAATGCTTGAAATTTTTTTTAAATGTTTCTCCAAGATTCACAGATTTTAGACACTAAAGAAGATAAATGGTGAGTGAATGGCATCAGGTGTCCTTCAATATTCTCAGCAATACCCTGGGGTTCCATTTGTATTTCAGTATACTCAGCAGCAAGATGAGCTATGCTAAGCACTTATTGAATTTGTAGTTAAGGTGTTGGAGAAATAATCGCTATCTGCATTGCCTGCCTTCTGGGGCAACACTTGTTAACCAAATGTATTTTCTGTAAGAATCTAATACTGGAGCCAAATAGCTTTAAATGAAACAAAAAGAATGGGGTAATTTATTTCAACAATTTCTTCAGAGTTTTGTTTAGCATTGCTTTAGTATGCATCCCAACTTTTTACTGACCTAACATGAAACACTCTGGGAGCATTGGTTCTCCAAAATTGTCCCCAAATATCAAAGTCGTAATGACAAAGCACAAAATGAATGCAGTAGAGGCCATGAAAAACGACTGAGAGTTAAATCTCAAGTAATAATTCACTCCAGGGACCTGATGATGTCATGAAGGAAAAGCAGACTTATCTATATGCAGCAAGAGTTTAAGAGTCAACTATCACAATGTGCCCAACATGTGGGTATCAATTGTCTGTTCTCTGCCTATCCATCTTGAAAATTGGGAATCAATGTGGAAAACATTGACATTCAGCAGAGCAAACAACAAAAAACCAAAACCCAATAATTTTTAGAAGGTCATTATCCTATGTGAGTCACAAACAAAATCTGCTTTGTTGTATGCAAAATCAAAATTATATATACATATATATTATGTGCATTTTAAAAACAGCCAAGGAAAATAAGAAAAGGAAAAGACATGTTGATTCTATTTTAATATATACTTATACCTTGTGTCTTTTCATCAGATCATCTTGACATGATGAGAAATTTAATGATAACTTTCACTGTCTTCTCTCTAAATCAAGGAAAATGTTAGGTGATATTGAGGAGTCATGAATTAACCAGTGTTCACACTTTAGACCGTAGTGTGGGTCCCTGCTTAGAGGAAGCCTAGAGTAGGAAGAATATCTTCCCATCATCCTCCCCTGCTCTCCTGATTCTTCTCCTGCACAGCTTCCACCTGCTCCTAAACATCTTCTGGACTTCAGCACGTTCTCACTTCTTCACATCCAGCCTCATTCTGAGTGATCACAGCCTCATTAGCTTTCCACATTTGTATTTGAACAAGTTGCCTTTGCTGTCTCTTTACCATTCCCTGTCCCACAAAAAGTCTTAATTTTTGCAATCAATATCTATTCTAAAGGATGGATGATCTCTGCGAATTTTCCTCTGTCTTTCTCTTACTAATACTGGGAGTAACGTTACCAGCATGGGCAAAGTGGACAGTTCCAGGAAAGTAAATACTAGCTTACTGTTTTATCATTTTCTATTTTATGAATGAAAATCTCCAGTAATTTTCTTCCATCCAAATAAATACATAGATTCATAGATTCTCTCTCTCTCTCTCCCTCTCTCTCTCCTCCCTCTCTCCCCCCTCTCCCAATATATGCCAACAGAATTTCTTAGAGCAATATGCTTTACCCATTGCCTTGTTTTATTTTTGTTGTTTTTATGTCTCTTTTTACTTTCTAGAAATAATTTTTTTTTTTTACCATAAAGAGTAGAGTCTCAATTCTCAGACTTAGTCTTCCTGGGTTCTTAATAAAATGAAAATTTTTTCTATACTCACTCAAAATACTGAGTTAGCATCACTAGTGGTCAGTTTTAGGAGTGTCTTAAGTGAACAATAGAAGATGGTAGTTTTGAATGATAAATATGATCCTAGTTAACTAAGTGTATTTGTGGTCTTATAAACTTTTCCAGTCATTCCTGACTCATTATTTAAAAAGAACTCTATTAAAGATGTTTCTTGGAATCATTGTTTGCCTGCACTTTTATGATTTTTAAAAAATAGGGAATAACCCACTAGATGAAAGTCTTTCATGATCTGAAATGCACATCAAATAAATAGCTTATAACAGTAGATAAAGGATAAGTGAAACTTGTGCTGCTCTAAAGATACCCTATGATATTCTAATATTTCAAGTGTGTAATATGATGTGTACTCGTATAACTAAAAATGAAACATAATATTTTGCATTAAGAATAAAGTGCATGTAAAACACAAACACTGAACTATAGAATAGATAATTATTTTGCAAGATGTTCATGAATGCTATGAACATTATACACACACACACACACACACACACACACACACACATATACACACATTCACATTTTTATTTCCACAGGTTATTTGTGCATATTTTTAAAGTTACTCTTTGTGTGATGCCAGCACTAAATCACCACCATCTATTTGTGGTCTTCTGGTAAAAATGATGCTGGACCACTGGTACTCTGAGACTGTTAAGACACTAAATGATAAACCATAAGGATTGTCTTCATAAATTGCTCTCAGACCATTAGTGAAGTTTCAGATTCTTGTCATCCCTCCCCCCGCCGTTCCATACACTGGGATAAGGTATGTGTGATGGCTTGATTGATTCTCTAACTCAAGAGTGGACCAGCTTCAAGGGAGATGACCAAATAGTCCCCCAGCCTTGTGCTGAGAAGGATCACATGCTTGTTTTAAGGCTCTGCTGTTGCCATCTTAAATTCTCAGTTTTTTGAATAAAGGAACTTGCATTTAGCTTTGCTTTGGACCCTACACATTATGTACTCAGTCCTGGATAAGTTTGATAGTTTCACCTAAAAAAAAAAAAAGAAAAAAATATTCTCTGGTAAGAAAGAAAGCAAAAAGAAATATTGAAATGTTATCTTTAAGTCATCAAAAGTTTGGTACCAGACAAATGAAACTGTTATGTGAGATTATCAATGTTAATATTGTATAAATAGCTATAATACTAGATGTCAACCAGTAAGCCAAGCGTGGGAAGGAGGGATGGGGAGGGAATGGGGTGGGGATCGTGGTAGGGGCTAACTGGGCGAGATGTGCATGTATGTCTACAAAAGTATTTTCTTTATACCACTATGATGTATGAATACATTGCACCAATAAAAAATAAATTAAAAAAAATAAAAAAATAAAAATATAATTTTAAGAAACATCAGAAAAAAAATCATTTATTACAGGAGAAAAAGTGCCTGGAATAAAATAATTTAATAAATCTCAAAAAAACACAAAAAAACCAAATTGAATTAAAAAATATAATGTGCAGGGAGGACTACCAAAGTCCTGGTATATGGTCTCTTATCTTCATAAAAACACTTAGTGAATGCACTTTTACAGGTTTGACAATTTGTTCAACTCTGAAGCATAAAGTCTTAGTAAATAAAATCACCTTCATTATAAAGTTGTTCATACTACTTCAATTGAAGGCTGTTAGCAGGAAACACTTTGAATAGGGTAAAATAAAGCAGAAACACAAGAGATAGTTTAGCAGCAAAGAGATCCCTCCACGACCTATTCTTCATGTGACAATTAAGCCCTAATCCTCTATGTCACCTGTTAGATAGAAAAGACTAACTTCCCTTCTAAGTGTGTAGAATGGTAGTGTTATATACCATCCTTAGGAAAATTGAGAGAATATTTATTCAAGTCATTTTTGCATTGTGTGTTTAGTTGAGGGACTCAATTAAGAAGTGCTTAAAGTATCCAGAGTCAGGAGAGGCATCTTTAACTTGAGGGAGGATGTCTCTACAATTATATCTTTGTGGTTACAGACAGTGTAGCTTGCAACAGAGCAGCCAAGAACCAGGTAGTGGAGCAGGTGTTTGCCACCGCTGCTCCTGAGCCTAAAGCAGCCTTCCCAGCAATTTGTGGGATGCAAAGCAAATCCTTCAGATTTGCTCCTTTACTCTGTTGCCTCCTTCAGAACCCCAGTCCCAAGATGTTTTATCTTGCCAGTATAGCCTAGGTCACATGTACATGGCCATGCTAAAGAGAGGTCAGATCATCCTGCTCATAGCTTCTAGACAAGGAAAGCCGTAGCCAGGAAGGAGGCAATGGTGATCTGCCACGATCCTTAGAAAATGTGCAGGAGAGAGCAGTCACTTTTTAACCCAGTGTTTCTTAAATAAGAGAAAATTTATCCCTGAAGACATTAGATAATATCCAAAGAAAGCCTGGCATAGTGGCTCTACTTGTAATCCCAGTACTTGGGAGACACTGAGACAGGAGGATCAGGTTCCTGGCATCCTCAGCTACTTAGTGAGGCCCTCCACAGCTTAGTGAGACCCTTGTTTCAAAATAAAGAATAAAAAGTAGCACTGAGGGTGTAGCTCAGAGGTAGAATGTCCCTCAGTTCAATCCCCATTACTGAAAATAATAATTAATAATAATAATAATAATAATAATAATAATAATAACAGTGGAGATACTGGTCTGTCGTGAGGGATGTGGTACTGTCATCTAGTGCACAAAGCACAGGGATACTGGGATATTCCCTAAAATGCTCAGCGATCAACTTTCCATCTCCCTGCCCCTATCCAGACTAAGATGTATGCAGCTCTGAATGCCAATAATTTCATTTTTAGAAACTCTGGCTTGATCTGTATTTTAAAAATTACTATAAATCTCACACATAATAAAAAAGATGAAGGCTAAGAAACTGTATTGTTTCTATTTTTTTCCCGTGATGCTATAGTATCAAGAATTTCCATTCCATGTAGAAATCCTACAGGTAGGACAAATGTGTGTTCTTCAACCTAGAATAACAAATATTGAGACGTTATGCAACTATAAATTGTCAATATAATTATTCTTTGTCAATGACGAATTTGTCCCTGCTAGGATAATTGTTTGAAGCTAGTAGTTCTGGAAGAATATTTGTTTCTTGGGGGAGGAAATTATGCTGTGCCAGACATATGCCAGACATTGCGGTTAACTTCTTTTTCATCATAATTCTATTTGAACACAACAAAATTTTTTTCTTCTTCTTTCTTTTTTTTTTTTTTTTGGTGGTACTGGGGTTCCTGGATACCCTTCTACCTCCGGGCTACACTCCCAGACCTATTTTATACTATTTTATTTGGAAACAGGGTCTCTTAAGCCAGCGCGACTGGCTTCGAACCTGCGAAATCCTCCTATCTCTGCCTCCCAAGCGCGGGGATTACAAGCATGCACCACCATGCCTGGCCGAACACAACAACATTTTTATAGAGCATTCACTGTTTCTATTTTTAAATGAAAAAATACAGTGTTGAAGATATAAATTAACAATGTTTATGATGGAGGCACCATTTTAAATCAGATCTTGTACATTTTAAGTGTGCTTTTTTCCTATTCTTTTTGTATCAGTGTTTCACAAAATATTTATAAGTAGTAAATTAGAAGGCAAGTTCTGCCTTCAAGTTGCTTAAGGATCGCATTGGGAAAATAGAAAAGTAAACAGGCTCTTTTCAATTTGTGTGGGACGGTAAAGGAATCATGGAATATTAGAGTCCGTATGTAAACTTAAATTAACTTCAGGCCAAGGTATAAAGGAAGGACAGGCTGGAGAAGGAATATGTCTACCCATCATTGAGGGTAAGAATATATCCAGCAAGAGACATGAGGGTAAGTCACTGTAGGGAAGACGCAAAGTGATCACTTCCGAGGGATTGCACTTACAGGAAAAAATGGATCTGGTAGTTCAGTAAATGTTGTGGATAAAGCAACTGCCTAATTCAGATAATTGATACCGGTTATTAAACGTTAACAAGCGCTGTAATGTGGTGACTGAATGAAAGAGAAACAGTAAAGAAAGGAGTCTAAGATGGTCCCCATGGCTTTACTTGGTCAACCAGAGAGAGAGTGGCTTAAACTGCTGCAGGTGGACTCACCTGAGGCATAGTTTAGGAGGAAGTGGTGAGGTCCTGCTTTGAAAGTATTGTGTGACTATCAGGCAGGTACATTTTTTCTCTTGGGCTCTCCTAGATTTATTTCCCTTCATGTGGGAGTATTTCCTCCAATTGTTTTCACTTTATTCAAATTTTTTTTATTGGTGCACTGTAGTGATAAATCTGAATGGAGTACAAGACAGTAGAGGCACACATGCACACATCGCTCATTTAGCCCTTCCCCAATTCCCATCTCATTCCCTCCCCATCCCTCCTTCTCATGTTTGGCTTGGTGATTGCCTTTGATATGCTTGTGAATCTATGTCATGTACTTTAAAGAATTTCCCTCTTCCCCTCTCCCATTCCCCTCAGTTAGGTTGCCTTATTTTCTCATCTGTGGTTTTTCCTTCCCTGTCTTGGATGCGAGGCAATGATATTAAAAAATAAAGTATTTGCATCTCAAAGCCTGAGTCTTTAACACTGAAACATATCTCAAATTTTTTATTTAGACATGACTTTAGTTAGGTATAAAATGTTGGGAACCACACTGTTTTTTGTGTGTTGATACTTGAGAATCTTCATACTGCCCATAGTATTGCTGTTAACATGACCAATAGCAAATTGATCGCTTGTGCTGTATACATAATCTTCTTTTTCATTATGAAGGATTTTTCTTTGTTTTTGATATGTAAAAATGTATTCAAATGTGTCGAAATGTGCTTTTCTTGGCTTTCCTGTGTTACGATATGGACTCATTCAGTATGAGACCCTAATTGGTTGTTTACATACTATGAAAACTTCACTCAGCTTGTCTTTCCATTTTTTTGTTTTTATACTTTTATTGGTGCATAATACTCTCACATAATAGTGTAGTTTGTAGTGATAGTGACATACATACACAAAGTAGTTTTTAAAGTAGGTGTTCTTTTAAGCCCATTAGTGTCTTAACTTCTGAATTTCTGTTTCTCTTTCTTTTTTGTTTCTCTCCCCTCCCCCCATGTGTTACTAGAGATGTTCAGAACCCAGGGCTTCATGGATTTTATGCCAACACTGTACCATTGAGCAAAATACAAACTTCTACTGCATTGAATTTTAATCTCATTATTCATATAGTTTTGAAAGGCCTTTCCAACCAACGCTTTTAGAGCCTTACTCATTTGATAACTTGATCCACTTTTTATTTATCTTATTTATTGAGATCTTTATTTCAGATAGCATACTTATCACATTCAGAACCTTCTATTGGCTCTTTATAAAAATTTTATTTTCTATTATGCATTTTCAGTATCAATGTATCTATTCAAATTATTAAAATTGGGTTTAATTATTTAATTTGTAATCTATTTGGTTTACTAATTGTGTTTTCTCTATAGTAGGTTGTATACCCAGCGTTGTTTTATTTATTTATTTTTTTGTCACTGTGACCAAAACATCTGAAAACAAAAACTTAGAAGGGGAAAAATTTATTGGGCTCAGTTTTAGAGGATCAGTCTATAATCGAACAGCTCCAAGGCAAAAGAAACCACAGCAACAGGGCATGCTGGATAGAAGCCACTCATGGTTATGGTGGTTGGATGTCAAGTGAGAAAATGAGAAGGGGGAAGAAGGGTCATAACCTGTGCCTCCCTGGCCATGAAGCCCTATGGATCTTCCTGCATTGGGGAACATATTTTTCATACATGAGCTTTTATGGGGACATATACCCAAACTATAGCACAGGCTGTCCATGCAGTACTTTCTTTATTATTGTTTATACTTCATAGATGACTGATTAAATTTTCTTTGAAGCTCACATTCATTTGAAATACTATTGCCATTTCTATTTTTGTGTAGCCAGAGGGATGATAGATGTTCGGAATTCTGCTACAAACTGTGGCCAGATTAAAAATATGAATATATCCCTGTGGGAGAAATCTCTTAGAAGTCTATATGTTTGTGTAAGGTTGAAGGAAGGGACGCAGAGCAACTGAGTCTTCATGGTACACCAGGACCACATTTCCATCCTGGATCTTCTAAGAAAATTCGTCTGTTAATTTGAAGGTGATAACTCTTGAAGTTTAGTAAAGGACAGTGTATATTACTTAAAAGTGTATTTTCTCTCTTTGTTTTTTATCCAATTAGGATTTCCATACTATTTTATCATGCTCTCTCTTTCTGGCACTAGCTGTGAACTACTGTACTCTACTTGGTGCAGGTGACACCCTTTCAAGTCAGTCTTTTGGGACAACCCATACCACTGAATCCTCATATACTCATTGCTTTTGTTTTCTCACACACTTATAACACACTTCGGAATTTTCTCACTGTAGTGCTACTAATGACCTTTTCTTGGAATATATGGTAGACTCTGAGATTCACCAATGCCTCTCCTCTCCCCAGTGAGCCAGTTAAGTCATTATTTTGTCACCATCTCCAGAACTGGAATCATCAGGTCCTTGGTTTGAGTGCCTGTTTTCTTGTAATGTTGCTCTCACTTTGTGGTCTTGCTGATATTTCAGGAATCCTGTTAAAATAAAAATATTTAAGTGTTTCTTCTTATAAATAATTTTCTACTCTGGACATGTGATAATTACATGTGATGACTACGCTTGAGTTCCTTGAGACAATTATTGTGAAATACTCCATTATTTTACTTTAAATGACTAAAATATTATATAAAATATTTTGGTAATGCTCTTTAATAAAAAAAAAAAACTATTGCAGTTACTATGAACTTCTCAGAGAACTTGGAATAGTAAATTTCACATGCATAGCATCTAACCCAGGATTCACGATGGCATACAATATGTATGCTTAAATACTGTAATTTTTTGCTAAAATGTAGAAAAGAGAGGGGCATAGTGCTTTCAGTTGGGTGTAAATCCCAGCTGAAGAGCTAAACCAGATGTTTGCTCTTGAAACACTATTTAATTGTCCTAAGATAAAAGGGTAATATTGCCTGTCTTAAAATATTGTAAAAATATGATGCATTAATATATATACATAAAATATTTAAGTAAAGTGCTTTAATGAAATGTATATATACCCAAGTATTAATTTTATTTAGATACATATAATATCCAAATATGACTCTTTAATACTCAATAAAACTCTGAGCTGGCTTCTTATATGATTCTAGGATCATCTAATCAATCTTGAATATTGCTGCCAGATTCCTGTTTCTTAAAACCACTTTGATCACTTCTGATTCCATCCCAACGCTTTGATGGTGTCATTTCTTATTATACTTAAACACATTCTCTGCTTGGCTTTCATGACTTCTCATGACTTGGCTTCACCCTACATATTGGGACTAGTCAGGATTCTTTGTTACAAAAACCAGAAAACCACTTAAGAAAATCTAAGTAAAGTGCAAAAGAAAAGCGCTCTTGTGCCAAAGCGCTCTTGTGAAGAATAAAGATGCCATCATGGTCAGTAGGAATGGAATTGTGATGCATCTGGGGAACAAACCTCTCCTGTAGTTTAGAAGGGACATGCCCTCTCCCTTCTCTGCTTCAGATATCCTTCTACCTGACACTAGCAACATATGACCACCAGCTTCAAGGAATCTTGAACCCATAGAGCCCCAAACCTCCAATAACTAGTCATGATCTCTTCAATTCTTCTGATAGCAACTGGGTTTGGATTTGACACGTATCTTTGGTCTAATTCTCAAGGAAAATTGGGGCTGTGGCAGGTAAGTGTGGGGATGTTCTCTCTCTGGAAGTTTGCTGATAGAAACTCTGGAAAAAAGTATTCCGTACAGCAGAAGTAGTGTATCCAATACAGTGACCAGAGCACATCCTGCACTAGGAAGCAATATCTCCCTCTTAGTGAGGAAGGAGATGTGTTCAGGCCTTTTCTCTTGCCATCACTCCTGATTCTAAAATCTTATCAAACAAGTCATGCTTGTGTCTTTTCTGCTTTTAAAAGCTGGCAGGGGTATTCCTTTGAAAGACTTAACTGTATAGATGCATACTTAAGTAACTGAGTGTACGAGTGAGTGAATAAGTAGTACCTTCCAGATCAGTTCACTTTCTCTTGATTCCATTTTCTTGAGACCAGTTCTCACTAGATTGCACAGACTGGCCTCTGGCATTTCACATGTGCGGGACCACCCCCAGCTTTTCATTGATTTTTAATTTGGTTCTGTGAAAATTTCTATTCATTCTATAATACTTGGCATAGATGATGTGGTTTATGAAAATGAGTCTCTTTATACTATTCTGTCATGTATTCCTTATTGTTTGATATGTGTTAATTTGATCTTCTTTCATTGTTACATAAATTAGCATGAAAATCATACCTGAAATTCAATCATATGCCCTTGAAATCTACTATAACACTATCATATTGGTTTATATATAGGAAACACTTCTTGGACCAGGTCAGTATTTAGTTAAACCAGACAAAATGAATTTATAAAACTAGGTTGTGTAATAATATTTAGTTTTTATAAGTAATTCATAACAATAATTATTATTATTAACAAAATTAAAATTTCATACTATATTTTTGCTATAATGTTTAAATATTTTCTTTATTTTTGTTAATGGGGATTAAATCCAAGAGCATTTCACCTCTGACTTATATCCTCAACATGTTATATTTTATTTATTTATTTATTTATTTATTTGATTGTTTGTTTGTTTTACAGTGTTTGGAATGGGACCCAGTGGCATTCTATCTCTGAGCTACACCCTCAGCCCTCTTTTTTATTCTTTATTTTGAAACAGGGTCTCACTAAATTACAAAGGACTTTACTAAATAGCTGAGGCTGTTCTTAAACCTCCATCCTCCTGTCCCAGACTCCCCAATGCTGGGATTACAGCGTGCACCACCACGCCTGGCTTATATTCTTTATTTTGAAACAGGGTTTTGTGCGGTTGCTTAGATGCTTGTTTAGTTGCTGAGGCTGTCCTGAAACCTACCATCCTCTCGTACTGGGATTACAGGCATGCATTGCCACTCACAGCTTCTTAGATGTTCTTAATAAAGCAAAATTTAAAAATGGTATTATACAGGGTTAAGACAATTACACAATTACCCAGATAAAAATTTTAATTCAACAAAAGAATGTAAACACAGAAAATACATTGTTCAAATTTTTATATCACTATCTAAGAATTTGATAATATTCAATATAGCTTTAAACTACATTACTATTGTCATTGCTGATAAAGAACAAAGAGTTATAGCTATTTATTATATATGTCACTATAATATATTCATATCAAATATATTAAATGTATTTAAAGTAACTAAAAATAAAGTTTCAAAACATGTTCTTTACTAATTTATGACAATAGTGAAGCAATTATTTTATCATTTAATTTTTGTTAAGTATTGCATTAATTTCTTTACATCCAGTTGTTATTATAAGGCCGGGCGTGGTGGCGCACGCTTGTAATCCCCACGCTTGGGAGGCAGAGACAGGAGGATCGCGCAGGTTCGAAGTCAGTCGCGCTGGTTTAAGAGACCCTGTTTCCAAATAAAAAGTATAAAATAGGTCTGGGTGTGTAGCCCGGAGGTAGAAGGGCTTCCAGGAACCCCAGTACCACCAAAAAAAAAAAAAAATTTTGTTATTATAACTGTTAAAATGTTACTAATATGTGAGCTCACCACACTGAAGATTGAATAATTTGCCTGAGCACATAGCCAATCAGCTTGAACTGTCATTCTGAGGCATTATAACTTCTAAATACGTGTTAGCTTCAAGCAAAACCAGCTATTGGGGATAACTGATGATATTAAATTGGCTTTTTATAAAATGAAGTTGATTATAAATACATTAATCTTCTATTTAATACTAGAATGAGCATATAATTATTCCAAACCCTTGGTGATTTTTACTATAATTTATTGGAAGATATTAACACAAAAATCATGATTTATCTGACAAATACATAGTTTTGAAAGAAAAATTTAAAATTAATTCCTGTCCATCCAGTTTATTTTTTATTGAACTTCATAGAGTCATAGATTCTGAATCTTTAATGTGCTTATTTCATAATATTATTTCTCTAGAATTTTAGAGGAATTTTAATGCAGACATGTCTTTTGAAATCTAAATACAAATACCACATGACCAGTGACTCATCACTAGCTGATCTCTGTCACGTGTAGACTCCCTTGCATTGTTAAGGACCATAGGTGGTATTATGCTTCTTATCCATTCTCATTTTCCCTTTAGTAACTAATAAAGTAAAAAGACTAGCGACTGAAAATATCCCTAAATTCATCTTATTACCTCCTGGCAAACATGGCATTTCCAGTTTGACTTTATTAATCTAAATTTTACCTATCTTCTGGTTGAAGTAGAAAGAAAGAAGAGGTTTCAGTGGATTCTTTGAGCACCCAATTCAAGTTAAGAGGATGCAGAAAACAAAGAGACAGAGAAAACAGGTTCATTTCTTTGTTCTCCTGATTTTCCTACCTTTCAAACTGCAAACTTGGTCAAGTGTATTTATGTAGATATCACATAATATCTCCAAAGAACGTAGAGAGCTTTGTTAGATATTCTACTTTGAGTAAACCACATATTCAAGGGCACAGATAGATGAACGAATGCAAGTGTCTTCCCTAGTGCTTCTCAAAAGTATAAGTAGATACAAATCTCCCAGTCTTTTTACAAATGATATTTTGAATCTTTAGTTTAGACATGGTGCCCTGCTTGAGATCTATATTTCAAACAACTTTATAGGAGACGCACTGTCTGCATGGTCCACTTTTTTGTGTGTGTGGTACTGTGGTTCCTGGAAGCTCTTCTACCTCCGGGATACACTCCCAGACCTATTTATATAGTTTTATTTGGAAACAGGGTCTCTTAAGCCAGCACAGCTGGCTCCAAACCAGTGTGATCCTCCTGTCTCCGCCTTCCAAGCACGGGGAATACAAGCGTGCACCACCACGCCCGGCCTGGTGGTCCATTTTTTCTTTAATGGAAAGAACTGAGAGAAAGCGTGTGCTCTTTCTTATATTTTGAAAGCCTGTGTTTATATATGTCCCTATCACTCTGAACTGCATTATGATACATGGTTATAATGGATGAATAAAAATATTTTTTAAAGAGAATGGAAATAGGTATTCATTTAAAAAGTGAATGTTTCTTCTTTCCTAGATCATTACTTTGTTCTGATTGCTAGATTATGAATGATAAACATAAATAATTTCTTATGGTATTTCTGAAAGTTATCAACATATTTTAAGGACTTATTAAATTCAGTAATTCATGGACTTACTGTTTCAGTCACTGTTCTTACCACTGGGATCTAAATACCTGATAGCACAGCTTTGAGAAGGAAAGATTTATTTGGGGGCTCATATTTCTGAATGTTTCCAATGTTTTTGTCTTTTTTAAGTTGGGTCAGTGCTCAGGGTATGGCAGCAGGAACGAGAGAGAGAGAGAGAGAGAGAGAGAGAGAGAGAGAGAGAGAGGGAGAGAGAGTGTAAAGGAGATGAGGAATGTATATAATTCACAAGAACATACCCCCCAGGGACATAACATATAACTCAGGGCATGGCTGACCCTAGAATGAGTCTAAGGGACATCTGATTCTCAAACCCTAATACCTAGTTATACTTTATTATCAAAGTAAAGTAGAAATTAGGGTTATATAAACTCATATATGTGTGTGTATATATATATATATATATATATATATATATATATATATATATATATATATATGAGAAATAGGTAGTTGACATGAAATGTCAACAGAATCTAATGTAAATGTAAGCCTTAAGAGCTGGGTATGGTGGAGCACATTTGTAAACCCAGCATTCGGGAAGTTGAGACCAGGGGATCGTGGTTTGTGGACAGCCTCAGCAAAGCCCTTCACAATTCAGCGAGGACCTATTTCAAAAATAAAAAAAGACTAAAAAATAGGTCTGGGGGTGCAGCTCAGAGATACAATGCCCCTGGGTTCCATCCCCAGTACCACACACAGAAAAGTAAGTCTTAAATTGTTTTCTTTATAACTTATCCCAGGTGAATTCCAGAAGTGCTCCTAATTATCCTTCTCTTATATAATCCATTTTTTGAGTGTGACTGAGAACTTTACCTTGCTTCGTATCAAGAGATTATGGGCAGGGCGTGGTGGTTCATGCTTGTGACCCCCCTGCTTGGGAGGCAGAGACAGGAGGATCGCGCTGGATAGAAGCCAGTCTCGCTGGCTTAAGAGACCCTGTTTCTAAATAAAAATATAAAAAAATAGGTTTGCGAGTGTAGCCCAGAGGTAGAAGGGTTTCCAGGAACCCCAGTTCCACCAAATAAAAAAAAAGTGATTATGACAAAAGTGGTGTGAAATTTCTTTTCTGATGATTACCTTCTTTGCCAAAGGTGAAGGAATTTCTTTGCTATAACAAAGACCCTAATTAATTGACTTTATGTTAACCAAAAGGAAAATTAGAGTGCAGCTTAATGGTGCATGCTTGTAATCCCAGCTACTTGGACTGCTGAGACAGAAAAGTCATAAGTTTAAGGCCAACTTGGGCTATTTATCAAAACCCTGTTTCAAAATAAAATATAAAATAATGAAAACTGAGGGTATACCTCAATATAAAGTATTTATATAACATGCATGAGGCCCTGGGTTTAATTACTAGTATCACATACAGAAAACAACAACAAAAGGAAAATTAAAACTACCATGAGTGGGTATAACTTAATCATACTGAACCTATATACTATCCGCAACATGCACACACATACGTGTGAGATGGGTCTTCAGTGTGCAGTGTTTCTTAAGACCTTTGCTTTTGGAATAAGATGTATTTAGGGTTTGTTCTTAAATTGGGTCATGGGCTATCTGTGCATTTTAATTTTGTGGCACTTCAGTTTTCTTATCTGCAAAATGAAGATTTTGAGATCTGTCTCACAGCAATATTGTGGATCAAGTCACAGAACTGCTCAGCGATTCACCTACTGAAGATGAGATAGGCCTGACCTCCCTTCTCTGCCACCTATGGTCAACAAAAGAGGCAGCTTCAGGATGTGGAGTGCTCCTGGGAACACCTCCAATGCTCCTTTGCTCATCGACTCTCAGCTGCTCCACCAATATCTGCTGCGATATATCACATAAACGGTTTATACTCCTTATCTCACTTCATATCATTTACCTAAAGAGGACTAGCTTATCCTTGGCTTTTGGTTCTAACCTCCCCAAGTCATGAGTTCAGTGAGAACTTCTCCTCCAAGTACTTTATGCATCTTCCTTTCTTTGCCATTTGCTCTACCTGTATTTCCATCTGTCTCCTGCCATTTATTTTTTTTTATTTTCTGGCATCTATCCTCTAGTTTCCACCTAGAATCTATCATCTATCTACTATCCATCATTTATTTTCTATCTGTCATTCATTCATCCTCCATCCATCTTCCATCCTCCATAAATCCATCATTTATCCACACATCCATCCATCATTTTCTGTGTATCATCTCTGTTCTACCATCCATCACCACTCACTATCCATCCACTACCCTCTCTTCATTCTCCAGCCATCATCTGTCTGTCATATTTCTCTCTCTATTATCTCCCTATAATCTATCATTCTTTCATACCCTATCCCTCTATCATCTATTTTCTTATCTTTTTATTTCTCTATATCTTATCTCCCTCTCAAATATATCACTCTCTTATACTATCTTCCCCTCTCCCTTATTTTCTATCATATATTTATCTGTCATCTCTTTTAGGATAGGGTGGTTGGCCCTCATAATTTAATAAGGGTGAATTTCTTTTCCTATTTAATCCATCATCTTTGGTTGTTGGGGAACAACAACCAATATATATATATATATATATATATATATATATATATATATATATATATGAGAAATAGGTATTTGACATGAAATGTCAACAGAATCTAATGTAAATGTAAGCCTTAAGAGCTGGGTATGGTGGAGCACATTTGTAAACCCAGCATTCGGGAAGTTGAGACCAGGGGATCGTGGTTTGTGGACAGCCTCAGCAAAGCCCTTCACAATTCAGCGAGGACCTATTTCAAAAATAAAAAAAGACTAAAAAATAGGTCTGGGGGTGCAGCTCAGAGATACAATGCCCCTGGGTTCCATCCCCAGTACCACACACAGAAAAGTAAGTCTTAAATTGTTTTCTTTATAACTTATCCCAGGTGAATTCCAGAAGTGCTCCTAATTATCCTTCTCTTATATAATCCATTTTTTGAGTGTGACTGAGAACTTTACCTTGCTTCGTATCAAGAGATTATGGGCAGGGCGTGGTGGTTCATGCTTGTGACCCCCCTGCTTGGGAGGCAGAGACAGGAGGATCGCGCTGGATAGAAGCCAGTCTCGCTGGCTTAAGAGACCCTGTTTCTAAATAAAAATATAAAAAAATAGGTTTGCGAGTGTAGCCCAGAGGTAGAAGGGTTTCCAGGAACCCCAGTTCCACCAAATAAAAAAAAAGTGATTATGACAAAAGTGGTGTGAAATTTCTTTTCTGATGATTACCTTCTTTGCCAAAGGTGAAGGAATTTCTTTGCTATAACAAAGACCCTAATTAATTGACTTTATGTTAACCAAAAGGAAAATTAGAGTGCAGCTTAATGGTGCATGCTTGTAATCCCAGCTACTTGGACTGCTGAGACAGAAAAGTCATAAGTTTAAGGCCAACTTGGGCTATTGCTTTTGGAATAAGATGTATTTAGGGTTTGTTCTTAAATTGGGTCATGGGCTATCTGTGCATTTTAATTTTGTGGCACTTCAGTTTTCTTATCTGCAAAATGAAGATTTTGAGATCTGTCTCACAGCAATATTGTGGATCAAGTCACAGAACTGCTCAGCGATTCACCTACTGAAGATGAGATAGGCCTGACCTCCCTTCTCTGCCACCTATGGTCAACAAAAGAGGCAGCTTCAGGATGTGGAGTGCTCCTGGGAACACCTCCAATGCTCCTTTGCTCATCGACTCTCAGCTGCTCCACCAATATCTGCTGCGATATATCACATAAACGGTTTATACTCCTTATCTCACTTCATATCATTTACCTAAAGAGGACTAGCTTATCCTTGGCTTTTGGTTCTAACCTCCCCAAGTCATGAGTTCAGTGAGAACTTCTCCTCCAAGTACTTTATGCATCTTCCTTTCTTTGCCATTTGCTCTACCTGTATTTCCATCTGTCTCCTGCCATTTATTTTTTTTTATTTTCTGGCATCTATCCTCTAGTTTCCACCTAGAATCTATCATCTATCTACTATCCATCATTTATTTTCTATCTGTCATTCATTCATCCTCCATCCATCTTCCATCCTCCATAAATCCATCATTTATCCACACATCCATCCATCATTTTCTGTGTATCATCTCTGTTCTACCATCCATCACCACTCACTATCCATCCACTACCCTCTCTTCATTCTCCAGCCATCATCTGTCTGTCATATTTCTCTCTCTATTATCTCCCTATAATCTATCATTCTTTCATACCCTATCCCTCTATCATCTATTTTCTTATCTTTTTATTTCTCTATATCTTATCTCCCTCTCAAATATATCACTCTCTTATACTATCTTCCCCTCTCCCTTATTTTCTATCATATATTTATCTGTCATCTCTTTTAGGATAGGGTGGTTGGCCCTCATAATTTAATAAGGGTGAATTTCTTTTCCTATTTAATCCATCATCTTTGGTTGTTGGGGAACAAATTAATCCATATGTAACAAGTACAATTAATAAATACAAAAAATTTCTCAATAATTTTGGTTTTCTTCCCAAACATTTAAATCATAGATATTAACTAGTGGAATAAATTAATAAAAAATACTTACTGAGGTTCTGTTATGGCAAGATCTTAGTGTAGGAACCATACTGTATATAGGTGTAACTTCTGTTATAATCTACCACTAAAATTAAAATTTATTTACATGAAATGAATTGATGCACTTGTTCACACACACATTTTTCCCAAACTGTTTACATGGCTGAAAAATCCTAAAAAGCTAGAATAAATTTTAGAAATGGACTGGGTATGGTAGCACACGCTTGTAATTCCAGAATTTGGAAGGCCGAGACAGGAGGATTGTAGTTCACAGATGGCCTCAGCTTCTTAGTGAGGACTTTTGCAACTCTGTGAGACCCTGTTTCAAAATAAAGAATAAAATAATATGGCTGGGTGTGTAGTTTGGAGGTAGAATGCCCTTGGATTCCAACCCCAGTACTGCAAAGAAAGAAAGAAAGAAAGAAAAGAAAGAAAGAAAGAAAGAAAGAAAGAAAGAAAGAAAATTTAGAAATGGTTAGTGCCTACACAACTGTACTTGCATTATCAGAGATATTTTTCACATATAATCAAATCAATATAAAGCTGGAAGGACAGATCATTGACTCCTACACTCTAAACTTCATTGAATTACAAAACCTATTATCAGAAATTTTCCAAATAGTCTCAGGAAAACCTCAGCTTTTCATTGTCATCTACACTGACCAGCATCATTGCCATTGGTCAGTTTGTCTTGCCCTTCTCCAATAGGTTAGACAATCATTCACTTAACAAATGTTGTGCCAGGAACAATTCAGAGCACCGTAGACAGAACGTGGCATAAAGATGTGCTGGGGTATGGGAGCACAAGACTGGCCTAGGCAGAGTTCATCCATTAGAGGAAATACTTGAGAGAATGAGACATGATTTATAAAAGAGATTGGAAAGAAAGACAGAAACCCCTGAGAATGTGTAATAAATGAACAAATTGAATATTTCTATGTTTAAAATCCAGTAGAGAAAAATCAGGAACAGAACAGTATTTTATGTGCAGACTTGGAGAAAGACTTTTCTATTTACCAACTAAATATTGCTAAATATTTTATATAACTTAGAGAAGACACACACAATTATTATCTACAAAAGAATTAGAAAAAGTCTCCATTTAAATTCTTAAACTATCTTGGGCAGAATTCCCTTTTTTCCCCTTTAGAATACATTATCGCAAAATAATAGCATGTGATTCTCTGTGTGCCTTAATGGATTTGCTCCATAAAACTGTCAAACTAAAGCAATTGTCAGTAAGGTCTAGTGGTTCTCAGGAAAGATCAAAGGAGGCTTTTATAATGCATAAAACATGTATGTTTATAATATATCATAAACATTCAAATGAATGTGACTCCAACGCATTTAGTTTCCTAATAAGGCTGCTTATTAGACTTTAGTTAAACCATTTCGTTTAATTTTCACTTTTGACTTGAAACTTTCTGACTGGGTTTTGCCAAGCTGAACATTGTTTTTAATCTAACTAAATCACTTGATTCGTTTTACCATGATGCCCTTTTTTCATATTGTATTTTGACCTACAGGAAACCTCCCTGGATACAGAACCACGAAAGAGATTGAGAGATTCTCAATCAATTGACAGGCTGCCATCCACTTCATGGTAATTTTCAATTCTTATGCATGAATGTCATGGCAGACCATAAATATATTTATTGAAAAATGTAATAGACCTGTTTAAAAATAAAATATATGAATAAAGTTAAAGCATATGAGGTCTTTGAGTCAGGAAATTAATTTTTTTTCTTCTATCAAAACCACACATACAAACTTGACAGAAATTTCTTATGAATTACTAATGGGGGTGTAATCCTGACAAGGCTTTATTTGTTCAAGAGTCAAATCCTGGGTCGGCTTGCTCAAAAAGCCAATTATCAGAAAATATCCTCTGTTGCTGCTGTCATTAGGGACCAACTCTGATGACAATCTTGCTGGGTCTCAGAGCCACACTTGAGCCACAGCTGCGCTGGAGGAAGAGCCAGCACCACTGAGAAGCAGGAGGTTGCGTGTTGACCCTGTGGTAATTGAGGTTATAAAAAGAATCCTGTTCTCAGAACTCTTGAATGGATGCCTCTCCCGATGGGACCCTTAGGACCCTGGAGGAGGGCAGACAGGCTGAACTACTGAACTGCACAAAACCTCAGCTCTGGGATGTGGCCAGGTCAGGTCAAGAAACAAATGTTAAGGACGGAACCAAAGGAATGCAAGAGTAACGCTTTTGGCTGCAGTCATCAGATCTTCCAGTTGTTTAGATGGGTCTCACTTTCATCTTCCTGCACCAAAACTAAGCAAAGAAACTGGAAATATGTTAGAATTTTTCTCTAGGTGTCATGCAGAAACAAACTTTTCCTGATATTCGGATACTCCAATGGCTTAAAAAGGAGATTGTTTGTGGTGCAGGCTTTGCTGGTACAGCAAACTGAACCATCTGCCAAATTTGCCAGCATTCTGCTGGGGAAGTCTGGTAGGACATCCTACAACTAAAGTGTTCCTGCCTCACCAGCAATCATCATAACATTCAGGTGAGAATTAACAGTAAAGTGGTCAGGAAAAAAATTCAATTAGTCCAATACAATGTATAACACAGAAGTATTTTTTAAAATTTCCAATAAATGAGTCGTGTTACTGCCTGTGATTGATGCTATAATTTGTCTTAATAACAGCAATTGCCAGAGAAGAAAATTATTGATGGCTCAGTGTCGTTTAAATGTCAAAATCAAGTGGGACCCAGCATTGTTTGCCTATAATCCCAGCACTCAGTACTCGGAAAACCAAGAAAGGAGGATTAGATTTTCCAGTACGCAGTAACTTAGCAAGGCCCTGTCTGAAAATAAAATAAAAGTAGGGTGAATCACAGAAGTAGAATGTCACTGAGTTCATTTAATAGTATCAAAAGGTAAATAAAATAAATTAAATAACAAGATCAAATAAACATGCTTAGTGTTAAGTATGAGATATAATATGAATACTAATATTTTACTATAGTTTATTTTTATTAAATAAAAACAAAATATTTTGTAACCATTCTCTGGGTAATTGCCATATATTTTAGAAAAACACTGAATATGTGTGTTCACGTTGAAACAAAAAGAAACAGATTTTATATTCATTCAACTGAATTTATGATGTTTCCACTATGAACTAACAGACAGTAATTAAGGCAGAGCAGAAATAGTCAAAGTCATTTTGGAGTTTACAGTCAGGCAGAGCTAATTTTCCAAGGGAATATCAAATATGTAAATTATTAAAGACCATCATATTTTTTCAAGTTCTGAGAGGTTAATACTAATCAACAATACAGAATTTGGGGACAAGGACAGTAAAGATTTGTTTTCTAATTTTCCTTGGGAGTAGTTTTTAGACCCACTGGCCAATATCTCATTTAGCAAGATCATTCTGCTAACAGGGGAATTTAGTAGATTAGAAGTTTAATAGTGCATGTGGTGTGGTGGCGCACATTTGTCATCCGAATATTTGGGAGCCTGAGACAGGAGGATTGCAAGTGCGAGGCTGGCCCCTAACAGCTAAACTGTGCTTCTAATAGCTAAGGGCAGTTACTGTGAGATAACTAGGAACCAGAATAGCCAGTTGATAGAAAAAAATATGGGTGTTTCATTTTCCTGTGATTCTTTTTCCCTCCATATTAATGTATTATTTTTCTTATTAATTAATTAATTCATAAATCTCTTTAAGCTCTTTACATAGCAGAACATAAAACAGTCTCACAGTGTGTATCTTTATTATGAGTAGCCCTCAACCATTAGCAGTGTTTTGAAACATTTCTTCTTGTAGATAAGTAGAATTATTTATAGGAAAACATATTAGGAAATTCTAATTTTTAAGATAAATTTTTGTTTCTGTTTTCTTTTTATAATGGCAAATAATAATATAAAAAAGGGCCTAAAATATACACCTTATTCCCAAAGGATGAATTCCTCAGATATATTGTAAACACAAATAATTGCCTACTAAATGTATTTATTGTATATTATCAGATTGCCTTCTGAAAGACTAAATGTAATTTGTGCTTCAAAAAGTATTAGGGGAAAATTATTACTTATTTTTTCTGAGATTCTATTTGTACTGAATATTATTTATTTTAAATTTAGCTTCTTCATATTGAATAGGCAAACATTTTATGCAATGACATCTCAATTACATTTCTTAGGTAATTGGACATGATACTTTCAGATAGTTCTTGGGTCCAGTATAGTTTTGCTATTGTTATACAAATACGTTCATTATCAAGTTTCTATTGAAATACTTTCTATTGACATTTTTGGGATATTTGTAATATTTCTTTTGTTATTGGTGCATTGTAATCATACATTGTGATGAAGTTTATAGTGATAGAAACATACATACACATAGCCCTCGTTGACCCTCTCCTCTCTAACTCATTTCTTCATTCTCCCCATGCATGCACAACATTGAGATTGACATTGGTAAATTTGTTTTGATATTTCTTATACATATTTTCCTTTCAGCTTTTTATCACTTTTTTTTCTTTTTTGCACTTCTGGCAATTAAGTGTAACTTTAATCAACATTATAAAATGCTCACTCTGAACTTAACGTTACCTGTGTCCTCCTAAATAAAGAAGGGGAAAGAAGAAAATTATGGAACTATAATCATTCTGGTGTTCCGTGACACCTTTTCTTTTGCTCCATTTTGACTGAATCAAAAGTTTTCTAATGGTCTCTAAAATATAAAAGGAAAATACATGGAAATATTATATAGTGATATCAAAGTAAATAAAACTACATGCACTCATATTGAAATGAAAAGCATTAATAAAACTACAAATCTATCCTTTAAAAAGCATGATCTTAGTCAGATGAGATGGTCTGTAATCCCTGTACTTGGGAAGTAGCAACAGAAAGACAGATGTTTTGAGGCCAGCCTCAGCAATTTAGCACGACTTTCAGCAGCTGAGTGAGACTCTGATTCGAAATAAAAAATAGAAAAGGTTTGGGTGAGTGTAGCTCAGAGGTTCAATGAAAACTAATTTTATCATTATTTTCAAAAAAGAAAGTTATAAATAACCTGTTATAAACTCAAGTTATTTTTGTCAGAAAACATATGTCTTGCTGCATTAAGGAACACAGATATACAAAATATAAACCTTTATTCATACATACATATAAGCTTGTGTATATATAATTTACATAAAGGAAATTAGGCAGAGAGGGAGACGAATTAGAGCAAGAAAGAGGCATTAGAGGAAACTAATAAGAGAAAAAATAACATTCACCAACAACTTTATAGATCATCTCTGGGTGATTTTTATCCATTGTTAACATAAAAAAACATAAAACAAGAAATACTTCCCCATTTTATTTTTTCTCCTGCTTGATATCAGTTTACACTTTAAAAAGCACTGCAGGAAAATGTGAATGAAAGATAAAAGTGGCTTTCAACCATCTCAGTAAAACGTGCACCCTGCCAAAATTTTTGTCACCAATAATTCTCCCATAAACATGGGTCTCTCCCCTCATTATGTAGACTGTCGTGCTTTATTGAGCCACGTAATTTCACCTAATTAAAATAAGCACTTTGCAGTTTCCTCCCCCATTCTTTTTTGTTAGCTTGACAAGTTTCAGTAATTATATTTAGAGTATTCTAAGTGGACACCACGCTAAATATTCATTTTGGTGGTTTCTCTACACAATCAGATATACCTCCTGATGTTTTCAATATTAATATCCACTTTATTTAGAAGATCCAAAAAGTACACTTTTCAAAAGCCAAAATTTGTTGTATTCATCAAGATGATTATTATGCCAGTAAAGTAGATATATTCGTTAGCTTTTATCATGTTTATGATGTGACGCTTAACAAAACTGTCTTAAGTAATTAGTTCGTAAGTTGCTTAATTTTTATACTAATATAAGTTTTATTTAGGAAGTCAGCCTTATATGTAAATATTTCTCTCTTTCCTTTTCTTTCTAATGAATAAAAACAGGGTTATTTAACCTTTTCAGTTTCTGTCATAGAATTATATAACAGGTACACAAACCCGTTTTAGAAAGAGGTGATACCCATACACAGATGATACTATACAACCGCAGCTAATTTGAGCTAAGACACAGCCTAAAAAATTTCAACAAAATAAAGGCAGCATCATTTTGTGCTTCCAACTAATGTAGTTATTTCAGGGAGCAGAAATATTGCTCAACAGAATAATCCTTGAGCTGGAAACAGCTAAGATGTGTACCAACCTATCTCCTACTAGCCTTTCTGTCATCTTGACAGGACCTTAGGTACACTTGGTTTTGCATAAGACCTAGCTGCTTCCTGACTTGCAGGTAAACTACCCCAGGAAAGCATTAATTTTCTGAAAGTGACAGAGGCCATAGATTAATTTCATGTTAAAGCGAGGGATTGGTGTGAAGTCATCATACAGTTTAACTTATCAACACCTTTTGGTTCCGTTTGTTCATTTCCATTAACAGTTCTTACCTTGCAACTGAATTTCATTCTCAGATAGACTTACAATCACGCTGAATCACATTTGCACAGATGGATAGGCAGACGGGAAAGCAGGCAGCTTCCAAGTGTCAGAAGGCCATGCTGAGATGCAGCCTTAACCCACAGGGAGATGTGGTGGAGTTGCAGTTGCCCACAGGAGACGGGGTTCCTGCCTACCTGGCTGACTTCCACCCTGCCCACTGGTGCTAGTTGAAGGTGCAGTGCGTTCATTTGATTCTAGTATATAAGGTCCATCACGATGACTGAGAAGAGATAGCACCTGCTCTATGTCTATGTGGGAGCTTCTTACACCACTCTCTGACCTTTGAGGCACTTATTCTATAAAACTTCTAGAATAAGCGACTTTGTTTTTATGTCCATTATTTCCAACTCATAGATGCTTGAGAAACTAATAACATGTATAAAGCTATCCTATTTATAGTAGGTTTATGTTCTCTATATCCATATATATATATATATATATATATATATATATATATATATATATATATGTCTTTTAATTCTAACAATTTAAGTAGGCAAATGTTTGTCACTCTGGAGAGTAAACGCAGTGCAAAAAATAGGTGTTGATTTTGACAAAGGAAGATAAATCCCTCTCTGTCTCCCCCTTTTTTCTTTGCATGAGGTAACATGCCTACTATTTTCACACCTCTATGCAAAGCAGGCTTTAATGAAGATTTGAATCATCCCCCAAGTGTTAGCTCTTCAGAAGTTTTCTGTTGTGTCTACTTCTAAAATTACTGATGCTATGATGCTGGGATTATTTTCTGCATCATCTGTTCCATAAAACAGCAAGAAACATTTTTTTTTTTCTAATGACAAACACTACTTGGATTTATGACAAGTTGCTTATGCTGTAACTTTATTTTATAAACAATGATAAAATTAATTTTCAGTTGTTCAGGATGAGGTGATGCTTTTTTAAAGCATGTAATTGTGGTTTAATTTTTTTTTCATTTCAAAGCTGGTTACACATAGTTTTACTTACTAATTTAGTTGATTCCTTCTACTGAACAAAGCCAATTAGAGAAATAATCACTCAGGTTGTAGAAAAGTTTGTGTCACATAGACACAAGGTACGGAGAAATAACACAAAAACTGAAGTGAACTTCCAAATAATAGTATAGTTGAGAAAAAAACTGCTTGATGAAGGTTATAATTTTGTTAACATCAATTCTGTTGTTAAATGGATTTTTCCAAAGAACAGGCAAATAGACTCATGTAAAGGCTAGCTAGAGGTGAGAACAATGAAAAAATTCTTTTTGGATTTAAATATCAAAATAGCACGCAAGGGAAGCCTTTCTTTCATATAAGAAACAAGTAGATTAAAACCTCTTTGCAGCCGCTTGTGGTGGCGCACACTTGTAATCCCCGTGCTTGGGAGGTGGAGACAGGAGGATCGCACAGGTTTGAAGCCAGCCTCACTGGCTTATTCCAAATAAAAAATAAAATAGGTCTGAGAGTGGTGCCCAGAGGTAGAAGGGTTTCCAGGAACCCCAGTACCACCAAAACAAAAACAAAAACAAAAAAAGACAAAAAAAAACCTCTTTGCATAAGGAAATCATCTTCTAGACCTTTAATGCTATGTATAAGATGGTCTATTTGTTCATACATGGCACTGGCTATCTTTTCTCAGAGTATTAAAAGCAGAGGATATTTCATATTATCTTTTATTTTATACAAACATACTAGATTGGGCTATCCACCATAAATATATTTACCATGTTGTAGCACTGGGTCAAATATAAGTAGGGTATGATTTTTCTGTTTTGAAAAAGGTACTGTAGGCAGATATATAGACAGTATGACCGAGGCAAATACATTGTGTTACATAAAAGAAAAGAAAGTAAGTGAACTCTTTTAAAATTTATGAATGTGGTACTACTATATCATTTCCTTACATTTGTGGAAACCAGAAGTTTGACATCAGTCCCATCATGATAAAAATTAAGGTTTGACAAAGCCATGATCCTTTTGGAAGCTCCAGGAGGAATCCTTTCCTTGTCTTTTCCAGTTTTTGGAGTTTCATCTCATTTTTCACCTCCAGGTCCCTCTCTCAGTGTTCACAGGCAGCAATGTATGGTCCAAGTTTTTCTAAAACTACCAGAACCATGACTCTCTCCCCTCTGCCTCCTTTGATTTCTTTAGGATTAGCTTGGGCTCACTGAGGAAAGTCAAGTTCATCTTCCTACCTTAAAACATTTGATTTGCATGCATAATTTTTTCTGCATTTGTGATTCTCCTTTGTCATATAATATAACGTATTCCCAGATTTCTTTGGTGAGGATTCCGCTGCCCATGACAATAAGTAAAATAGGAAAGTCTTCTATACTGACAATGTAATCCCAGGGGCATCCAAGGGATTCTCAGAAAATGCATTATGAGATTCTCAATTTTGAATTCAGTTGGTTTACTGGGGAGCAAATGATGAAATATGAAGGCTGAGGAAAGCCGGATCCAGGCAGAAAATAAAGCTAAGCTTCAATGTAGTTGAAAAAAAGAACTTAAATTAGCTTTGAATCCAGAAGGACCTTCAGAGTTGTCCAGTGGAGGCAAGAAGGCTCCCACCCAACCCAACCAATTGCTCCCTGGAGTGGTTCATACACATTGAAGATACAGTGGCCCAGGAATGGGTGGATAGCAAGAGACATTTTTTTAGCTGAAAACAATCCCTAGAATAAGTCTCAGCTATGAGTATAACATTTATTTATGTGTGTTTATCCCCCTAATGTTTTGAAGTTAAAATCTTTGCTATTTATCATTAGTTAAGATTTCAAACAATACTGTAAGTCAATAAATTGATCTTTTACCAATAGTCATTTGAAATGGTTCCTTTTTTCAAATCACCTCTTTTTGTTCAATTTTTTATCTATCTCAGAAACTATAACAACTATCCACTATAAAGAATATTTAATCTCAGATGCTAGAGCTATGAAATAGAGTAGGGAAACATAATTCTAATTTAGAAAGTCATAGGAAGGCAAATGGAGAGATCTAGTCAAACAGAAAGAACATCTTGAATTGGCTGGAAAGAAAAAATCTATTTCTTACAGACTGAAATGCCATTTCTTGAGGAACAGAGACCCACCTCTGTGACTACTATCTCTTTGAACAGTTACAAAGTGGGACCTGGCATTTAATCAAATTATCAGAGATAAATTTATCATGTGACTCAATGATTTCACCTATAGATATACTTCCAGGAAAAATGAAAAAAAAAATGCCACATAGAAACCTACATAGGACTGTTTATCACAATGTTATGCATTGTAACCAAAAGTTGTAGAAAACTCAAACATCCTCCAGCCATGAATTGATAAGCAAATGGGCCACGTGCCTGTGATGAAATACTGTTCAGTGGTAGAAAGAAATGGGGTTCTCCTGGATAATAGAGCATGGATGCAACTTAAACATCATGCTGTGCTGAAGGAGCTAATCATTAGTACATACTCTATGGTTCAGTTCATCTGAAAGTTCAAGGAGACAGAGATGTGTTATTGTCTTTTAAGACTGGTGGAGGAATGGGATAGGAGAGTGATAGCACAAGTAGTTTCTTCAAGGGTGACAAAAATGCAGTAAAATTGACTGTGACAATGGTTGTACATGTCTGAGGATATGCTAAAGAACATTGGACTTGACACTTTAAATGGGTGAATTGCATGATATGCAAATTATGTCCTAATAAAGCCATTACAGCTGAAAATCCAACATAAAATATTAACATGGGATATCTCAAGCAGCAAAATAACCATTGATTTTTATGCCACATGTTTTTTTTTGTACATTCCAAATTTTCTACAGTGTACATATATTACTTTCTTTTTATGGTAATTCGGTAGCTTTTTACATGCTTTATTGGTAGATTATAGTGTCACATCATAGTAGTAATCTTGTCAACAGTCATATCCATGCACATGGCACCTGGCAGTTTCCCTGACCTCCTCATTTACCCCTTCCTCAATGCAGAGTACTGAGATGATGTTGGTATATTCACACATGTACACATAGTCGATGGTAGTGTTTCCGTTTATGAACCTCAGTCTCCCTCCTCCTCTTCTCTTAGACCACCTCCCTGACTCCACTGAGGTTTCTCCTCAATTATCTGGGGTCCCCTTTGTGTCCTAGCTACTGCCTACTTTGCACATATCAGAGAAAACATATAGCCCTTTACTTTCTGTGACTGGATAATTTCACTTAACAATATGTTCTACAGGTCCTTCCTTCTTACTGAAAATGACATGATTTTGTTCTTTATTGCTTAGTAGAGTTCCATTTTGTGTATGTCCTATAAATCTGTAATCCATTCTTATGTTGATGAATATCTATGTTGGTTTGTGCTGCCATGAGCATGGGTATGTATATATTAATGTAGTTCTCTGATTTTGGCCTCTTTGGAAAGATACTCAGGAGTGATATCTTTTTATACCACTCTCTAGCTTTTGAAGAATCTCTATAATGATTTCTGTACTGGTTGTACATATTTTTAACTCCATAAAAGATGTGTAAGTGTTCCTTTTCCCCCATTTCCTCACCATCATTCATCATTATTTGTATTCTTGATGATTGCCATTATATCTGGAAACAAAATATCAATGTGGTTTCAATTTGCATTTCTCTGATGTCTAGAGATGTTTAATTCATTTTCAGGCATTCATTAACCATTGCAGTTCTTCTTTTGAGAAATGTCTATTTAGTTCATTTGACAATTTATCAGTTGGGTTATTTGATTTTTTGGTGATAAGTTTTGAGCTCTTATATATTCTTGATATTAATCCTCTGTAAGAAGAGTAGATGGCAAAGATTTTCTCCATTTCTGTGGTGTGTTTATGATCTTGTTTCCTTTTAATTTGATGCCATATTAATTTATTTTTATTATTTTTATTGGTGCATTATAGTCATACATCTTAATGGAGTACAGGATAGTAAAGGCAAACATGCACACATCACTCCTTTATTCCTTCTTCAATTCCCTCCCCATCCCTTCTTCCCATGTTTGAATTAGTAATTAGACAAAATGTTTTGAATTTTACATGTTCATATTACTTTGCCTTCCATTTATTAGAATCCTGCCTCAATTGTTAATCGGGATTTGACATAGACTAAAGCTTATTTTTAAATTGGTGCATTTTAATTAACATCTTGATGAAGTTCAGGATAATCGAGGCATACCTGCACACAACACTTTTTGAGCCATCCCTCAGTTCCCACCCCACTTCCCATACTCAACACATTGGGTAGCTTTGGTAAGTTTGTATATGTCCATCACACCCCTCGAGGTGCTTCCCTCTAAGTCTTCCTTCTCCCACCATCTCCTTCAGTTAGATCCCCTTCTTCACTCCACTAAGGATTCTTCTCCTTTGTCTGGAGTCCCTCCTGTGTCCCAATTTCTCTCTAGCTTCCACAGATAAGGGAAAACATCTGGCCCTTTGCATTTTGTGACTAATTGCACAATGAAATTCTACAAAGCCATAAAGAAGAACAAAGTTATGTCATTTTCAGATAAATATATAAAGCTTTTTTGATAAAAAATAAAACTGTGCCTTTTGTGAATACTTGGTGGGTGAAGCAGAGGTTCTGCCTCTCTAACCTTAAACAGCAGGTTCTCCATTTGGCCTGTGCATCTCTGAAGAGACAGCACTTCATCTGGCTTTATAACCTTTAGCTGGCCTTTTACTTTCCCTTTCGCTATACAAAATCCAAGCCAAGATCTCTCAATCTGGTGTTTAGCCAAGACCATGTACATACAAAAGTTTCCCACTGTGGGAAAGCACAGAGAGTTGTATGTTATAACTTGGTTCTGTGGTGGATTTGCTTTCTTTTATAGCTATCATCCTCTCACAGTCAACACGGCCAAATGAAACATAACCACTGGCTGAGTACTTACTTACTTTACAAATGTGTAATATTTCTGAAAGCAATTTGAAGACTGAGAATAGAAAGAAAGATATTATCTTTTTTTCCTCCTGATTTGTATGACTAACACCTGAAGAAAAAATATAGTAGTATATTGTGTTGAATTGTGAGGAATTTTATATTCATATGCTAGAAACAAAAAGTTACTGACAATTTGATGTGGTTCAACTTGCTATAAATATGAGGATTAATGTGCAATTTCCCTAAGGGAAGTATTTTTGTTTCAGATACTGTCATTTCACTAATACTATTATATGGAAGGATGGACTTTTAATTATCCTTTTATTTTTATAGAAATTTTGCTTCTTTACTCCTCCTTTATAGTTATTTTTAGGTATAAAGTATCATAATCAGCTTGATATAATCATAATACTACATCAATTAATTCCTATAGAAGTTAATTAGTTTTTAAATATAGAAGTACCTAAAATTAATCTCAGATACTTCTAGTCTCTCTATGACCTCTATCCCAATGTGTTTAGAAAGAAAAGATGCAACTTTCAATATTAATCTTGGCTACTTTTAAAATAATCTCTTTAAATCACCATAGTTGCCATCTACCCACAGTACATAGGCACCCTGGAGAACATACACCACTGAAACTCATCGTATCTCCTCATTTCAACAGAAAATTAGACACATACCCTGCAGAATGCATACACAAAAATGAAGCAGAGGGAAGCAATACATTTTTTAGAGATGCATCAATCTCTGAAGGTAGAGAAGCTGAACGCATCCTAAGGAACTACATCCTGAGTGTTCACATAAACAATGGAAAAGTTTGAGAGCAGTAAGTGTTGAAATCCACTCTTCTTCTCCAGTCTTCTTTACCTGGTGATCATTCATGTGGGTGATACTCCACTCATCTAAGAGGAAGATAAAGCAGAGGTGTATTTCGTCTCAGTTTAGTTGAATGTGTCTATGCTGTTTGCACATTCTTTCATGTGGACTTTGATTATTGCTAGCCATATTTCTGTAGAAATGGACTCACTGTTCCTTGGTGCTCACTTAAGTTCTGCTTGTGGGTAAAGAGTTGTTTAGTCTCAAACAAGGACCCCTGCAGGCATATGTACCATGGTGAAGCAACTTCTTATTATGTAGAGATGCATGACACTGGTCTATGAAGCAAACTCCAAAAATGTGCAGTTCATATATAAAAATTAGTGGAACACTCATACTTAGCCATGATTTTATAAATTTTTACAATATTAATAATGACTTTAGGCCAAAGAAATTTCTAAGCTATCAACAACCCAGATCATAGTTTTATAAACCATGCTGAAGTTAATAGTTCATTATATATTTTTCTCTGTATAAGGCAAGTATTATACATCCATTGGAGTTAGGAAGATTTACTGTGTTGCTCATTATTTAAAAATATGTAATTAATTTTTGATTGTAATATTTTGCCATCTTTTAATAAATATGTTGCAATCTATTTTCCCATTTTAATAAGTATACATTTTAATAAAAATTAATGTGTAAGCATGCAAACATTATTTTGTTCATATTTAATCTTGTTTTTTAATCTAGGACTCTAAACATTTTTAATGTTCCTATAAACCTAGATCCTCTTATTAATTTGAGGAGAAAATTATTTTATATTTTCAAGTGGAACATGAGAAATCATCTATAGAGAAGATAGGCAGAACACTGAAATATGGAAGAGACAGGTAAGTCATGTCTGTGGGAAGTCAGTATGTCCTCTGTAGGTGGAAGGACAGAGAAAAGTTGTTCTGGGAGATGAGCTTGAAATCAACACCCAACACCACTCTGACCTTTAGTCAAATGTACAGGGAGCCACTGGAAATCTTTTATCAGATTAGTGATTTGATAAAATCTGTACATTATTGAAAAATATCTGGCAGCAGCATAAAGGATATAAAAGACAATAGCTTTTATCCAGAGAAACCATTACAAAGTCATTGAAATACTTTGCTAAGAAATGATAAGAATCTTCCCCTGGCCGTGGCTCCAGCGGCTCTACTGGCAGCTCATGGCAGCCAATAGGTATTAGGAATCTTCTAGATTGTGCAAGGACAGTCTGGTGGGTAAAGGCCACAAGAAAGCTAGGAGGGCTTCCAGAAAGTATATGCAAATAAAAGACTAAGGAAGAAATTCAGATAAGACATCAATGTAGGAAGACAATCTTTGGAAAGAATGTAATAAACCCAAGATATAATACCATAAACCCAAGAATATATTGTTAGAATATGATAAGTTCAACAATATGTAAAACCCCTTGCTGTTCATGGGTGGTGCATGACTTGTAATTCCAGCAGCTGAGAGGGAGAGACAGCATGATTGCAGGTTCTAGGTCAGCCTCTGCATCTTAGTGAGGACCTCAGCAACTTAGTGAAGCCCCTGTTTCTCAACACAAAAGGGCAGAGGTGTAGGTCAGTGGTAGACACACACACACACACACACACACACACACACACACACACTCACACACACACACGCAGTTCAGTTTCCAGTATTACCAAAAATGAAAAAAGAAAAAAGAATAGTGGATACATACCAAGCTGGTTTCATGCCTAAGACATTTAGGAGTAAATAGTATTCAGACTGGTAAAGTGTTAGTCATCTTTTACCAGTATAACCAAAGTACCTAAAAAGAACAATGTAGAAAAAGAAAGATATGTTTTGATTCATAGTTACAGAAGATTCAGCACAGGTTAGGGTGGTTCTAGTCAGAAACATCATAGGAAATGTGGTAGAGAAGAGATGCTCAACTTAGGAAAGCTCAGAAGCAGAGAGAAAGAAGAAATGCCTTCCAGGACATTTCCACAGAGATGTGCTTCCTCCAACCTGGTCCCACCTTCCAGTATTCCACTCAGCTACCAGTGAATTGATCCATCTTAGCTGGTTGGAGCCCTCATGATCCACTCCTGCGTCTTGCTGCATTGGGGGTCATGCTTTCAACACATGACTATTTAGGGAACATTCCAAATCTAATCTATAACATGAATAAAATCAATCAGAGTTCTTAGCTGGAGTAGTAATGAGTTAGAATGAAAAGTATAGGGGCTGCAGATGGAAATTTTAAAAACTGCTGTATTTAAAGGACTCAAAGGATTGGCAGAAAAAATCAAAACAAAACAATTTAAATTTACATTAGCAATTTTTTCTCTTGCTGGTTAATTAAGTAATGCTTTCTAATATGCATTGGAGAAAATCCTAGGAACATAATGTAGTTCTTTAATTTGGGGTCAGTAGCTGTAACATAATTTGCAACATGTACAAAAAAGCATGGTCTTAGTCTTTAACTTTAGTTCCATAATAACTCATATTTACTGAATATTCACTTTGTGCCAGGCATTATTCTCAGAGCAATGCATATGCTATGTATGATGACTACCACATTTGTCATCATAATCCACAACCCAATACTGCTATAATTATTTCCTTTTGCAAATGAGGAAGCATAAAGACAAAATTCCTTATATTAAATGATAGCAGTTCAACTGAGTAGCCTGTGTTTAAGCCCTAGCATTCTGCCTTCAGAATCCATCCTCCAACCATAGCAACAAGCTGCCTCTCCAAACTTAGGGAAATGTTTTGACGGAGAAACAAGATGCCACACGTTTGCCTTCACACACAGTGGGCACACACCACTAAGACCTCAGGTCAAATCACACGTTACATTTATACAAATTTCACCCTTACCTACTTGCTGAGAATTCCTGTCAAAGCTCGTTTAGCTGCAGAGTCTGTCTTGCAGTAGGTAAAGGCCCCTTTCTCTTCTTGTCACAGGATACTTCAGTGATTTGAGAGAGATGACTCTTAATAATAGTGTCTTTGTTGGTATAATTCAAGCAAAATGGAAGAAATTCAGAAGCAAGCAAGCACTTGTAAAAAGCAATAATACAAATAATTCAAAAGAGCAACGCCCTCCTGAAATGAATATTAGCAGTGGAACAGATAATAAACTGATCAAGATCATTGCATGAACAAAAGAGATTGCAAAAAGATAAATTTAAGACTCATAGCTACTGAATGGGAAAAGATGCTAGTAACATATTTATCAAGAGAATTTTGCCCATAACATTTAGATGAGAGCATGTGTATGGTGCTTCTTATGCTCTGAGTTTTTAATACATTAGGGACATTAGCTCACTTAATCTTCAGAGCAGACATAGGGGCCACAATCTAATGATATTCTGATTTTACCAAGAAGCACAGAGAGGTTTTAGAGCCTCTGCAAAGCCACAGCTACTAAGGGATAGAGAAGATTATTTCAAGTACTCCACACCTAACATGTGGCTCACGATGCATCATCCCTGACTATTGGGAGCATTAAGGCCTTCCCCTAGATTGGTGTCTCTGACTCAGCTGACTGTCCTTCACCCAGAGTCAACAAGGTTTGGGGTTATGGAAAGTTCAAAAAGGTCTGAGAAAAGATCAGGTGGTGATGACATGAGGGTACTGATTGACCTCTCTGTAATATGTGTTTTGTATTGGTCTGTATTGTATTCTGGTGGTGGTAGCACGAGAATGTTGATTGACCTGTAGCTGTGTATAAATACCTCTGGAAAAACAAGTCGGCGTCAACGCATTAAAGACGAGATTGACCCAGAAGCTGCGTTGGCCAGGAGTGTCCACGCAATATAGAATACTGACCCAGGCATAGTCATCGACCCATAGGAAATATTGACCCACAAACAGGGGTCGACCAGTAGAGATAGTAGGCTGGCAGCTCCCCCACATTAGGGTTAAAAACTCTTCATCCTCACGCCTCACTTCAGAACCCCTACTCTTTCCAGCTGGCTCCGGCACCTGACAATGTCACGGGTAGCTCGTGGTCATCAGTTCCATCCATAATGAACCACTTGTACTTCTGCATAACACACTGATGGCTTCAAAACACAAATCTCTTTGAAATGCCTTTTCTACCTTTGCTATCTGGAATAAAGCTATGATATTTCAGAAGTAAACAATCTCACCCAGAGGCCTCTCTTGGCCCTGAGCGTAGACATGCAGAATGGACAATCTTCACCTCACTTGTCACTGAGGCTGGGTATCCTTTTCATTTAGTAGTTTATTTGTATTTCTTCCTATCCAAGCCATTCATTATTCTCATTTCTGGTACATTATAAATAGGAATTAAATAAATAGCCATCTGTTTCTATTACCAGTTAGTGTATGGAATTCCTTTGCTCAATTCAGAAGAATAGAAGTCATGAAAAGCTAACATGTGGTATGGATCCTGTTCATGTTATCAACTCTTAGTGTTACTAGCTCAACCTAGGGTTCTTTTGTCAGTTGAAGCTAGAAATCACAAAGAAGATGATGTTAGCTTTTGAACTTTATTGGGGCCTATGATAGAGCACAAAGAAGACAATGTATGAGTAAGAGGCCTGGGCTGCTGCCTGAGAAGCCAAGAAGCAAAGCTTCTATAGACAGCAGGCTCGGGGCCTGCTGGTCCACCCTCAGCTACTGCACATGACCTCAAGATTTCTGAAAAATCTTGTTAGATCTTTGCTCTTGGAGCTGCTGTTTTTGCCCTTGATATGGTGACCCTTGCACTTGTGTTGTGTGCTCCCTAGCACTACCTGACTAGGCTACAGAGAAGGCTATGGCGGGAGTCAGCAGCTCTTTAACTTGGTCACTGGAGGAAACAATCTCTGGAAAGCTGCTTTCCTTTCATAGAAAACCTTGGTGGTAGAATCAGGCCCTTCCTGCTTCATGTCATTTCTGTAGGAGATGATTTATCCACAAAATTTGAGCTCATATGAGAAAACTATAACCAAGTACCCTGCAATGTAGAAAACCTTGGGCATTCTCTCTACTGGTGGTGGTAATTTAAGGCTGATGTGTTTTTCTGCCTGTATTTCATATTTGTTCATCTGCTCACTCCAGATGTTGAGTCTCCTGTGCTGATGTTCCCTGATGATCCCGAGTGCTCCCTCCATTGCCAGGCTGGATGGGTGTTCTTCCGTAGAAAGACTTTGGTCTCAGTCAGTTTTGTTAAAATTCCATAGAACAAATAGAAATAGTCTGAGAATCAACTTCAGATAATTGTTAAGATGCAACGATAAAGATCATATCAGTCTTTCCAATGAGTAGAATAAAAAAAGAACTCATTAGGAAGGCCTTAGAAAAATTATAATTAACATATATGTGTGTATAATGGAAATATATACATAGTTATAAGTCAAATGTAGTATAGTCATATTGATACAGATAATTACAACTATGGAAGTCCACTAAAGGCACACATTCTATTGCTGATATATCCTTATCTTGTATAAAAGCCATGCAGAAGTAATAATATTCTTATTAAGTTTTCTGGCCTTGAATTTGGGAAAGTCTGTGTATTACAGAAAGCCTAGGCACTCATTTTAAACAAAAAATCTATTACTTGATTTTTTGTTTTATGTTAGTAAGATTTATAGATTTTAAAATCTGCTTTACTTTCCAGAAATACAAAAACAAAAATGTCAAAGTCTAAATTTTGTGAATTTACTTGTAAGCCAAGATGCGGCACACCAATTGATATAGTTCAGAGAAAACAGTCACCTCAGTAGTTTCATGCTATAAATAGAGTAAGTAATATTTTTGTCACCAATGATCTTTTTGCAGAGTAGTTAGGAAAGAAAAAATGATAAATACAACATTTGCATTAAAAATGCAATTTCTTCTACTTAGCAACAATCACAATTCATGTAATTTCTAAGTCATGGTTTTATCTTCTGTAATACACTGATTAAACCTAACTCACAGAAATAAGGTGAATAACCACTTTTGTTTTCTGGGAATATAAGAGGCACTCTCTTTCATTTGGTAAAATTTAATATAAAAATAAGATCACTTGGGTATTGTTGGGCTGATTATCTTATTTTGATATAGCTGATGTTATAAAATATTAGTCTTATATGCATCATTTTCATTTTCAAAAAATATTTTGTTTTTATCATTTTTCCCTTAAATCTCAGTTAAATACTGGCATATTTTCTTAGCTGCATGATTGAGTATATTTAATGGAAACTACACAAGAATATTAATTTAAAATTTTATTTTATGGATTCCAACATGGTGAGCCAGTACGTTTCAGTTGCTCTAGACTTGGAACTCAACCACCTTGCAAGAGTACTTCTTGAAAGGGAAGAAAAGCAGCAAAAATCTCAACAAAATAACAGAAGTTCAAATGTGGCAGAATTAGAGCCAGAAAAGAGAGCTGAGGCCTGTTAAGGGCTCCCTGAGTCTCACCTGGTGAGAGCAGAGTGGCAGTGGTGGCATTATCTTGCCCAGGCCACAACAGGGCTGCTGGCTGCTGGCACCGTTGCTCCCAGAGTACATAGATCTTGATTCTCCTGACTTCTTTTACTTTAAACTTTGTTTATTTCCATTCTACTATATGAAGATTAAATCATAAGTTGATATTTTGAATCCAAAACTTCTTTTATAAATTTTTCAGTTGACTCACTCTATATCCTTCCTTCCTTCCTTCTTTTTTCTTTCTGTTATTTCTTCTTTCAATTATTAACTTCTTGTTTTAACTTAATAAAATTTCCTACTTGATCTATGTCCTTTGAAATCTCTTGAGCACAGTCTCTACTATCTACCTTCCTAGCCACCTTCTGGCCTTTCTAATTTCTTCTCACAACCAGTTCCAAAGACTCATAGTCTGGCTTAGAAATAACAGTGAACCCACTATTCTAATACTAATTTCTGTCCTAGACATCATTCTCATTGCCATAATCCTAAACAACTGGCCACAAAATATATAGGGAAAGGAATATTTATTTGCTCACAGTTTTTGAAGATTCAGGGTTCAATTAATGTGCATGCATATCTGCCAGTTCAGAGCACGGTGGAGGGGTAGGAGAAAAAGAGACTGTTAGGTTTGGCTTTCACATTGTGGAGGCTGGAAGGAAGCAGAGAGAAAGCAAAGGGAGGAGAGAACCATATATAGTCTTAAGGCCACACCCTCAGGGAGTCCCATGTTAGCAATGAAGGCAGTTTTCTACTATTGCTACCCTGTTTCTATGAGAGTTCGGGGGCCATTCTAAATCCAAACCATTATACATGCATATTAATCTCCTGTGGCATTGTTTTAGTATGTTTATGAACTCAATCATTACTAATAATTCATTAAAATAGTATCCATTTAGGAAGACATCATGTGTTTGAGGAGGAATAGAGAAGAATTTCTGAATGCTCTTTAGTAATTTCAGGAACTAATTCAATCAAAGAACTTAAGCAGAATATCTTGCTCACTTTTGAGAAAATGTTCTGCCTGTAGAAGCATCACTTGCATGTATTGTTCAACTTTGTGATTTGGCTACTTTGGGGTCTCACCTGTAGGTAGAACCATGCCCCTCAGGATTAGTCCCAGTACCAAAAAATTAATAATACCTCATGAGAAGCTTATATTTATCAAATTTTATATTTTTCAAAGAGCTGTTTCTATCATATATATATATATATATATATATACACACACATATATGTATATATTTTTCTACCACATGTATAAATATATATAACATATATATGTACATATGGTATTTATTTAGATAAATGCTTATATGTATATTATAGGAATGTATATATATATATATATATATATATATATATATATGAAGATATATTTATATATTTAAAACATCTTAAGGTTTTACTAGTTGTGTGGTATTAAAATTTGAATGAAAAGTAGTAGGTTTTGAGAAGTATAGGAGAGAAAATGTCCAATGCAGAACCATCCATTTACAGGCTATTCAAATTGGGATCTGGGCTTCTAAGATGGATGCTGTGGCTGTCCCAGGAGCAGCTTTTTGCTTCCAATCAGGGAGCAGTTTCACTTCAATGCCTAGGCAGCTACTCCACCCACAACTGATATTATGTGGCATAGCTAGGCCTCATGCCTCATTACATCCTCCAACAACAATAAATGGATGGGTAATCTGTGGAGGGAGGTCATGCACATTGCCTTGGATGGTAAGAACTCTTTTCCCATAGAAGCTTGTTTAGAGATGGAGTGCTGAGAAGAAAAGTAGCAGGCTACAGAACCATGCCTTCCCCTACAGCTTAATCTGTTTCTCCAGAGTTCAAAGCAGAAGGGGGCAACATAATGGACAGAGGCACAGCAAGATGGTGGCTGCCGCATTGCTGGAAGGTCTGGGAACCATCACACCAGCACATATGTGCTCTGGCTCTTACACATTTAATTACAGCCTGAGAGGGACAATTGTGGCAGGCTCTGAATTACCAATTCTCTCATGGTACCAAGCCACTTACACATATATTTAACAAAATATTACAAAGTTTTTTGGGACAAAATAAATGGAGAGAATTCTATTAGATCCAAATATTTATACTCTATAGAGGATATTTTAAAAGGCACATACAAGTTTATCATTTTTCAAGAAAATGCACCCTAAATAGATCTTCTGGGATGATTTATTTTAAGAAATATGCTTAAAATATGATATGTGCATTTCAAAATACATTTATACACACAATGAGTTTGTTTATGCACATGTGTGTAGATGTATACAATGATTTTCTCTAGCATTGAATAACAATAACCGGCCTCACTAACATGTGTGGGAGGGAGAATAGGAGCATGGGTGGAATCCAGAGAGAAGCACAGCGGGGGATGTGCATATACATAAAAGTATCACTTTGAATCTTACTATTCAATAATTGCAATACTCAATTAAAATATATTAGAAAAATACCTAAAAAATATAAAAAGGAGAGCTATATCTTCAACTAAGTTTGCACACTTTCAGATACAAATACTATTTAAAACAGTTAATATTTTATACTAAATATGATTTTCAAGACTATAGTTTCCTCTTCAGTTGAGTGCCAACACTGTAGTCAACACTGTTGATTAAGCAGTGGCTTAATATTTATTTTTATGTGTAAAATGCTTAAGTTTTTTACATAGGCCTCACATATAACAAATTACCTACTGGCACAACAAGCAAATCTAAATCAATCAAATAATTAAGAGTTCTAGAGCAATACCTGAATTCTGAATGAATAGGAACAAGTATAATTTTTAATACTTTATATGTAGTAATCTACACTGATATTCTCATCTAATCTACACTTACACTAAGCAGTGTTATTCATTCCATTAACATCTTGGGCAACACTTGGCTTTACAAAGCACTAATAAAATAAGGCCAGGAGGAAAATATCATTTTGCCCCTCTTCTTTAATTTTATGAGTTTACAACTCATTGCATAGAGCACACACAGCATTATATTGTGTACCAACATTCTGCAGAGGAGATGGACAAGGATGATTCTGTGAAGATTTCATTCCCAGTACAAGGCTGACTTCTTCTTCTCGTTAGTAATAAGTGGGCGGGGTTGTACACGGCATAGGAAGATGGCTCTATGAGATGGCTGCTTCTGTGAGACTCTTCCAACATCATACCTCTCAATTAGGACATCGTATTTCAGGAAGTATTTTGAAATGTTTCTGTATGAATCCCTACCTGCCCAGCTGGGCATCACCTGCGCCTCCTTACAACATCTGGTGTTTTCTGTGTGAAGCCTTCTGCATGGGCTGGCAGTTGTACGTGAGGGTAAGGGTGTTCTTCCTAATAACCACGCGGAGTGATTGGCACTGATTTATCTCCACTGCTCCTTTGATTTGCTGTCCCCAGCTGCAATGTTGTGCTAGAATAACTTTGTGCAATGAAGGTGCATTTATTGTCAGAAGAGGTGTAAAGATGGCAAGGGAATTTTGAGGGAGCTTAGGATCAGGTTAAAAAGAAATAAATAAAACATTAATTTTAATGACTACTACTGGGTGTTCAGCTGTACATTTTTAAAACATAAATTCTCACTGAAAATTGAAATCATAAGAGAAAAATGTATAAAATTAGCTTAAGATTATTTTTCATAGTCGCTTGAAGGGCATTCCCGTACCTTATTCTGAATGATTCCATTTCCCTCTGTTGTCAAAAGTAACATAACTGTTGAAAGCAGTCTTTCTTTTCCTCCTCCATTTCATCTTTGTCCATGGAACCAATGGGCTATAATTAGCGGATGAATAAGAAAGATACACAGTGCTGTGTTTCTCCCTGTAGTTTCCAGTGATTCCATCAAACATCCTTCCTCATAGATGCTGTCTTCTGAAGAACATAAATTCACTTCTCGCAGTATGCACGTTACAGATTCAGCTGAATAGTCTTCCTCTATGCATATTTGCCAACTTTCTGGTATGTGGAGCTGCATTCATGACCATTGCTACCTTCTTGCAGTCATAACGATGAAAAATCCCACACAACTTTTGTTTCCTTAAGTAGTTATTTTCCTCAGAAGCAGTTGAGAACATTTTAAAATGATACGGAAGTGATGTTATCTCATGCAGACACAGCACCATTTTAAATGTCCGTATTTTCTTAATAGGATACGCCATGGATCCTCTCATGCATGTCATGAGTGCTGGAGTCATCTCATTTAAAACAATGAAGGAATATACAATTGAACTTCAATTATTTTCCAACTCATTTCTTACTGAACCAAGGGTTAAATATTTAAAGAAATATAAATTAGAATTGTGGAATAGTTTCTCTTATTAATTCTCTTTTAACAAAAGCCCACTCAAAACTGGGAGAAGAAGGTGGGACTTTATAAAGAAAACTCATGCTGAGAAAAGGCTAGGGAGCCAATAAAAAGCCTCACTTAGCTAATGAGCTACTGCCTTAGCTCTGAGAACATTTATTCAAGTAGCTTTCTAGCTCACCAAGTCAGTTGTAGAGGTGACGAATAGATGCTTACATTTTCGGTGGTAAGTCAGGGCACAGAGAAAGTAGCTATGAAATGATTAAGTGATTTATTTCATGAATAATGTTGTTTAAAAATATTCAAAAATAAACATGGAATCTATAGTTAAATTTAAACTGAAAAGGAATTTTTGAAATTGACCTCTGTATCATCATCATCATCATCATCATTATTATTATTATTATTATTATTATTAATTTATTAGGAGGAGAAGGAGGAGTAATAGGGAGTTCATGGCACCCTCTCATTATGTCTGTCTCTGTCTGTCTGTCTGTATGTATGTATGTATGTATTTTGCAGTACTGGGGATGGAACACAGGGTCATTTTACCTCTGAGTTACACCCCCAGCCCTATTTTTTATTCTTTATTTTGCAACAGAGTCCCACTGAGTTGCAAAGGGCCTCACTAAGTAGTTGAGGCTGTCTGTGAAACAAGATCCTCCTGTCTCAGCCTCCTAAATGCTGGGATTACAAGTGCGCCACCACGCCCCTCTGCACCCTCTTATTTTAGATAGGATCCCTTCCTCCTCCACATGGGAGCCTCAAAGCTCAAAGCTCTTGGAATTCAAATAAAGGAAAGTCATTGGGGTCACTAAATTCTGCTGAAGACTACTGATAAGCCATAGAACTAAATTTGAATTAGTATGTGAAATAATTCACTTTTTCTGTATATACACGGTTCTAATTCTACTCATATCAAGCAATTAAGATTTAAGTTCTGAAAATTGCATGGTTTTTGACACTTGTACACCTTAGAAACAAATACTTATCTGATTTTTTTCAAAATCTTCCTAAAGAAAACAGAATTGAGCCAGACTCTGTGCAGATTTTTGAAAAATGATTTTAAACCTTACCAGTTAGGCTGCACATGGTGGTAAAACCCTGTACTCTTAGTCCATGGGAGGCTGAGGTAGGAGGATCCCAGGTTCAAGGGCAGCCTGGCCACTTAGAAAGGCCCACAGCAACCTAGTGAGAACCTGTTTAAAGTAAAAAAAAAAAAATATATATATATATATATATATATATATATATATATATATAATAAAATAAATAAAAATAAAATAAATAAATAAAATAAAATAAAATGTGGCTAGCTATGGGTATAGCTCAGTGTCAAAATTTCCCTGGGTTCAAACCCTAATATCATGAAACCAAAACAGAACAAAACACAAACAAAACAACTCCCCCAAAATTCACCAGTTAGCATTTACACACTCTTCCATGTTATTGTTTTGCCAGCTTAAAAAGTGGTAGATGATAATTCTCACCATACAAAATAATAAATAATAAATACAATAATAAATATATTTTAATATCGTTTGTACATTTACACAGGTAATATCTGCATGAATGTTGATGATAGGTAGTTACATATTATAATAATGTAGTAAAACAACTCTTAGTTACATGATCGTGTCAATACATACCACAGATAATTAATTTAACATATTAAAAAAAGAGCCAAAAATATAATATTGACTAGCAGTTAAATATAACCTAACATATAAAATACAACCATAAAAGTATAAGACAAAATTGGAAAACATCTAACAATAAGGAAGGTAAATAACCAAACCTAGAAATCTGTTTCTAAATTAAACAAGTAAATAGTTGTTTGATAATAAACCCATGGCCTACAGCATTTGTTTTAATCTGCCTCTCTTCATAGTAATCTCTATGGAAATTTAGAAACTAAAAAAGAACTGCTTCTCAGTCAAATAACTTAATCTGTTTTAGAATAGAAGCAAGTTATTTGTTGGAATAATTAAATTATTAATAATAAATTCCATATTTAATTAAATACCATAGTCCTTTGTTCTCTGAAATTTGGCTATTGGCATCGCTGTTTTGCCAGTTAATTGCCACTCGACTGTGCTCACTAATATCTCCTTCCCTTCAGTAAATAAAGAAAATGCTATATGCCATCTGTTTGCACAAAGGAATAGCAGTTGTATTTTTATTTAATTGGACCCAGCACAACTACTTATTTAAAATGGTGGTATTTCAGGTATACTTATTTACTTTTGGTCCAAAGAAATTTGTGAAAAGTGAAAAAAAAATGTCTAGTACAGTTCTGTTAGGCCGGTGAGAATATTTTGCTTTGGAGGCAAATTATTTTATCAATGTGTCTCTCTGGATGGCCTGGTTTGAGTTTTATCCATTCTAACTCTCCCATATACCTGCATTTGACTCTCCTCAGTGTGAGTGCATGTGAGTGCATGTATACACATGCTAAAGAAAGAGTGTGAGGTGAAACGCAAGAGAGATAGGGCCAGAACGGAGCACAGCATATTTTAGAGAAAGAAAAAGAAGCAAAAGAGGAGAGAAAGAGGAAGATAAGACAGAGACAACAGGAATGGACAAGAATTGGCACAGATGGAGACAAAAGAAGGCACACATGCTTGTGCATGCAGGCACACACACACACACACACACACACACACACACACACACATGAAAGTATTACATTTTACATTAGGATTGTGTGCCTATAAAAATTTCTTAAAGTATGTTTTGATAATACAATAATAAAATCTGGTGCGGAATGCTCAAGAGTGATCATTCAGCCTGCAGAGCACCATTTCTACTAAAGGCAATGAAGTGCCCTTGTTTATGAAGACTCAGGCAAGGACCTCCCTGATTACAGCAGCGTGGAGCTCTGGACATCAATCCTGGCTGACCACCAGAATCTCCAGGGCTGGCTCTAGAGATCTGGTCCTAGTCTGTTCAGCTCATGCTTCTTTCATTTCAGTACCTGCACAGGAAAAGCCTGTATCCTATTTTTTTTTTCTTATACACACAGTACTCTGGCCACCCAAGAACCCAAATTCCTTCATAAGAGGCTCAAAGCCATTTCCTGGAACCACACAAGCCTGTCCTTACTACTTCTGCACGAGAACAGAGCATATTCTGTCCTATGTACACACCCCTGTTGCCAAGGGCTACCGCACAGGGGCCAGGGTGTCTAGCACTTTTGAGCTTCAGTATCCACACACCTGCATTATAGGGCAGGACAGAGCTGCGGGTGTTGTTCCTACTCTCTTGACGATGTTATGTTTCTGTGAGATACTCCCAGGAGCCCTCAAAATCAGAATTTAAGTCAGACCTTTCCTTTGGGTCTTAATGATGACCTACTTATTAATGTAAGGTGACAGAATGTCTCTTATTAGAAGCTTGATCACATAATGCAGATCTTTATGATATTTAAACATTTTGAAAATAGCATTTCATTTTTCCTCTTCCCCTCGTCTGACAAATATTTGTTGGTGGTAGGTCTGATCTATGGAATCATAGATTTCATAAAGTGAAAATGCCCAAATCAATGCAGATTTGTGAGCTTCAACTCTCTGGAGTTGCAGTTAAGTCTGCTGAGCAGCCTAGTTTGAGAAAAACGGGCTTTTAAGGGTAGCCAAGTCTCTACTTGCAACCACCCACTCACCGATGAGTGGAAAATCTCTTAAAACATATTCCCTTTAGGCCCCTGATATTTAAGCCAAGTGAACAGATTTATGAACATATGTTTCTTTAAGAAAAACTCACTGACCATCTCATCTAAACATTTCTTACACTTCTGTAAATATAAACCCAATAAGAACTGGGAAATAATATTAATATTGAACACAGCCTTCCTAATTTAATTTCACAATTGAAGACAGTACTTTAAAAACAAAGGACGCCCACACGGAGTCAAATTCTTCATTGTTCTGTAAAAGCTACCGCTCAGTTTGGAAAAAAAAAAAAAGTAGTTCACAATATTTCTAAGCAAATGAGAATCCCAACAAGAAAAAGAGGTCATTATCTCAATGCCTAATTAATTTTCAAAAATATAGTTATGCAGACAACTGCTCAAAGTAATGCTGCACTCATCCTCAGATCAGGAAATTTGTGGCAGTGGTAAAATTAGCAATTACCATAAAGAGGAGAAATACGAAAGGTTAGATGTTCCACTGAAGAACTAGTTAATATCTTTAACTTACTCTGAACCAGTTGTCAACTACAGGAAAGAATGATAATACTCTCAGTACATTCAACACTGGTAACTAGAAAGCAACAATTTTTAGTAAACCTATTTATCAAATGAAGGTTTCTTATCCTTCTTGAACTCCTGTCTTCCTTAATTGAGGTATTTGCATTTGGAAGTCCCTTTGAGTCACCTTTTGTTCAGTGATCCTTTGTGAATAAGATAACACAGTGAACTACTCAGAACACGTTAGGTGTCCTAATTAGGGGAAACCGAGACCCTCTCCAAGAAAACAATGAAGCCAGGTGTTGTTCTGTAAGCGCTTTTCTGACTCTGGCATGTGGGAAATAACCTTGATGATATAATCAGACTTTTTTTTCCCCTTTAAATATCCACGGAAAGCCAAAATGAAAATGTCTCCTGAGTAGCACTCTCACAGCTCCGTGTCCACATTGCCATTCAGATCTGCACTGGCAATTGCATGTTCTCATTGCCTGCTCTCGCTGGAGAGGCTGAGTGTGTCCTTGGATTTCATATCGGTCTTCACTCTCTGTGCTTGACTGATGGCAATAAACAGGTCTTCCCTAAAATACAGAAAGGTAAGAAATCCCTGCTTGCATTATTCACGGTGTGGCATTCGACTGTTCTGGATCTAACTCATCAAGATGCGGACACTTTCATTTTAAACATTAAATTTTAGGAAAGCATGGGTCATGAATGTCCCATTGACTAATAGTTGACTCTTATTTAAGTCATAACTAAGAGTTCAAGTCATTATTTACTAGACCTTCGGACGAACACTTATTTTTGCCCTTCTACATAAACTTAGTGTTCAATTTGTTAATTGCATATCTTAAAATTTATTTTTCTCACGGGCTTCTACTAAGGCAGATGGAATATACATGCATAACATAACTGTTATATATAGTACATATAATTATTGATATATACAATTATATATGCAATACATAATTATTATTGACAGTTTTCAGCGCTTTGGGCGTCTCTTCTTTCCTTTCTTTTTACTTGTTTGTTTTACTCTTCTCCGTATCCTTCTCTTCTTCCCTTCTGGCTACTCTCTATTCTTTCATTCTTCTGAGTGTATGTTTCCATTTTTATTTTACTGAAACCTAAAGTGTTGTGAAAGGAAAGGAATAAAGAAAAAGAGAGAACTAAAGAGAGAGAGTGAAACAAAAAAAAAGGAAAGAAAACTCTTCTCCATAGTCCACAAGCAAATCTTCAGAGCCTCTACTAGTGCCTGGTAGAAAATAATACTTATGTAATTTTAAATGTTGTTTGTTTACATTATCAAAGGAAAATTTATAAATAATGTCTTTCAATATAATATAGTAGTTCTTAAGGATTAGTACTGGATATGGAAATAAAAAGTACATTTTCATTCTTTTTTACTAGTAATGCTATTCTGAGAAAACAATTAAAATAATCTTACATCATAAAAATGTATAACATGGAGAAATACTGTCCTCCAAATATTACTTAGAATGTTAAAAGTTTTTCAGAAACCATTCTTAAGAATGAAGCAAATTAAGAACATTAAGATATTAGCATTAAACAGACAGTGCTTTTTCAGTCATTAATTTTATACTTATGAAGCAGAAGAAAGTTTTTGTTATTCTGCTTTGTTATTCACATAACTTTCTTATGTGAATAAAGCAGAGCATCGAATTGTTTTTACTAAATAATTGCAATTAGGAACTAAAATGTACAGAGAGAAGAGTTAAATCGCATTCATACAATATTGATGTGAAATCTTGTGTTGTTTATGACATTTTTAAGAGACTATGGAAATTTTAGTATTTTCTATAATTCATACATGTGTATGCATTCAATTTTCAATTATGAAAATGAAGATCAAAAATTCATTTAAAAACCTAATGGGGTGAAATCAGTAAGAGTTTTAGATGAGTAAAGAAAGTAAGGTTTAACTGGCTTACATAACAGAAGAGCTGAAATCCAAGGGGAAGTCGTATGCTTCGAGAGTTGATAGAAGATGAGGTTAAGATCACACATTTTTTTTAACAGAGAGCTTCTCTTTCACTACTGGGTTGAAAAGCAAAAGAAAAGTTGTATCTTTAACACCAAAACAAAGTGTGCAGCAGTGATCTCCAAACTGTTTAATTTCTTAATTTCTAAATCTTTTCTAATAATGTGTTCTTTTAAACCATATTTTACTCTATCAGATGAAGCTTTGAAGGTCTTGAGAGACTGAAAGTAATATATAAATTAGGTATAAAGCCAAAAATTAATTCTATCTGCTAATTAATGAATGCAAAGCCTGGGATTTTGAAGATTACTCTCTTATATCCTGACTCTTCGGAGCGACCTTACTCAAAATTTATATACAATGGGAAGAGGACAGATCATGTGTGGAGTGGATAGAAAACTGTTACTATTACTCACTAGAATGTTCTGGAGTCTTATGATAGAAGCTGTGTGAATGAAAGCAGGCTGGAAGACTAACCTGCTATGATTTGACTCAAGACCTGATGATTTGTACTACAATGAAACAGGCATTGGCCACCAGCGATCCATTAGCTGCTTATTTGCATCTCTTCATCTCAATAAATGCAACTGTAGATATTCTTTGTTAACAATGACTTTAGTGCTAACAGTGTCCTGACTTTACCCTGGATTTTTGCAATTTTGCTGCAATTCTACCTGACTCAAATGTATGATATATTGAGGAAAATGGTCAAAGATGAGGTTATAAAAGATGCCGGGGCACATTCCCAAAGAGCTGTGGGTGCCATTTCAACGTAGTTGGTCATAATGGTAAAGAAATCAAGGAAGGTTGTGACTCGTAGTCAGTGGGAGATGAGAGAGGCTGTGTCCAAGTTTTGTGAGAACTTCTGTTGTTTGTGAGAAAGATGGGGGTAGGTGTGGTCACATGGGAGGATCCAGGGAAGAAGCATGTGATTTTAAAGGAATGTTTATTGTGTGTTCATTAGTATTCTAGCAACAGAAATAAATGCATAAAGAAAATCCAGTCCACTCACAAGTTATTTGCAATGGGCCCAAGCCCAACATTGCCAATTTTTTAAAGTTTTTTTGTACTTTTTTGTGTAGCCTTCTATATACCTCCTTATTTTTTATTGAAATATTCATATATATGTATATTCTACTAGAAGTTAGTCATCAAGGAAATTTTATTGAAAAGTTCAAATATATGAACCCTTTCAGAATGTTTCTCCTTTGGAAAAGAAAAAAAAGTTCAATATTTAAAATGTCTTTTTCATATGAAGTTTAAATCATTACATTTTATATGCAAGATGAATGATTAACATTGAATACTAAAATGATATAAATACTGACATAAATTATAAGTGTGCATGCTGTGTATGTGTGTATGTGTACATGTGTATACACTTTCTCTCTAGAGATCTAAAAATCCAACGTAGACTAAATTACATGATCTACTTATTGTCTTAAATATTTAGAAAAGTTTTGTTTGCTCATATATGTAAGATTCTTATTCTAGCAGTTAGGAAGTGCAGTGCTACTAGCCTATCAATATAATCCCATATATCCAGTTAGACCAGCTAATTCAGTCTCCCAAACCATCCCTGATAACCATTACTTTGGCATTCATGTCATTCTAAGTCTTCATGTGTCAGTACAATCCAAATTTCCTGTGATAGTCTTTAGCTGTATTATCCTATTTTACAGGTTTCTGGTACCACATGTTCTGGCATCCTCCCCTGGAGTATTGCAAGAAGTATTTTGAACATGGCTGAGTCATAGAAGTTAAAATAAAAGAACTTGAATTTGTCTTTCATTGTGCTTTTAAAATTTATAGTGTATAAAGTTCTTCATATATTCCTGGATGAAAATTCTGAAAGTCTCATGAATTTTCTGACTATTTTGTTTGGCAAAATGTCTTTAGTTACTAAGAGAATATATATTTTTTTGAATCTCCAATTAGTTTCTGTAGTGTCCGCCCTCTTGTAATAGCAAACACTTACTATTTGTTTTTCTTTTCCAAGTTCAGGCTGCTCTCCTTCTCCAGTTACCAGCTGTAGACAGGAGCCTACATCCTGAGGAGGAATGGACTTGGCCTCCCCTTTGTGCTCTTCACCTTCCTACTGCTCTAAATAGCATTTTTAGCCTGATATTTTTATTATTATATTATATTTTTATTATTATTATTATTATTATTATTATATTATATTTTTATTATTATTTTTATTATAGTTTTATTCTCAACTGATATGTTGAGAATAAAAAAGGAGAGAATAAAAAACTATGTTAATAGAGCTAGCAGTCTCTGGTAGCAGCTGGTGGTTATAGCTGCCTCTTCTGATGGGGCATTTAGGGTCTGTGGTATACCACCACCATTGTCAGATCCATCCCAGAGCAGTTTCTAATACATTAGTGCATGATTCTCTGGCTAGTTTTCTATTCCTGTATCATCTCTTGATTCTCTGCAGTGCTTTCATCTATTCAGACATGAAGGCAGAGCCTTTTTTTAGACTATCCTATTCAACAGAATTTAAGATAATTTAAATTTGGATTCCTCTTCCATGGATCAGAGCAACACATCCTGTGTGTGGCAAATTCTGGTGGAAGATAAGAGTCTTGGGAGCAGCAGGCTGGCATACCTTTCCACTATCTGTCCAGAAGTGCAACCAACCCTTGAGGAGTATGTGGACATTCTCTTACCCTCCGATAGCTAGCTTTAGTATTCAATTGAGCAGGCTGGAGTACCCAGCTATTCAAATAAATAAATCTAGGTGTTTCTCTCAAGTTATTTTGTAGATGTTATTAACATTTAGAATCAGTAGGCTTTAAGGAGAGATTACCCTTGATACTATGAGCTGGACTCATCCAATCATATGCAGACTGAAGTGTCATAGCAAAATAGATACTTTGCCCCAGGACTGCAGTAGTAACCCCTCCCTGAATTTCTAGTACCTATAACCAGAATTTTTCATTCCTATAACAGTATGAGTTAATTCCTTACTTTCCTATTCACCCAGTTATATGTAGTGACATGTTAAATATATTTTCTAAAGATAGTCCGTGCAGATACTATCCACTATGCTTCCAACTGTAAATTTTAAACCTTACAAATTATCTCTTTGACACCTATCACTTGGCTTAAATTTTTGAAATTCATAATGAATGGTATTGAACATTTAATAAAACATCCATTGTAATCCTATGTCTTTTCTTAACCTTTTTAGGCCACATTGGTACATCAGAGTTCATTGCTGAAATGTTAATCCATAGAAAAATATTAATTTGATCAATATTTCCCTCTGGTAGCTGACATGCATCCATAAAATATAAGTCAAAACTTATCCCTGAGTAGAACATTAACTTCATATGATTGTGTGCACTTACCTGAGGTCCTGATGTGGCCAACCATACTTACTACAGTCTGTGGAACTGCCTCAGAATTCATGGAACTTGAAATCTCTTTAGAGAAGGCCAAATTTGTACACATGTTGCTATACTTTTCATGGGAGTTAAGGAAAAACAAAACAGACCCTAACACAATTGGTGCTGACCGTTGAAAAGATGGTACTCTTAGTATAGTGGAGAAAATGTAAAGAGAAAATATGCTTTAACCTTAAAATCGTCAAAAGGGAAAAAGATTGACGGGATGGAGGTGAGGCTGGGAGAAAGGAGAGAGATGGGAATTGGAGAAAACAAGCGAGATTGGAAAAGAGACTGTCTTAGGAACCAGTGGAAGATATGCTTAAAGGGGTGGAAGAGTGATAATTACTTTAGATATTCATTGTTACACATATCAATTTGTACTTGATATGATGGTTGACATAGTAACACAAATGAATGTTTGATACACAATGGCAATGATTTGGGCAGCTCTATGCATGACGGGTCTAGGAGTTCATAGGAGAAACTATAAAACATGACAACATACTTGAAGGCCAATAATCAAGCTGGAATTCTTAGGTTACATTGGATTTAGCACTGATATTTGATTGCTAAGAATTGGCTTTGGATGCTCAGAGAAAACCCCTATTATGACTGTCAGGAGCGAGAGATAGAATGGTAAAACACAAAGGCACTTCAGTAGATCATGGATTACAACTCTTCTTGTTATTCTGAGGCTACAATATGACCCACACATGAAACAAAGTAGTTAGTGTCAGGCTGGGAATAAACTGTAGGTTTGCAGACATACAGTATTTCCCCATCGTTTAAGTGGGAGTATATTCATTTGAATTACCTTAGAACTAAACTTACTACTAACACAAAATGCATTCTCTTAAATGGCATGAAGAAATGTGCTATTCTATGCACACTTCAAAAAATATTGAAATCCCACATATAGCCTAAAGTACAGTAATCAATAATAGGTATTTTTATTTACTTATGGTCCATTGGAAGCATTTTGTTCCCAACTCTATATTTTTGTTCAAGTGTCTTTGAATTAACTAAAACAATGTATTACCCATGTTAAACCAGAAAGCAACTCATAGCTTTTTAATTTAATTTTGGGTGCTAGTTTTATATTTTTTTTCGCAGCAGGCTTCTTCCACTTTTGTGAAATTTTGACAGTTGAAATATCAAGTTCTGAGAAGGAAGGACGAGTGGGTACTTTGCTTTAAGAAGTGCTTCTGAAATGGGTATTTAAGGCTTTAGAGAAGTTATTTACAGGAGTAGATTGGATAAAATAGCAACATACAACACCAAAGTGGCAGCAACAGCAGCTTCCTTTCTCACTCCCAGTGGTAGGGAAGCACTTAGGATAATTGCTAGACAAGTGGTAAACTCACTCGGTTGGAAGCACAAGATTGATTTCCACTCCATCCCACCCTGGGTATTTTATCTTTTTTGGTAATTTATCATGTCCTTAATATTTCTTTTAGTTTCAACAAAAAATTAAGACTATAGGGCTTTTTAAGATTTCATAAAATTAAAAAAAAATTAAAACTCTATGTTTTAGCAAAATATGAATTTAACAAATTTGTTTTGTCATCAAATGTATTTACTCTTTTGTGATGTTATATGGAAATCTCTGCTTACCATGTAGTAACCATATGATGTCTTTGTTGAATAAATAAAGCTTCAATATAATGTGCCAGTAATTAGAGTTGGTTTCCTACTGTTATATGTAAAATTAGGTTTGTGTTTGTAAAAGAAAACATACATCTTTAGAATACTACTCTCACTTCAATGGCTTCTTGTTTGCTTGATAGTTTTATATTATTTTTTCCAGCATTCAATGACTATATACGAACTGATTTGAATCTCATGTCTGAAATCTGCCATTGAAAATAATAAATAAAATCATAATAGTTTGGAAGGTGAGGTGGAATTTTAGTCAGTGGCATTTTAGAAAGTAAGCACTTAGGTGTAATACCAAAGTCATGAGGAATGGAGGACATGGGAATGCAAACAATCTAGCCTCTGGAAGCGGACTGAGTTGGCAGAGGAGTTCACCCATGGTGTTTCCTTGAAAATGCTTAACTCTAAAGACAAGAATACACACTTTAAATACTTGTTATTTTAACTCCTCTGGGATCAGAAGCTCATCATGTATAGATTCTTCTGAAAACATGCTTTTCAGTATAGGATTCTCTGCTGTAATTCATTTATACCAGGTACAGTGTTCCAGCTCCTGGTGTAGGAAGTACTTCAGCTCTGTCAGGACCAGAAATTTGGAACAATTGCCAGTCATCCCTCAGAGACTGTCAACTGAATGTTTTTATATTTTTGCCAAATATATTAGGAAGATGGCTCTCAGAAGAACAATGCCTTCATTGACTACTACAAAAACTGGATAGAATGACTTTAAACAAACATCCACACAATATATTACAGAACAATCAATTCAATCAGAAATTCAGTCACTGAGATTTCAATGTAGACACACATTCTTCACACTCATTTCTCCTGGAATAGTGTCTCCTTTTTGGTGCTAGAGAAGAAACTAAGAATTCAGGCAAAGGGTTGTTTTAAAAAGTCAGAAAAGACAGCAGAGCTAGAAGACAGAACTTAATAATGATTTTAAATGAATATAGAAAAATGACGTATGTGCATATGAAGCCATCTAGGAATTAATAGGCTAATATCTCAAAGACAATGGAGACAGACAAGTATGAACTCTAAAAATTCAGTATTTTCCCCTTAAACTGTTCATCAAATTTTAAAGATATTGTAAATAAGAAGCTGAAAGTTAAGCAAAACACAAATTAAAGTGACCCAATCACTTTGCTCAATAAATTACCAAAACCAACTATAACAGAGAGATATACCATGATACAGACCCCACTTCTAGCTGTATGCCCAGCAGGAGGGCCACTCAGAAGGATGTACATGCATGTATGTTTGAAATGTTCAGGTCACCAACATTCATAACTGCTAAATATCAGAACATTCTAAATGCATATGGATAAAAGTATGGATATATAAAATATTCAATGTGCTCAAACAATGGTAGAATTATAAAGAATGAACAGGTATAAGAAATCAGTGGCTGTGCCGGGCGTGGTGGCACACACTTGTCATCTCCACTCTTGGGAGGCAGAGACAGGAGGATCACGCTGGTTCAAAGCCAGCCTCTCTGGCTTAAGAGACCCTGTTTCCAAATAAAAAAATATAAAATAGGTCTGGGAGTGTAGCCTGGAGGTAGAAGGGTTTCCAGAAACCCCAGTACCACTAAAATAAATAAATAAATAAATAAATAAATAAATAAATAAATAAATAAAATCAGTGGCTCAATATCAAGTGAAAGAAACTAAAATAACAGACTACAAAAAGGCAAAACTAACAGTGTCAGATTTTAGTATAGTAAAATTCAGAGTCTATGTCAATTTCTGGGGACTTGAAATAAAATCCAAATAACACTGGAAGCTACTGTCTTGCATTGGTAGGAACATGTAAGCATAGGAAAGCTTAGTGCCAAAAAATTCATGAGCATTCAGAAGAGGAGAATGACGTAGCAATACAAAGAACCCAAGTATCCCAATAAAATAAAAGGAGTGCCAGAGTAATATAATTTGGATAGCAAAAGCTCATGAATTGTGAAGATCTCAAGATAAGGACAAAGGTGTTTAAAGACAACTGCTGTTTGAGCAACATGTCTAGGCAGAAATAGAGACATCTCTGTGAATATCAATACTAGTGAAAGAATCACACCAGATAACTGGTGTCTGCTCTATGACCACATAGATCCCAAAATGTGCAGGTAAAGAAAACAACAGCAATGATTATGAAGACCAGAATGTGTGAACATAAAAGTGTTAATGAGAAACTTTAAAAGTGATATCGGAAAATAATTATAAGATTATTTTATGATACAAGAATCCAATGCAAACTTTGCACCCTAATATTATTTCCATTGCACCATGTTATACTTACATTAAAAAATATATTGCATATCAATCTGGAAGAAACCAAAAGGCAAAGATATAACTCAGAAAATAACTCACAGATAAAGCTATTCAAAATATAAAGTGGTAGTTATGAAATAAAAGAGTTATATAGCACAGGCATTACAAACAAGACATGAGTCATGAAAAGATTGAACAAAAAGGGATCTTTTCATGAAAAATCAATTTTGTATTTCTACATGAAATGCATTTATCATCTATGTGAAAAAGCCAGGAGTAGCTTTTCTACACATAATAAGATATGGACATAGGTATCCATAAGATTGTGATTAAAACCAGACCTAGTTTCTGAAAACAGGTAACAGAAGGTATAAAATAAAATTATAGCATGATACAGAACTCTTAACTGCCAACTTGGAATATTTCTTCTTTATTCTGTGGGCAGAAAATTAAAGTTCAACCAGCCAGTCAACATTTTTTTTCTTTAGGGCTAGTTTTCCAATGAGTGGTGTGTGTGTGCCTGTGTGTGTATGCTTCTATCATCTTGTAGCCCATTAAGATGTATGACTGAAAGGCACAAATAAAAACTTTTATAAAGATTAATGGAGATATTCGTTGGATATCAGTTCAGCAATTGAATTAGCAAAGTCAAAAATGACCTGCCCAAAGCTCTTGCAACATTCTGGCAAAGTGGAAAAGACCCAGAATGTGGTAATGAGGATTACAATGAAATGAAGAGAAAGGTGAACAAAACATGAATGGAGAGCCAATTGTAGTCATTTCTTTTTATTTAAAGGCTTAATTTTACTTTTTATTTATTTTTAGTTTTCTAATTTATATTTTTTAATTTTTATTTTTTTTATTTTTTACTTTTTTTGGTGGTACTGAGGTTCCTGGAAGCCCTTCTACCTCCGGGCTACACTCTCAGACCTATTTTATATTTTTATTTAGAAACAGGGTCTCCTAAGCCAGCGGTGAGGCTGGCTTTGAACCTACGCGATCCTCCTGTCTCTGCCTCCCAAGCGCGGGGATTACAAGCGTGCGCCACCACGCCTGGCTATTTTTTAAAATTTTTATGAGGATCATATTGAAATTGACATACATTCAGACTGTGCTTGGAGCCCTCCACCCACTTTCCCTCCCCTTCCCAACAATCAGTGTCCAGGTTGACCATGCTACATTCACACTTTTACACATATTTGGATATAAGTCCTCCGCCAACCTCAGCCTTCTTTGTCTCCTACCCTTCAATTTCAGCTTTGCTGAGGTTTCCCCCTCTCCATTATCTAGAGTCCCTCTGGTTATTTCTTGATTGGATATTTAATGTTAAACTGAAAGAATTAAGGTGAAACCCAAAAATATTTAATAGAGTTTTCCAAGGTATCTATAATAAGGTCAACAGAAACTGAGTCTTTGAGAAGAAACAAGCTAGTGAAGAATTAGAATAACGTGTGTTTGGGGCATTATTTTCATATGTCTGTAATAGGAATTTGAGAGGAGAGTACAGATATGAAGCAGTGTGCAAGGACTGAAGAAGAGAACAATTCAAATAAAGTTATACCCAACAAGGTTTACTACCAATCTGATTAACATGTATGGGGATGGAGAAAGGGAAGTGGGGAAAAGGAGAAAGGTTATATAGAGGGAAATACACTGAGTGATGAGTGAATGTATGTTTGTATCACTCTGAATCTGTGTGAAGTCCAACTGCATTGCCCCAATAAGTGTATAAAAACAAAGTAACAAAACATAGTGATGAATGTAAATCATGCTAATAAAAGAAGATAAAAGGTTTTAGGTGGAAACATAATCTTTAGAGTGTTCTTACTTTAGGGCAGTAGTGAAGATTGAGGACCAAAGGTAGGTTCCAAATACAGAAGCAGAGAGGAAGCTAAGCTAGTGACCCATATGGCAGAGTCAAGGGCCATGGGAGTATCAGTAGCAGGTGGCAACCATTGTGTATACTCAGGGTCAAGAACTGAGATTCATAAAAAAAATTTGAATCTATTACCTATAGTTATATAGATTTCATCCCAAATTCATGAAGAAAGAATCTAAAGAAAGGCCTGTTGAGAAGTGATTTTTTACATTTCTGGCACATTTTTCCTCTTGTGATTTGACTGTTAAGAAGAGGCAGAAAATTGTTGTTTTCCTGAATTAGCAGATTTTTTTTTATTGTGAATAAGCTTAAAAGCTCTTTCATCTGTAATAGTTGTTTTTCATATAGAAGGGAACTGATTTGCTTTGAAGCCGTGTGCATTGTTTTACACAGTAAGAAACACAAATACAACAAGAGAACGATTATTGTGCACTTCATCAGTACTTCACGTAGAGGAACGATGCTGGTTGAATTTATTTAAAAGGCAGTAAATTCAGTGTGCTTTCCTCCACTGTGAATTCCATTCTCAGTAAACTTAAACCACTCTTTGTACAAATAATGCCAGTGCCTACTACCACATGTGCATTTTGGGAAGACTATCTGGAAAAATAAAGGCGGAAGGAAGTAAAGGCATTTTTGTAAAGAATAAGAAGAGAAAGTACCCTAGACCTCATGAAATGCAATATAAACTATAATAACTAAACAAATATGCCATTGGTGAAGTACATTATGGGAGAAGGACAAGATCCAAATTCAAACCCATGCATAAATGAAGACTTATTAATGATAAATATAATATTTAATAGCACAAGAAAATAAATGGATGATTTGTTAAATAGAAATTTGAATATTGGTTATCCTTATAGAAAATGTAGGTTTAGGAATGAACTAACTTTATACAATGTAAATATCAAGTGAAAAATATGTGTATATATATATATATATAGTATTATGATATATACGCAATATGTATATATATGTATATGTATATATATAGAATTCCTCTATTGATATAACCTTTAGCTGAGTTTAATTTTTCAAATTTTGTTATAAGATTTGTAAGCATAATGTAAAATGCAAGTGCCACAGCTGAAAAAAATTAAATCAGAAACAATTACAAAAAATTAAAAACAACTGTGTGGAAAAATAATGCTTAAACAGCTACAGATAGAAGCCCAGAAAAAGAATTTAAAACAAAAATACCAAATTGTTTATACATAAAAATCAATGAAAAGAATGCAAATAAAATACCCTCATGGAAGTATGGACTAATTATATAAAAAAGAAGTTGTAATGATTACAAAAAGCTAATCAGGATTTAAAAATATATTAAAACAGTAAATATCACTATGTTTCTGATTAAAATTGTCAAAATAATGAACAATACTGTCAAATGTTATTAGAATTTAGGTTGGCATCCTCACATTTAATTGCAAAGAATTTTATGAAATAGTTCCTAGCAAAACATGAGTAATGTGTGTGGACTGTGACCTAGTAATTCTACTTTTATGAATCTACCCTGTGAAAGTATCCCTATGAAGGTGACAGTTATTTGTATGAAGATCTTTTATCCTTATATCCTAAAAGTAGTGGAAATGACATAATGATATTGAAATGATGTGAATATGTATATGCAGAGAAACTCTAAGAAATTAGAGGGGTATTTCTAATTAGTAGGGTTGAAAATGCACTGTTATGTAAGTTTTAAAAAATTACAAATCTGTGGAACAATCCATGGAGTGATAAATGTGACTGAGAAAAATAACAGAAAGAAAAAGGATGGGAAGTCATGTAGGGGTTTGAAATTGTAGAAGGGGTTACTAAGAAAAGTCTTTGTGAGAAGTAAAGACTCAAAGATTCAAAGATCTTTGGAAATAAATAAATGGAGAAAAGACATCGGGGTGTGTTTATATGAACTGAAATGCAAATGTAGTGTTAATACAAGGATCTACCTAGAAGGAAAGTTGAGCAAAAATCAGAAATAACTGATGAATAAGCTATGTGGGAACGAGAGCAGCTCTCGACCAAGGATGCCTGAGTCCAGCGGTCTTGACCAATTTCTCAGGGAGAAGCCACTGACCAGCTGCTCAGGAAGGAGTCCCAAGGCAAATCTGGGGTGTGAGACCCAGGAAACAGGTTTTACTATGTTGAGAGTTAAAGGGATATAAATTAGAATGATCATGTTGGGCCTATAATTGCTGGAACATATTTTCTTGAAAGGGAATGAGACACAATGAGAAAATTTTAAATCGAACAGTGATGCGCTAATCTTTTAAAATATCACGTTTTATGTCTGTGTTGAAAATAATTTCTGTGTGAACAGAGAAGTAACACATTGCTGTAAAGATCTAGTTATGAAAGAGAAGTGACCAAATTTGGAATAAAAGCCACAGTTGTGGGGAAGTGGTCAGATCTGAAGGCAGAGCCTGAGCATGTTCTCATGTGATGGTTGAATATAAAATAAAGAAGTCAGACTGTGGCCTGAACAAGACAAACAGAATCACCATTTGCTGAAAGAGAAGGATTAGTGGGGCCAGCAAGGGAAGGCCGCCATATGTGTGCTTGCTGACTGCTCTAGACAATCTGTAGGCAGCCTTAACAGCACTTAGCTAATAAAATGTAGATCTTTTCTCTCCAAACCACTCTATTTTTGTCAGAGTGTCTTTTTTTTTTTAAGAAACATGGTTATCCAGTACACTGCTGACCTGCATTTAAACAAAGAAATTTGCTTTTACCAATCCACAATCGCAGGAGACAGGCATTGCGATGTGGGTGCTGTGCTTGCATGAAGGCTATAAGGTAGGGAAACTAGGAGTTCATTTTCAATATAAAAAATCTGAGAGAGCAGACATGTACATGGAGTGGTCCAGGAGGCTTCAGGGTTTGCTCAGTTAGAAGAGGGAGGCTGGATATGTACATTATATCAAGTTGGGATCATATATCTTCATCATGTTACCAAAGTAGTGAATATAAAAAGAGTAAAGAGAGGTCAGTTTTAATATCTATGGCACTCAAATTCTCGGAACAGAGCAAATAAGGAAGAAAGAGAAAAACATGTTGGAGAAGAAAGGCTAGTGAGATTACAAAATATAAGCTCCTACGTAAGAAGTGTGCACGAGAAGCTAAACTGACTTACACAGTGAACCAAATCTCATTATTATGATGTTTAAAAGTTCTAGTCTTAAAACCACTCGGGTGAAGTGTGAATGGATTATGCCTCTTAGAAAACTACTTTATGAGACTAAAAAGATTTCATGAAAATCACGCTATGTGAATCCTGTCTGTAGATGACTCAGCCATTTTTACAAGGTGCATCCCTTGTGTTTTGAATGTAGCATCAAAATAACAAAAATTAGTACTTGCTTTTATTTTGTGTATATAGTACTGAGGATTGAAACTAGGGACATTCTGCCTCTGGGCTATACCTCGAGCTCTATTTTATTTTTTATTTTGAAAAAAAGGTCTCATTAAGTTTTGGAGGGCTTAAGTTGCTAAGGCTGACTGAAAACCTGCAATTCTTTTGTCTTAGCCACCTAAGTACTGAGATTACAAGCATGAGCCATCACACCTGTTTTAGGGAAAAATATTTTAACATTCACGATATAAACTTGTACCTGATACAAATTCTGTTTGATAAGATTGTGTATATTTATTTAGAAATGATGAATTATAATATCCTGATGGTAAGAATCTGCACAACATACTAAATTTTGTAAAGAATTGAAGAAAGTATAGACCTGTGATACATGAAAATGTTAAGATAAATGTCTTCAGGTAGGGGGTGTCCATCAGTGATAAAGAGTACTTTCCTGGCATGTGTGAGGTCCTGGGTTCAGCAACCTGCACAGAAAACATGAATAAATAAATAATATTATTTATTTCTCCATGAGATACTGAGTCAAAAAGACCTTTCACATCTCCTGAGAACTAGAGTTGATGTAACATATAGACCAAAGCAAAAACTAAACTGTTGGGTAGGTACTAAAAGTGAAGTTATATTGAGAAATAGCAAACTTAAACATCAAAAAGGAGAAAATTACTGTTTCCCATAAATAGTTATTTCCACATAAACAAGTTTTTATTCAGAATAAATTTAGTAAACACTTCTTTACCACCATTGCTATACTGTACTGAAAATCTCCTTCTGAAACTTCATGAAGGATGTTTTATACATATAAATGTATACTTTAAACATGATTAATATTTTCTGATGGATAAAAAATTGATGGTCATTTTTCTGATCAGCATTTTTTCAGCTATAATAAAAAATAAACATGATGGTGGAACCTAGAAAAAGATCTTATTAGCTCACAGTTTCGGGGACTGTGGTTCTCAGAGCGTGGCGGCAGAGTGGAGAGGGCAAGAGCACAGGCTGTGCTCCTGAATCACGAAGACCGGAAGCAAGAGCGCAATCAGTGGGAAGAAGGACCATGTCTAATCTCTAAGGCCACGCCCCCAGGGATTCACCTCCTCCAGCCGCATCCTACCAGCACACGCCGTCATTCAGATAAAGCCATTTCAATGACTGTATCCACTGCTTCAACTACAACCTTTATGACTCACTTGCATCAGCTCCAAAAATCAACTCATGTGCTCTGCAAAAGGCCATTCTGTATCCAACTCTAACTGTTATAAATTGCATAATATAGAAAAAACTTTATCAATACCTCATGGATATTTATACCCAAAGTACATTAAATGAAAACTGGCATTATATAAATTTTAGAAAGTCAGGAAAAAAGGACATGTATTGTTGGGAATCCAGCCCAACAGCGGCGGGGTTTGATAAGATGATGAGTACCGATGACTCAAACACACACAACCACGAGCCGGGAGTCAAGTCAAGCAAGATCTCATTTATTTCTCTCCAAGCAATCATATATATAGCACCAAACCACAAGGCAAATTCCCATGGGAAGTAGCCTAACCTATCCAGGATAAAGATCACTAGCACGTAGCTCACGGCCAATCCCAGGCCAGTACATGAGCCATTCATGTATGCGGAACCTCCTTTAAAAGCAAAAACTGCTCAGTCTCCCCACCCATAATGAATGGGAAACCACGCCTCCATAGCTTCCTCCAGGCGCCATCTTAGTCCCTTTTCTGCTGAATCATTTTACTTAAAGTTTTGCCTTAGGTTGCAGGCCGCTCAGGCCAAGGGAGGCTGCATCTCCTTATGTGCTGTATGGACACACCCCATCAATGTATGAATATAAACATGTATGAATGTTGGAAGCATTGCAGTCAGATATTTTTGTTTCTGTTTATTTTTGTACTTTTTAGCTGCAGTTATAAATTAAACTTTATATTTATTCTATCACTTAACATTTTTGTCAAATGTCATGTGACCTTGTAAGATCAGAAGCTATAAATATACAAATGCTCCTACTCACCAAGGTTTTGATATAGAATCTATTTACAACAGAAGCAAGAACACTAACTTGATATTCAGGGACTGACCATTCCTGAATATTCAGGAATATTCAGGGATATTCCTCTGTGAGGAAAAGTAATTAAGTAATTTAGTTTGTTGGGCTGGGAGTGTAGCTCAGTGGTAGAATGCATACTTAGCACCCATGAATGGATAAGGTCCTAGGTTCAATCACAGCATTGCAAAAACAAAACAAAACAAAAACAAAGCCAGTTTAAGGTGTTAAAGCAGTAGGTCACAGATATTTTGGGATTTTTGTAAAATTTACAACTTTTGATATAGGTGTTACAACATGGTTCCAAGTTCACATGTAAAACTACTAAACCACTGTCACTATAACTATGTATCTTGTGATGTTTGACACACACCATTGTAGCACAACTTGATTGGTCTCAAATAACTTTTAATGATATTTGCCTAATTTCTTTTCTTTTCTTCTGGTATGAGGGAATGAACACAGGGACATTCTTCCTCCCAGATATACCCACAGTCCTATTTTGTTTTTATCAAGAAACAGAATTTTGCTAAGTTAAGAAACAGAGTCTTGCTAAGTTAATGAGAGTGTCACTACTAGCTGAGACTCTCCTCAGATCTGTGATGCTGTCTCAGCCTCTCAACTACTGGAATTAGAGGCATAATTCAACACACTTATTTCATTTGCTTAATTTCTGAAACTGTATTCATTCCCCAAAAGTGTGATTTCTCACCAAAGTTACCATTTAAAAATTCATAAAACTTCTGAGATCAATTACAACAGGAATTGCTCTTTATTTATTTGAATAAAAAATGAAAAAAAAATCTACTTCCTAGTTTAAAATACAAGATGGATCACAATCTTTGATCTTGTGTGTTGTAATGTATTTATGTAAAAAATCAACATAAAATGTACAATTGCCGTTTATATCAGTCCATTTTTATTTTTAGGTTTTTTATTCTTTCCAAGATACAACAATGTACTAAATGACACCCAAGTGACCCAGTAAGTTAATTTATCTACATTAGTGTCTAACTTGCAACTAGGAAGTGATTTAGAGTTGACAAGAATTAAGATCAATGAACACCCTATATATCAAATTACTAAAACTGTAACTAATACAATTTACCATTCCCTTAAAAATTACATAGCAGTCATTTTCTCAAAACAAGGAATGTGAAAATCCAAAAGTTAGAATAAACATATTTTAAGAACACACAGTAAAACCATAAACATATTTAGAAATAACATTTTGTGTGTGTTTGCATTATAAAATTCAGCATAATAGCTTTTCTTAAATTCATTTTCCTTGCTTTTTTCTGTTTCTATTTAATAATAATTTTTTGAATATAATAATATTTTTATCTTTTCAATTGTAATGTTTGTTTTGTCTTTTTTATTGTTGTCATTTGAATTGTTAGAGTATTAACAAGAATTTCCAGAACATAACAAAAGCTGATAGACTTAATATTTTTAAATATTTTTAAGTTATATGACATTGTAGTAGAGTTATTAAAATGAATTCATTCATTTATTATTTATACTAGAAGTATTTTCTTCATTAAGATAAAATCTCATTTTTGCAAGGAAATCACCTTAGTATTTTTAAGAAATGGAAGTCACATTATCAGAATATTCTGAATTAACATATGTATATAACTCTCCTTTGCTCTATTAGTGCAAAAGATTCATAATTTTACCTAACTTTTTCAAAAAAAGTGTTAATTACTTTGAACAAACTTTGCATAATAAGAGTTTTTATCATTAAAGTGATATCCAGGATCGATTCATGTGCTAATATTGTGTTTAGGATTTTGCATTGGTATCAAGTAAAAATAGCCCACAGCTTTCTTATTTATTTTTCTTTGTATTAATTAATCATAGTTGATGCTTTTTCCTGGAAACCTTTTTTTTTCTATCTTAATGACAAAAACAACACCCTAATTTTTGTAGACTCTCTTATCTTTCTGATAAGGATGGTGTGAAGATAGAGAAGCAGAATTGCCTGACTTTCTTCTTTCCTTATTTCTTCTTTTGCTTAATTTATTTTATAAATATGCACACTTGAAAACTACTCTGGAACAGGTGTCATAAAGTGTTAAAACTAAAATATGTGGACCCTAATACAATATAATTTTAGGGTGAGGGGAACTGGTCAGGAAGACAAGTGAAATTTCTGAGAAAGTAACAATAAAGTTAACATTTGAAAGATAGGTTGGAGTTAGCTCAGTGAATTTGGGAGAAAAGATGATTCTTAACAGAGAAGAATAGACTTGAATCCTAAAATGATGAACCAGGAAAGGAAAAGAAATTCAATCAAGGCCAATGTGCTTGGAAGATAGAGAAGAGCTAAAGGACAGTTCCTTAACATCAAGGCTTAAGGAATGCTCTCTGTTATCCTAAGGAATGTGATCTCTTTGTGAGGGCAGTAGGAAGTCTGAAAAATATAAGTCAAGCTGTTAGAAGATAAGTGGGTACAGAACAGTAAATTGACTGGAAGTTTTGAAGGAAAGGTTAGCTGTGGGGACAGCAGCTTGAGTGATGCTTCGGTAACTCAGGAGATCACTGTTTTGACAATGAAAACCAATGTTCATGTTGGGTGAGAGAAATAAGACATTCACAGCTGTACAGTGGGTATGAGGTAGTAAAAGTAAATACTGTTGATAGAGCTTGAATTACTTGAAAAATGTAGAACTCTCCGATGACATAGGCATCTTTGGAAGATGACCTAATTTGAGAATGATATCATGAATTGAAATTCAGATATTGTGGCACAGACCTTTGGTTTGCACCTTTATTTTTCCAGTACCACCTTTTTTTAAGATTTGGGTAAAAGTGGAATTTGGGGTATGTTGCATCTATGAATACCTTTTCTATGTATTTCTAGTCAATGAGCTAGAAATTTAAATTTGCTGTCTGTGGCTTCCAATAAACCTAGATTTTGCCTAAAACAGACAAACAATCCCCAAAACAAAACAAAACAATGACAAAAGTTCATTCCCACTTACTCTTGCTTGAAATGAAGATGCATTCTTCAGAGAAGGACCATCCTGCTCCCAAAGGAGGAAGCTACATGATAAGGACAGCACAGTACGACCAAGGAAGGAGACTGGTATCTGGACCAATTGCATTCGTACTGGGCTACCTGGCCTGGGCCTCATCATCGCCTGTAAAGATTAAATTACTTTTTTGCATAAATTAATTGTTCTTAATATCTATTATAAGTGACTAATAATCATTCCTCCTCTCGCTGGAGTATTAAACACGAGGTATCATCCAACTAAAAGTGTCTGGGATAGATTTACAATTATGGGGCTCAAGGGAGAGGCCTAGCCTGGAGATTAAAAAGCAATGTGAGAAATCTGAAGAGGTGCTAAGTAAATCCCCAGATAGAGTTGAGATAGCAGAAGGAGAAAGTGCAGAGTGAAAAACGGCTGTGAAGATGTATTATCTTCAAGATTGATCGGGTAGCTAAAGGAGAACAAATTTTTTAAAGAAGACAAGAGAGTAGCAGCCAAACAATTAGGAAGAAAGTCAGGAATTCCCATTCTGCACGTCTCTCCCTGATTGGCCTGTCAAACTTTGCTTTCACCAGCCAATTCTTCTGCTTAAATATGTCTGATGCCTCATCATTTTATACTGTATTATAATTTAATGAAACCAAGTGGATTTAGCCTCTTTATTATCTCATGACAAGGACCATTTATCACTCTGCTTTCCTAATACTTTTATTGTTTCCCCCCGTCCTAAGACTTCCTTGTGTTTTTTCTCATATCGTGTATATTCTGAATAGTGCTCCTTACCCAAAGTATATTACTCACTTTGCTTTACAAGTGCTGCTCATAAGTCGTGGCTCAAATCCCTTTTCCTCCATAAAACACTTTCTTCAGCCACTCTGACTCCAACGTCTCCCTCCTTTTAAAGCCCCAGATACTTAAGGGTTTTCATCATGTAATCAGTAAAGTTAATGATATGTGTTGTTCTCTCACAGTTTCATGAATATTTATCAGCTCTCCCAAGCAGATTTTAAGCACTCTGTCTCATATTTTTCTTTTGTGTTACTAAGATTATTTAACAAAATTTTACCCAAAGGAAGCTCGCTTTGCTAGGTTAGAAAAACGTTGACAAAATTCTCCCTGCACTCCGTGGGCTTCCCCTTGCCACTGTATGGAATTCTTTCCAGAGCATTTGCCTGTATTCTACAATGTCGATTGTTTTATGAAGAACTTGACAGCTTCGTGTATATTTCTCTCAGCATCCTTATATGACCTGTCTCTCAGAGGATGGCTAGATATGCAAGGATAGGTAGAGAAACTTCACATCCCTGGAGCTTAAGGTGTGCTTAGGTAGAGGATGTGAATGAAAGATGTGATTCTCTTTAATTATGAAGATAAAAATAGCACTTTAGAGAGTCCACTGGGATCCATTCAAGTGTCAGTGTTGGCACTGCGATTACCTCCAGCACAGGAGCTGAAGTTGAGGTGACTCTTGGGTTTACTACTGTCCTTTATCATCCACAGGACCCATTTTGATTTGGCAGGTATAAAACAGACTCTGTGAAAGAGAACACAGTGGGGACCACCACTCCTCTGCACTTTAAATTCTTGATATTATGCTTGTCTCTGGAGTTTCCCTGGGGATGCAGTAGTAATTCTGCTTTATGACCTTGGCTGGAGTCAGGAAGCTTTAGGGATTACCACTTGGTCTGCTTTCCACACTGAATTACTCCACAGGTCGAGTGTGTTGGTTTTCAACCTGTAGCTCTCTAATCAGTTGCTAAGGATATCCATCACAATTATACACTTGGGTCAGAAATCTAATTACAGAGTGTGTCTGAGGGTACAATAGACTTGTTTTAAATAAACTTTGGTCAGGGATCAGTGATGAGTTGACCTTCTCAGTGGATTCTCTATTGTCATAGAAACACAAGTTGCTCACTGGGCCTTCGGGAGCTATAGTCAAGGGATAGGCTCTCTGCTTTCACAAAATACATCAAAATGAATATTCTTCCCTTTCACCCCTGAGCCCTTGCTCAGTTATGTGCTAAAATGTTTTTGGAATTCCTACCTCATTTTCTGTAGGTCATAAGCGTGTCCAGGCTTCAAGGAAAGAAAAAAAAAAAAAAAAAAAACAAACATCTAAAGAGTTTATTAGAATCTACTCAGGTTACCTGACCACATTATTAATACTTGACTCAATAAATTTATGACAAACGCCCCATATTGATATATTTGTCTTCTCCTATCTTTATATTTTGTCCTCTTTACTCCAACACCTGCAAAAGTTACTAAAAGGATGTCCCGAGTCCCTGCTGGTTGATATTAGCATATTTAACAGATTAATTGTGATCTTGTCTTCTCAAAACTGGAGCTGAGTGAAAGCCTCACCTTTCCTTTGATCCGCAAACTGATTCCTACTAGTCTAGAGACACTATTTTCCAATGAAATCATGAGTTCTTTTTCAGGAACCTATTAGAGGTGCAAATCTACCTACACGTATTGAATCAGAAAGTCTGGAGTTGGCTTCTAGAAATGAACTTACAGTCTTCTAAGTTATTCTGATGAAGATTATGATCTCAATTAATGGGTTGAGACTAGTGCGCATCAGAATATGGCCAGAGGCAAATTCTGTAGCGTTACTCTAAAATTGAATATAATTTTACAAGTTATTTTTTTTTCCTTTGGTGGTACTGGGGTTCTTGGAAGCCCTTCTACCTCCGAGCTACACTCCCAGACCTATTTTATACATTTTTTTAATTTGGAAACAGAGTCTCTTAAGCCAGTGTGTCTCTGCCTTTGAACCTGCGCGATCCTCCTGTCTCCACCTCCCAAGTGCAGGGATTACAAGTGTGCGCCACCATGCCTGGCTACAAGTTACTTTTTAAATAATTAAATAAATGTCTACATAATACTCTTGATTTAGGTCTAAGGTAAAATAAAATGGTTATTGTTTTGCTTTTTACAGAAAGTTCTCCAGCCCTTGGCTTAGAGCCAAAGGGAGAACTTAGAACAGCAATTGAAGGGGTAGGAATCATCATACTGTGAGACATTTGTCTCAGAGAGTATCTTTGTATCCTCACCATCTGAAGAAAGAATGCTTTCTTCTATATACCAAGAGGGAGCCATGCTTTCTTGCCTGGAGGATGTAGGAGGCAGTTGAAAGCAACTGAGAATTCTCAGGCTTTAAACGTATTATTCTCATAGCACATGTCATGGCTGCAACATTACTTTTTAAGGGATTTTAAATTAGCGTAAGAGATTTCTCTAGTGCTGGACTTAGTCTAATTATAGCTCTGCTTTCCTCCCAATTCAATGTTAGACCTGATCTGTAGCATAGTCTGCCATGTAGAGACACGATGTAAGGGTTCCTTAGACTTTTGTAAAGTTTCCTGACTTCCATGACATGCCTTGAATTGGTAGCTAAATTAAGCATGTCATCTATTTTAAGGTGTCAAGCTACTATGGAGATCAGAGTGGAGATTCTCCATAAAACTGGGACTGGATCTACCATCTGATTCAGCAATCCCACTCCTGGTTACCTTTCTAAAGGGACTGGAATCAGAATATTATAGTCCATGTTTATGGCACCACAGTTCACGATAGCCAAATCATGAAACCAACCTAGTGTCCATCAACAAATGAATGGATTACAAAATTATAGGCTCTACATACAATGTAATTCTGCTCAGCAATAAAGAAGAACAAAATTATGCCACTTGTAGGAAAGAGGATGGACTAGGAGAATATTCTTTTAAATGAGATTAGCTAGTCATAGGTGATGAAGGATATATGTTTTCTGTCACATGCAGAAGCTACAGAGTAACTTCAGATAATGGAGGATAAGCCCCAGTGGAGGGATAGAAGGGGTCTAGGAGAGAGTGGGGAAAAGGGGAGGAACAAATAACGAAACATTTTCATTGATGTTATGCACATATGTGATATTATCTATGTGAATCCCAAAATAATGTATGAGAAAGAGAGAAAGTGAGGAGGCAGCCAGGGAGGGAGAGTTTACAGGGTATTGTGTGTGTATAAGCCCCTATTACTCTGAACTACACTGTGATGTGAAACCACAATGCATAAATAAAAGTATGCAATTTTTTAAGTTTCTTCATCCTACAATTTTTGTAGTTATCATAGCCCTCTCACTAATTAAGAGCACCCTTTAGTAACCACTTTGCCTTCCTTAAAATGTCATGAACCAACGCCGGGTGTGGCGGGTGATGCATGCTTGTAATCCCTGCGCTTGGGAGGCAGAGACAGGAGAATCGCCTAGGTTCGAAGCCAGCCCTGCTGGTTTAAGAGACCCTGTTTTCAAAAAAAAAAAAAAGTATAAAAATAGGTCTAGGTCTGGGAGTGTAGCCCAGAGGTAGACGGGTTTCCAGGAACCATTGTACCACCAAAGGAAAAAAAAAAAATTTCATCAACCATAATCTTACAGTTGTGACATTACTTCCTGCCAGGAGGTCCTCCACCATCATTATCCCCAATGGTGACCCGGATTGCTGAATGATAAGTGATTCGGTTCTAGAAATTCTTTTGCAGTGTATCTTTTGGGACATTCGTGATACCAACTGTCTAACGCTTGGCTTCATCCAGATGCAGATCTAATGCTAAGCATTGCCTAAAGATCTCTTATTTTTTAAAATAATCTTAAGAACGATGAGTAGCAAATTGAAACAGTAAGACAGGAGAAGGAAAAAGAACCAGTGAAAGCTCTTCTGTTGAGAGGCACCTTAGGGACCCACAGTTCCCTAAGGACTCTGTACACCCGGAGTTTTCACCAAAAATGGAAACTCAGGACATTTACCCTACGCACATTGGCTCCTGTTACCCACTAATGAAGGGGACATAACATCTGATCTCCGATGACTGAGAACCTACTTCAAGCCAAAAATTCTCAGAAGATACCAGATGTATTTTAGATGAGGTTTTACCAGATGCCCTAGCAGGCTTCTGCTTACAACAAAGTAGACCTCTGGTTACTACATTGGAGGTCCTCCCAAAGACAGACACAGAAGTGTAGGCAAGGAGAATGTGAGCTGCAGAAGAGCTCTGACATAAAATATAAAATGATCCTGCCGGGCGTGGTGGCGCATGCTTGTAATCCCCGTGCTTGGGAGTTCAAAGCCAGCTGTGCTAGCTTAAGAGATCCTGTTTCCAAACAAAAATATAACAAAAATAAGTCTGGGAGTGTAGCCCGGAGGTAGAAGGGCTACCAGGAAGCCCTGTACCACCAAAAATAAATAAATAAATAAATAAATAAATAAATAAATAAATAAATAAAAAAATGATCCTTGGCTTACAGAAACAGAAAAAAAAACATTTCAGAATATTGCTATTTTGAAATGAATCTAATCATATACTTATATGGTTCAACATTCTCATCTGTAATAAATTCTGGGGCTGCTGTAACAAATTATCACAAACTTAGTGTCTTCAGAAAACAATGATTTATTATCTCACAATTCTATAATAAGAATACCAAATTCATTATCCATGGAGTTCTAGGGAGAATATATTTTTTTCCATTTTTCTGCTTTTTGAGTCTGTCAGCATTCCTTAGCTTAGGACCAAATCAATCCAAACAGAGCATCACCTTCAATATCTGATTTTGTTTTGGTTCCTTAACTCTGTGTGAGTGAGAGAGAGAGAGAGAGAGAGAGAGAGAGAGAGAGAGAGAGAGAGAGAGAGAGAGAGGGAGAGAGAGAGAGAGAGGGAGAGAGAGGGAGGAGAGAGGGAGGAGAGAGAGAGAGAGAGAGAGAGAGAGAGAGAGAGACAGAGACAGAGAGACAGATGTTGAGAGATTGAGATTTAGCCTCTCTCTTACAAGAATACGAGTAATTATATATAAACCCCACCTAGAGAATACTGGATAAACTCCCCATTTCAAGATCTTTAGATTAGTCCTACCTGCATTAACACCTTTTCCTTATACTGTAACACTCACGGGTCATAGGAATAATAACCATTTTTTACATTTGGACTATAATATTATCCATTAAGACACAATTTTAAATTTGAACAAAACATAGAGATATTCTCTTCTGAATATTCATCTCACATTTATATATTTAATTTTAAACTGAATTTTATTTTGATTTTTGTTATTCACAAAACTTTGAAAATAAATATAGAAAAATATCCATAAATATTTCCAGAAGTTATACCTCCTTTTTATAATGAGATTTAAATATTATTCTTACCATAAGCTAATGTTAGATGAATAAAATGTTTGGCATTGAGTAGAAATTTAATTACCCTACTCAGTAAGAAATGACCAATTAGAGAAATAACAGAATGCTAAGTATATTATATAAATATGATACATTCTAAATTTAGTCTAAAGGAAGAAATAAAAGATTCAGACAACCACAAAATGGACTCATTAATATTTCCTATTGATTCTTTTACCTAGTGAAAGCTTATGAGATAATTCACACAGTTACCTATTCATATAGCAGAGCTATTGTACAAACCTGGTTTCAAAAGTATAATGGAAAAAATTAAACCACAAAAGAATATTTCCTAGTTATCAGTGACAAAGTTGTTTGAAACCATCTAGTTATTAAGTTATTTAATAGTCCTTATGTTTCTTTGGAAACATTTTTAGATAATTTTTTTCTTGAATAAGATATTTTAATATCTAAATATATTATTTTCAAATAATTATTTCTTTGTTATACTTAAGCTAAATAATATATATATTTTTTTGTTTGTTTATTTGTTTGGTTTTTTTTTTTGGTGGTACTGAGGCTGGAACCCTTCTACCTCTGGGCTACACTCCCAGACCTATTTTATATTCTTATTTGGAAACAGGGTCTCTTAACAGTGAGGGGCTTCGAACCTGTGCCATCCTCCTGTCTCCACCTTCCAGGCACAGGGATTACAATTGTATGCCACCACGCCCAGCAATATTCCATATATTTCTTATGTCCTTTTTTGTGAAGGTGCTTTTCTACCTGCCAGTGGATAATATGAGGTATTTCTATGATTGTTATTATAGAATTGTTTTCAACAAATAAATGTGCAAAAGTTCTCATAAGTTGTTAGCACGTAAAATCGCAATGTCTTACATTGTGTAGAATTTATGTTCTTGCAGATTTTCTTAAAATTTAAAGTCCTTCTATTTTTCTATATTTGTTTATTTTCTATATATGCTATTGCCCTTTTACATTGCTATGAATGCGGTAGAAATTAGAAAATTTTTGCATACAACTAAATTTTATTTCAAATCTGAATTTCAAACACAGGCATATGATGCTTTAGGACAGGGACATATTGTGAGAAATGTGTCATTAGGCCACTTAATAGTGTTTAAAAATTAATAGTTATAAAGGCCAACATAAGTATGAAAAATATGTTTAAATATTTTAAACTGTACAATATAAAAGCAGTAAAGATAAAATATAAATGTTCAACACAAATATTGCCCTTTTTTTGGTTTGGTTTTAACCATAACAGCACAGCATAATTTTGTTTATTAGATTAAAAGATGGTGTACAGTGGTAATTAAAGAGTACTTATGAAGCCTGAATAATTGAACATCCAGCTGCTGTGTGTGGCTTTTGATATGGGCATAGGGAAAGGGGAGATGGCATTTTTTCAGTATTACAGAGGACCATTTCCAGACGGTGAGAAGGGAATCTCCACACTCGGGGCATTTTCAGGACATCTGGCTTGTCATATGAATCCAGCCAGGAGGAAGGGTAAGATGTAAGATGCTTCAACACCAGGGGATACTGATCACAGGAAAGCTTTCTTAGCAAGTTTGATTCAAGGACTGATCAAATCTTGTATTTTATCATGAACACCAAGGTCAAAGCTTGAAATAATATGTTGTGATAAATTATCCTGTCTTAACAATTTTATTTATAATAACCAACATAGTCCCAGGTTCATAGAAAACGTTCTATCACTTTTTTGAATGATTAAATATGAACATATATAGATGATCTTACACACAAAGTTGATTCCAGTGAAATTTGTGTTTTCATGTATGTTTTGATGTTAAGAACAGAACTCTCTACTATGGTCATCTGTTTGTCCTGTAAGGAAAATACAATAAAGGAGAGATATTTAAGTGCATGAGAAAAAGGGAATCTTTATATAGTATACACAGAAAAACAAAGCTGCTAGAAATAATACCTGAAGATTTTTGCTTTCTTCACTCTGTTTTTTTTTTGTGTGACTAAAGTCCCTTGGGGGAGGAACTAATTGTATCCTGAAATAACTTAAAATCTAGGTGATATCAGCTCAACTTGTAATTGCTGAGAACCTTTTAATTATCCCAGGCCAAGAGCAGTTATGCCATTCAGAGACATGTGAGCACACAGAAGAGGGCACAGGAACTGTGATTGTAAAAGAAGATTCCCAGGCAGAATGTGCAGGGGCAACTCCCAGGTTTCTGCACTTTAGTTTTCTCAAAAACCATTAGCCTCTGGGCACTTGAATTCTTGAAGCCTCAAATTTCTTTTAGTGTGTTTGCTTATTAATTGTAATTACAATAAAATGAGCTCCACAGGAATGCTGTGAGCGCTGTCATATTTTAAAGCACTTTTTAATGCAAGATGTAAGTTACTTATTTGTTGTCATGATACATATATGGGGAACAGAGTTGAAAAGAAGATTATTAAAACTGTGTAGTAGTTATATTTGGCATCTTTTAATTAGGTTGAGAAATACAAGTTTTAGAGAGATGAAAGGCCATGTATTTAGTTAGTTAGTAAACTTGTCAGTGTCAGTGAAGGACAACCTTGTTCACTTAGCTATCCAGTGAGAAAGACACGGGCTCAGTCTTGGAAACATACACACACACACACACACACACACACACACACACAATCTAAATAGAAAAATGGACCACAAGCTAAGCTAACTCCCTCATTACTTCTCCAACTGCAGGTTGTGTCCTCTCCATCTCTCTCTCCCTCCCTCCCTCCCTCCCTCCCTCCCTCCCTCCCTCCCTCCCTCTCTCTCTCTCTCTCTCTCTCTCTCTCTCTCTCTCTCTCCTCTCTCTCTCGTCTCTTTCTCTCTATTGGACTGCATATTGAACCCAGGGGTGTTCTACCTCTGAGACAAGGTGTCTCACTAAGTTCCTGATCATCTCACTAAATTACGAAGGCTGGCTATGACCCTGCAACCCTCCTGTCTATGCCTCCCAAGTAGTGGGATTACAGGAGGGTGCCTCCATGCCCAGCTCATCGTCTTTTTTCTGGATCAAGAGACTGCAGACTAGTTTACCTCCTAGGCGCCTGATTCAACACATCAGCCACAGGGATCTTTTTAAGAAAATCTGACCATGTTCTTGTCCTACTCAATGTTCTCCAAGCTTTCATGTTACACTGAGAATAAAATGCCAGTTACAACTCTGTCCTTTGAGGACTTTTAATGGTAAAAGGGCTGCTTCGTCCTCACCCATCTCCTCCTTGCTCCAGTCCTTGTCTTCTACAACAATGGATTCCTTTTTACTAGATACCTGTATAGGTGGCAACTACTCTTCCACTTGAAGGCCGTGGCCTGTGCCTCCCTCTGTCCAGAGAACCTTTCTCTCAGATGAATCCTTTATTTTATTCAACACTTCATACAAAATGAAGCCATTCAACCAAGTCTGCGTATCCTATTAAAATAGAATATGCTTCACTAGAACCTTTATTTTTACTTTTACTCTTCTCCTTTTATAATGTTTTGGTTATCTGGGTATATCTTAAAAACTAACATTTGTTATTATTGTTATGCCCTTCCCCTATTAGACTGTAAATTCTAAGAGTGCAGGAATTGATTTTTTTTCCATAGGTATATTCTTTTTAGAACCTTGGAGAGTATCTGTTTCCATTAAAGACTCAGGGAAGATTTCTTGGAGTTGGACATTCATTCATACAAGATTTGGAAACTCATCATTCATTCCCAAGCCAGTCTGTCTCCAGTGCCTTAGTTCATAATCATTTTTTTGCATACTGTTTCAAGTAGGTATATAAAGCTAAATTAAACAAATTTAATAAATGTATTCTTGGAACTAAGGAAGCATTGCCGTCTGCTGTGGTGCGGGTGTTGCTCTACCACGTTTCTCCATTTATATATTCTTCCAATTAATTACATGACAAGTTGGATAAATGGCCAGCTGTCTCATAACTTTGCAGTATCTTGGCATTGATATTTAAAAATGAGATATGCCCATCCTACTTTTATCAATACGCAGTTTATAAATTGAATGTTTCATTTAGTTAATTCTGGACCTTTTCCTTTTTGAATTTGCTAGAGTGAACAATGAGATTTTTTTTATATGTTGAATATCAAACACCATTCAATAAATTAGAAGCTAAGATCATTTTTGCACTTCGGGAAGAAGTAGAGCAGCCTTTACACTTCAATTTTTAAAAGCATATTTACTTTCAGTTTTGCCAAAACACTAACACATTAAATAAAAAAATCATGTAAAATTATGTTTAGTGTAAGTAGGTTGTCCTAATCTATTCTGCCATAATTTTTTTTCATCTGATTTTTTTTCATATAACAGAATGCTTCTTTCAGTTAATTGATGTAAAATCATTTTAATTAAGGGATAAATGGAAGCAGATGGGAACAGAAGATATTATTTTCATTTATCAATAAAACTGCACATATATATGTGTGTGTGTGTGTGTGTGTGTGTGTGTGTGTGTGTGTGTAGATATTTATTTAAATTGCCAGTAAGGGATGTGCTTCCAAGTCAGTATAGGCCAGGAAATCTTACTGCTAGAAATTGCTGATTCTAATTTAAAAGTGTGCCGTATTTTGTCATTATTGATTTTGAGGTCCATTATTTTGGTTCAGAATCAGTGACTACACTTCATAAAGCAACAAGAGCACAAGCCCTTTTCATGCTAATGAAGTACTGTGGCTATTAGGAAATGTACCTACAAAGATAATTGCAACGGAACCTATAATGTATTCATTATGTATAGAAAAGAAACTGTTCAATTCAAATGCACTTCTATTGAGAGATGGGCTCCTAGATTCCTAAAGATTAGTAACCAATTTTACTGGTTTCTAAATTACTTGTCATTACAAGGAGTTAAGGCAAGAGACCCCAGTGCTTCTCTTTAAAATAAGAGCATCAGTTAGCTCTTAAAATGCATAAACCAAGATTATTCTTTCTCTGTTCCATTAAGCGTGCTTATTAAATGTAAAATTTTGACCAGCTTGATCTATATTAAAATTTTTGATGGCACCAAATTTTTCCCAATAATATTGAAATTAAGTAGACATGGTTTAACTATATTTCCCTTTCAAAATCGGAAAGACCCTAGAATAAGTAAAATGACTAGGACAAAAAAGAACAAAAACAATAAAAGCAAAAAGGAAGCATCTTTCAGCACTTTAACTATGCATGGTTGTGTTATAAAACACTCCAGGTATCGCTCCATGAATGAGATGGACAAGCTCAGGCTCTGACACTATTTTTCTAGAAAAGACTGAAAAGTTTTCTGCTCAATTGCATTTTCTTATCTTCTGTATTAATAAATAAAGCACTAGTCATAATATCATTTTGCATTTGTTCTTTGGGATGTTTTGTGCTGTAAATTATTTTTAATTACATAGGTAGCAAGCTTTTTCATTAATTGGTGTATTGCTTCTGATTTTTTATGTTGATTTCCAACATTTAAAAAAGTTGTTTGGTGGAATGATGCCCAAACAGTTAAGTGTACACATTTAGGTATAAAACAAAAACAACTTTATTAAACACACACACATACACAAAAACACACAAACACAAACACACTGAATTTGAACAGTTAGAATTTCCAAAAAAAAAATAATTTTCTGGAAAGTGTATTGGATAAAAACCTTGTAAACGTTTACTATTTCCATATATTCCTACATTATCAATTACGTATAAAACAAAGGACTTACTGGCTTTTTGCTTATCAAATAGTTGCCTATCTTTGTTGATTTACTTGCTAACCAGTTTTGATGCTTTGTTAATTGTTCAGTATGACTTGAGTTTAAGGAATTTTAGGGCAAAGCATGAGAAGAACTGAAAATTTTCTTTCTTATTTTTGTTCCAATAACTTACTCTTATGCTAAATGAAAATCACTTAAATATTTTGGAAAATGAAACTCATAACTAATAGAAAGGACATTTTACCCATAATTTCTCTATGTTAACTTTTATGACTTAAGCAAATGTTACTGAAATTACATAAAAGCAACTAATTGAATAAGGCATTTTCCTGTGTGAGTAATAATACTGCATAGAAATTTTGATACATTCCCTAGTCTAGTCCCATTTCTTTGGCACTAGTTATTTAAGCCTATACCATTTAGTGCAGTAAATCACCTCCTTCTAGAATAAATTATCCTGATTACATTCACTGGTACATCATTTTAAATGGCATTTTAATGGGTAAGAATGGATTAATAATGAAATAGGCATTATTCTTGATGTTGAGGAAACAACTTTAAATAGGTCTTATCCTATTATGAATCTGGTGCCTGAGTATGAGGTCCTCACTAACAGAATATAAGAAGTCATAAAGCAAACACACCATCTATTTCAGAAAGAAAAGGTCACAGCTGAGCATTGATCAAATTGCTCCCTAGAGGTCTGCCAATGATAACTCTGTCTCTAATGTGCTAATATAAAAAAGAAAGGAGGCTTGTCTATCTCCCTTTTCTGTTTTTGCAATTTATGCTTTGCACATGCAGTCTCATGCCCAACAGTATCTGTTTTCACTTGGAAAGCTGTCCATTACAGTCCTCTTCAGGATGTGTAATGAAGCCCCCACTATCAAAACCTCCTGTTAAAGGGAATTCTTTCCCTGCACAATATGTTCAGCCTTTTGCCTTTCTCAATATGCTCACTTTCTATCACAGAACAAAATTTCTAGAAATGTCTTTTATGTTTAATTGAATACTGTTTATATTTAACATCGATGTAGCTAATAAAATACTGGGAATGACTTGGAATAACAGTCTTTGTCAAGACAGAGGCCCTGGTCAGGTGCAGTGCTGTCTGGAAACCATCACTGATCGTGAATGCCGCAGCATTTGAACGGCACATTCAGGCCTTTATTTGGGAGTTACATTTACATGCACGTTGGAGTTTATAGATTGGGGACAGCCTGCTGGCTGTTTTCCAGATCCAAGTCTTTTTCTTTCTTGTGGTAGGTTTGCAGATGACCCGAGCACATGGTGGCCTTGAAATTGCATTTGTATTTCTCAGCCTCTTAATTATTGGACAGGTCCTGAGAGTGCCCTGGCTAAAGCCATGAGAGTGGAAAGTGTGTGTACAATTTTTAGGCTGTGTCTTAGAAGGTGGCAGGTGGGTGCACCTTGCCCTGCTTTGCTCAAAGTGCTTTGAAAAACAATTTTATAATACAACTCAAAATTCCCTCTGTGGGAAATGTTTAATCAAGTTTTCATAAGGATGAAATCCATTCTTATCCAAGGATATTTTCTCAGTCCATGAAACAAATTCTGATTCATATAAGACTATGAATTTACTATTGAGTTATCCAATTACTCAACTGAGACACCACCTGTCTTATTAGCAAAGAAAACAAGGACACTCATCTTGATATGTTTCTTCTCCTTCAGATAACTTCCTAAAGACCCTGGGTACTTATGAAATCAACACAAATAGAGGGGAGAAGTAGGCAGGTGGGTTTCACCACCCAATGTGGATGCACAGCTAGCCTGAATCAGACCCCTGCCACCTTCGCTGTGACTCTACACCTTTGGCTCTGACTCCTGGGTGAGTCAGTCCTTGTCCCTCAGAGTTCAGCCTGCTTGGCTAGAGTTCCTTCTGGAGATTTGGAAGTCAGTATCTAGGTCCACTGATCTTGAGATCCAGCAGCCCCTCTCCTTCATCTCTAATGAGCGCAGCCATTGAGGTTTACTGAGTCCCAACTAGTTTGACAGATTTGCTTCATAGAGACCTAGAAACACAATCCCTCTTCCCTCCTCACCGAGGCATAACAGATGTCCAGGAAACTTCACTACTCTCAAAATCCTCAGGGACTTTTATCCTTTATCTCTACAAATCCCTCTAGCTTTCTCACCACCCGGGGAGGCTGTCTTTAGAAACTATGTGGAGGCTGCACTTCTGAGGGAGTAATCTAACAGTGGCTTACCTCCTTAGCACAATTTAGTAGTTGTTTCCAAAATGCCCGAGTGTGGACGGGGCAGAGGAGACAGGGATGGTGGAACTCTCCTCAGAGTTTCCAGGGTGATTGTTTCTTGGTTTTTCAGAAATAGAGAGCCAATAAGATGGAAGCACATACACACACACAGACATGGGTGTGTGCGCGTGCACACACACACACACACACACACACACACACACACAGAAAGAGAAACAGAAAGACCTTGCCATTGGCAAATTTTAACTTTCAAAGTATTTTCCTAAATCCATCTCTTTCAATGTGGAATGAACATTTTATATTATCCTGAGAAAATAAAGTGTTTTAAAATTATTTTTCTACCCTAGCTCCTCATTCTAAACAGTGTCAACATGGGGCCCTTTTTATATCTTAGAAGAAGGCTTTGCCAGCACATGGTCCTCGAAATCTTATCTGTGTAATATAAATTGTCATTCATCAGCTTTTTTTATCCAAGGGCTCTTAACCTGAATAATTGTACGTAACAAATTAGAGATTTTAAAAATAATTTGCTTATTGTTTATTTGGCTTGTTCTTACATTGTTTTGCATTGCTAGCCTTTTATAAGAAATAGGAGCTCTTCCTGTACCACAGCCTATCGCCACCGCTCTTCCCAGTGGTTCATGCTCTTCTCACCTCCTGTATCACTGGGTTCTGAGTAGAGTAGAATCTCAACTGATGAAGTTCTTTGCCTTTTCCAACTCACTGTGTCCCCACCCCCAGGAATCTCTAGAGATTTATTGTCTAATATATAATATCATCTCAATCCCCTCATAAGAACATGCCATAATAACAGCAAATTACAATTTCTGAGTTGTTTCCCCAAATTTTGTAATGCGTTTTTTTCTGAAGTTTTTATAAAAATATAATTTTGTTGTTGCATTATGACTATACTTCATACTGAGGCTCAGAATAATAGGAACACATATGCATATATCACTTATGATATTTCCCTCGAATCCCAACCATCCTCCTTCCTATTCTTTCTATGTGTAATTGAGATTGCATTAATAATTTTACATGTGTACAGAGTTATCTGAACCATTGGTTTCATCAGGTCTCCTTCCCATACCTCCTTCGCCAAAACCCCTCAATCATTGCACTGGGGTCTCTCCTCCTTTATCTGAAGTTTCTTTTGTTACCCAATTTATCTGTAGCTTCTACATATGAGCAAATAGACAACTGTTTGCTTCTGAGACTGGCTAAGCTCACTTAGCCTGATAGGCTCTACTTCCATCCATTTCCTTGCAAATTACATAATATTTTCTAATGTAATTGTAAATAATCGCAACTTAATAGATTTCTTTCTCAAGTAATAGGCATTTCTCACAACAAATCGGCTGAAGCTTATTTTTTAAAAAATTCCTCCAAAACTTTTACACTGAAGAGGTAAAGTTAATTACTTTAATATGCAAGGTCTATCTAGAGCCTCCTGTGGGGTATGGATGCAAAATTCCTGAAACAAAACAACCTGAGCTTTATGGGAACTGGAGAAAACTTCCTAAAGGAAAAAAGAACTACACAATGAAGCCATTTCTCAGTGGCATAGCACTACTGTTTTCATAAATAACTTTTAAAAAATTTGTCTTCATAGCATTGAGTACAAGATTTAGATAGTTCTAATGGATTAAATTGTCTCCTTAGAGAAGATGCTGCTATCTTCACCCCTAGTACCTGAGATGGGATCTTATTTGGAAATATGTTCATTGTTGACGATCACGTAGCATAAGGTCACTAGGATGGCTTCTAACCCAATAGGACTGGTGTCTTCATAAACAGGGAAAACCCAAAAGAGAGAACACTTGGTGGAGACCAAGGCAGAGACCCAAGGGCAGCCAAAGATGGAGCACACTCCAAAGGCTGGGGAGAGGTGAGGGATTGATTCTTGCTGGAATCAATCCAGCTCAGCTTCCAGACACCTTTATTGAAGATTCTGGGTCTTAAGAACAATGAGGGAATGCACATCTATTGTTTCATTCATCCAGTTTGTAATATGTTTTTACAGAAACTGTTCTGGTCAGCATTCTCACAGCCATAATTTAAAAACCTGACCATATAACTCAAAAGAAAGTAGACTTATTTTCTTATGGTGTTGGGCTCATTCATATAAGGCTCCGGACTGGGACTCTAAGGGCATTGTGGTGGGAGGCTGCCAGAGGGAGAACATACCGCTGCGCTCCTCAGTTTGCAGACTGGAAGCCAGGGAGTACGCAGGGAGGAGGAGCCACACATCTGAGGCCACACCCCAGAAACCCAGCCCCATCCAGCCAAACCCTGTTGACCCAGGCCACACCTCAGATGAATCCATTGAAATGGGTTTATCCACTGCTATGATTATAGCCCGTGCAACTCAATTACCTAGGCTCCAAACATTTATAGATGAGCACTTTAGGGGACATTCCATATATATAACTATAAAAGGAACATGAGCGGGGCGTGGTGCACCTTGTAATCCCCGTGCTTGGGAGGCGGAGACAGGAGGATCGCACAGGTTCGAAGCCAGCCTCGCTGGCTTAAGAAATCCTGTTTCCAAATAAAATTATAAAACAGGTCTGGGAGTTTAGCCCAGAGGTAGAAGGGTTCCATCCCCAGTACCACCACAAAAAAAAAAGTAACACGAATAAATGTTATATTTATTCTTCCCATTTGAGTTATGAAAGTTATGCTACCTACTTTTGTATCTTAGTAAGGAAATATGATCAGATAGGGCACTCCATACTACCATTGTATTTCATGTAAGATACCGTGTCTCCCTGTCTTTAGTCAGTAGAAATTAGGCACTATACTCTTGCTTTTCAAGCATTACAGCAATCATCAAGTGGAAATAGACTGAAGATAAACTAATGTGAAGTAAAAAAGCAAATTATGTATGCTCTTAAGATCTATTAGATGTGGGGAGTCTTAAAATGAGTTATTTCTGTATTCAAGGCATTAAATTTGAGGAATAAAATAAAGAAAATATTTTATGTTCATATCATTTCAGTTGATTCTGAGATAATGTATGTTGTATAATGATGTTTTAAAAGATTATTATAGACATAATGTTTTTAAACAATTCAAATCCAATGTGCATATTCTCATCTCCTTATAACTTGAAATTGAGATTTCATTATAATCCTGCATTACTGTGGATTGTTATTAAATATTAAATGATCCATTAAAAACATTCTGAATATAAGATAAATCAGGAGATAAACCATAAAATATTCTAAAGAATTAATTTATCAAATAATAACGCATTTATGCATTTTAAAATACATATAAATTAGCTAATTAGCTATCCTCTAAACACTTGCAACAACCCAAACTACATTATTTGAATGTTTTGGATTTATATCTTTTTAGTCTTTCAAAAACATTTATTTATTAAATCTAAGACTCAACTAGGCTTCTAAAGTAACAACAGGGATGAAAAAGGTTTAAATGGCCTACCAAGTGATATTTTTAAAATCTTTGATCAAACTAGCTCAATATATCCATATACCTTCATTTTACCACTGCATATAACTGTCAAGAAGGAGCAGATTCCATATCAGGCATTGCCCTATTTCTGGCCTGTCTGGTGAGGAGATGTTGTAAAGGTGAAGTTCTTCAAGTTCTTCAACTCTAACTCTCTCTCTCTCTCTCTCTCTCTCTCTCTCCTCTCTCATTTATTTTAGTGGGGGACACATTACAAGGTCTTCAGAAAGCAAGCAGTGTTTGCAAGATATAAATAAGTAGACAACTAGTATTTCTTTTTCAGGCTGATCAAACTGGCTATCTTTTCTTTAAAAAAAAAAATTCCAAAGTAACTTCACCGAGGCAAGAATGAAGGTACTAAGGAGAAAAGAATTACTTTATTTTTTCCAGGTTGGGGCTATTCAATGTAAAGCACAATATCTCATCATCTACTGAGCAGAAACATGTTGCTATTTCCCCTCTCACACCTTCACAATATGAAAGAAAATCTGGTGACTTATTTCACAAGTTCATTCATATTTATTTTAAAGGGTGGGAGAACATAAAAATCAATGAGGCAAATGGAAATGTTTGCTGAAAAGTAATCAGCCCAGTAATATAATCTTTCAGTTGACTTTTTAATTTTATCCATGAATCCTAGAACTTGAGATATCCAGAAGCATAGATGTTAAGACTCCAAGCTCTTTTAATCTCTACCTATTTATTTCCTTACAAGAATCAACATTTTGTTTCACTGGAAAATGCCTTTGATCCTTAAAAAAATTTAAGAGGGGATCTCTGTCAGTTTAAGGAGCTTAGTCTAAATCATATGAGTCGGGAAAAAAAAAAGTTGATAGGATTTAAGTGGAGAAATGGCTATCCAGTTAATTCCAATCTTCTCATCATGAGAGATGGATTTAATTCAGGTAAAATAATATAGCAAAGTACCACGATTCATCTAATTAAGAACAGTCTCCTAGCTGGGTATAGTGGTGCATGTTTGTGGTCCTAGTACTGAGAAGATGAGACAGGAGGATTACAGGTTCAAGGCAGCCTCGGGAACTCAGTGAAACCATCAGCAACTTGGCAAGACTCCCTTTCAAAATAAAAATCAAAGTAGGACTGATATTGTAGCTCATAAGTAAAACATCTCTGGGATCAACTCCAGGACCATGCAATAAAAATATAATATTAATAATAATTATAATATTGTATTATGTCATTGTTTTATTATATTATCATATTATATTATTAATAATATTTTATACACCTGAACACAAATTTTTAAATAAAATTTCCATGCTTTTTTCAGAACTTTTCTTACTTCTACTTATTGAATGTGTTAAGTCTTCCTCTCTCCCTATATTTTATGTGATCACATAACTAAAATACAGATAATTTGTGTCCTAGATTTCTCTTCTTCTCTTCTTACATTTCAATAAAATTCAAAGATTATATTCATTCCATCTCTGCAGTACATATGCATTTCCAATTCCTTTGCTCTAATTCTGTCCTTCCTTGGCCTATTGTAATAAACTCCAAATGTGTCAACCTGTTCCAAGAGCTCCCAACTCCAATTCATTTCGAACATTGCTGCCAAGACACATCTATTTTTTCCCAAATCACACTTTATTTTCTCATTTCCCTACATAAAAAAACTGTTATCCTGTCCTTCAGGTCCATTTTCCATCTGTCTACAGTATCCTTTTCACCTGATTTAGGTATTATGAAAACTACCTCATCAAATCAGACCTCAGCCACTCTCAGAGAATGGCATGGCACTGTTGATGTCTACTTATCTTCATCAAAAAGCTTCTTCTACATAACATACATATGTGAGAATACCAGTGCCAATCTCTAGAGCCAGTATGGAGAAGTGGGGAGTGGGAGGGAGCCAGGGGAAAAACAAAATAAAATACAGAAAAAGGCTTCTAGTTGGCATATGCATGCTTTTCTTCTTCTGTCTTATATAATGATCATTCACAGAACAACTCGAAAGTCAGTTTCTCCATGAAGTTTCCAGGCCTTTCCAGTATGTGTACATAGAATCATAGCCTCCCAAGGGAGCCCAAGGGTTTATCCCCAAACATCAGGCTCCATGGCAAAGAAGAACTAGGTTTGGAGATGGAAATGAGATTGCTTATTCGATGACCTTGATATATAAATATATCCTTGATAACCAGTGAGGACAATATAATGACAAGGGTCCTACTAGTTAAAAGAGGGAGACCAAAGAAGTTTCATAGAGGAGACATCAGGATGAGGTCTTAGCTACATGTCATAGGCTTTGAAAATGGAGAAAGTGGGCAGCAGTTAAGAGAATACAGGACACTCTTAAAGTTGGCAAGGGCTAAGTAATATATCCTCCCTCAAAACCTCTGGAAAGAATGTCCACACTTACACTTAGATTTTAGCCCACTGAGACCTATTTAAATTTATGATCTGAAGAACTGTAAGATAATGAGCGTGAGAATGCATGTGTTTAAACAACTAAATTTGAGACAATTTCTTACAGGAAAAAATATCAGGAAAATGTTACTCAGTGATTTTAAAATTAACACATCTCTAAGGTAAGGACGATAAGCATACCCAAATGGAACTCTGTGACCGGTGAGTTTTCTAAGCGCTTTGCCTTCTTATTTTATGTTGGCAGACCAATTATGTACATAAACACTATGTTTACTTTGAATATAATAAAACTATTACTTAGAAAGCTTTGGTCATTTTTTCACATCAAAAAATATATATTCAGTGATAGAGCTAATAATGAAGTCGGATGAAAAGTAGAAAATGAGTACCAACCGAGTTGATCTGATTCCAAACATGATACTCGCGTCTCTCCATAGAATGCTGCATCCCAATTACACTCCAGATTTTTCAGTGACCTGCTCCTATGCAGATCACAACTGCTGAGCTGAGCAAAGCTCAGGGGCCCCGGCTCCCAGTCAGATCACACAGCTGGCTGTTCTGAATGCAAACACCATGCCCTTTCCCCTGCGCCCTCTTGCTGGCGGGGAGCACCAATATCTAAAACCCTGACTTGATATCCATGGCACAGCTGCCTCATTTTGGCAGAACTACACAGGGAAATAGGGCATGGATCTGTTTCCCATCATCTGGATGGAAAATGGTTGAAAGAAACACCATTGGCATTAATTCCTTGTTTCTCCATCATAAAGCACTAGCTGCACTTTGAATTATCTTGAAGGCAGGCAGACTCATTTAATGGTTTCCCAAGTTGATTCTACTGGCTGTGAAACATTTTAGTGCAGCTGCTGGAACATTTTGGGAGTGTACAATCGTGTGTCCTTCCTTTGAATATAATGTATTGCAGATGCCTCAGGAGGGTTTGTCTGCTTGCTCTAGCAATCATTTTCCCATTCTCACTCCCACCTGCTTTTTAAAGGGAAGGAGCCACCTATAACAGTCTCTATAATGCAAATATTAAAGAACAAAAAAGTGGTATAATTATCTCTCCTGCTCCTTCTTTTCTACTATTGACTTTCTTCCATTTATCTCTCCAAACTTTCTCAAGACAATGGATTGTTCAGTAGAATCATTTAAAATCACATCTATTAAATTAAAAACATGTATGAGGTCCAAGTAGTAAAGCAATCATGGTATTATTAAAATTAACAGGATAAGAAGAGAAGAATGAGTTTTAAAAAACGTTGTGGTATTGAGGGGTATCTAGACTTAGAGATATTACTGCCATGTTTCCTAGAATTAGAGAGGCATGTACGAGAAACTTTTATGATTTTGAGTGAACTGAAAGTGCTCATAAATACCACCACTGAAAAATGGAACCTTAGAACTTCAAATACCAAGAGGAATATACTCTCTCTAGCATAAATCCACTATGTTATTAAATTACCCAAGATCTTGAATTATGCATCCCTTGAGGAGTTTACTGGATTTTTCCATAGACTATATATGAATATAATCAAAATTGATGGGAGCAGTTTCACGAGGCAGCCATATGCATGATGTAATAGGCGTTAGACATTCTGATCATTGCCTAGATGTTTTGTTATGTGTTCTCACTATGAAAGAAAATAAAATTATGCCAAGTGAAATTGAGTGGCATATCAGTTATATCCAACAAATATTGCTGTTGAACTCTGAAGAGAGATAAAGTAAATAGTATCTGAAGATACTATTTACTTATAATTTATGGAACTGAGATAAATCAAATAGATCAGGTGACATTGGGATCCACAGAATTTTGGAAAAGACCATCCTTGACAATACTTCCTATTTTCACACAAAGCACACTACCATTAACATTCCAAGATTATATATATAATATATAAAATATATAATATATAATATTATATATTCCAAGATTATATATATATGTGTGTGTGTATATATATGTATATATATATATATATATATATATATATATATATATATATATTCAACAATATAATATATTGTCACTTTGGCCCCTGCTATGCTCACAAAGGTCTCCAGGGCCATGCGCCTGGTCAGGATGCTGAAATACTAAAGCAAAAGCCATAGCAAAAGAGAGAACAGTAGTTTGAAGGGGCACTGTGGCTGATATAGGATTTAGGATCACACATGAGAAATCTCTGTTTATAGCTGGAGAATAAATCCCAGCTTTAGAGTAAAAAGTTCAATTGAATCCAACTCTTACACCATTCAGCCTTGCAAGGCTGCTAAAATTCTTTAAAAGAACCATTTAAGTTCCACGGTAATTCATACGTTTCTTTTTCTTCTAGAAATGCAGAGGTTTTCAGTTGTTTCATTTCCTAAAAAGTAAAAAGAGAATATCTGGCAATATATTCAAATTTATTGTAATATATTTATATCTCTATTAATAACTCACAAGGAAAAGTCCAGAGGTATTGACTTTAGATAGGAGAGATTTATCACTTGTCATAAAATCTATGCTGAGGAATTACCTGTACTGATAGCTAAGTTGTGTGGAGTGTTTCAGGGTGACAGGACAGGCATGCATTGGTTGTGTGTAATAAGTCTTCCAGTCTTCTTTAAAATAACAGATATTAGTCATCCTAATTTTATTCACATGAAGAAAACAAGATAAGGATAAATAAAATGACTCATACTCAGCCCAACAGTTGGTAAGATGATAAGCTAGGATTTCTAACAAGCCAACTTGGCTGAATCTATTACACATTTTACCACACTTTGCTTCTTCTAAATTTTCAGTTTATGATAAAATAAAAATAAAATTCATGAGATGGATACCAGTGGTCAGGCTTAGATGCTTTTACTAATGTATATATATCTATATCTATATCTATATATATATAGATATAGATATAGATATATATAGATATATAGATATAGATATATATATAGAGAGATAAAGTTATAGTTATAGATATACACACACATGTATATGTATATATATATGAACATTATATATGTTATACATATATATATGAACATTATATATATGAACATTATATATATAAATCATGATATAACAGTGAGCCCTGATAATGTTTCATAATCACTGAAATTAAAAATCTGGATATATAGAAGCTAAGCGTGGTGGCTCATGCCTGTAACTCCAGTGCTTGGGATATTGAGACAGGAGAATCACAGGTGTGAGGGCAGCCTCAACCACTCCGTAACACCCTGTTTTCAAAATAAAAATATAAAATAAAATAAAAATTAATAGGGCTGGGGTAAAACCCAGAGGTAGTGTCTCCTTGTGTTCAATTTCTACTGCCAAAGATTAGATAGATAGATAGATGATAGTTAGATAAATGACAGATAGATGTAAGAAATAGATAATAGCATATCAATTCCTATTCAGCTTTTGGCTAACTTCAACAATTATTGAAACATGGCCAGTTTTCTTTTAGCCTTACCCACCTCTCAACCCCAGGTATTTTTGAAGTAATTCCCAGACATCTGATCATATTTGAAGATGTAGCTAGTGGAAAGTTTCTACAGAAATCTCCACGGTATGGAATTTCTAGAAATAAGAATAAAGGTTGGCAGACACTGGAAAGTGCAAAACAGAACAAGGTTTCTGCTAGCATTTGGAGGGCTAAAAATCAGAGGGCTTATGGCAGAGCTGAAAATAGCCTGTGGTCTGATGGCGGCCCCATGGGCAGAGCCCATTCAAGAATTTGAAATGAAGTCACTTAGTCATGAAAAATGTGTTATTCCACCCCCCCCCAGTGATTTCAAAACTGTATAAGTCCATTAAGTCTCATTTCTCATCAACACCATCGTACCGGAGGGTGACATCCTCACTGTGGGTCTCTGGATTATCAGACAGTACTTTGAGAAGAAAAGCAAAAAAAGGGCAGAAACTGAATGTGGCTAGTATTTAGTAGCATGAGGAGATACCTGCACTGTCCAACATTGGTTTTTGTGTGTTTTTGTTTTTGTTTTTGTTTGCGTAGGGCTGCTCGTACTTGTAGTAGTAAAGGGGATATTCTCTCTAAACTTCTCTTCATCATGCTTAGAATAAAATGAACTTTGTGCAAAGAAAGGTTTCACTCTTTTTCTAATTCTGACCCAAATTTGAGGGTTATACAGCAGTAATATTTGACACTGTAATTTAAAATGACAAGGGAAGTGAGCCATAGACATCTGCCTGAACATGCTCTTCCCCTGGACCTTCCCATCCTCACATCATTGTCTAAAGCTGTCATATCCTGTGAGGTGCTAAGTGGAGATTAAGGTGGGACAAGACTATTTTCACAGCAGGTTAAATACATAGAGTTCTGGGAATAGAGGCCGTGTTTAAACCAAGCCTTGGAGATCTGTCTATTGATCAGTCTATTCAGGCGTCTGTAGTTTCCAGCTCACTGACTGCACCAAAACACGTGGCTGAAGAAACCTATTTAAGATTTAGCTACGTTTCAGTACTATGGGCAACTGCCACGCGTAGTTTTCAAGAATTTAAGCTTGAAGTATAGATATTATTCTCTTTTTGTGGATAGCATACTTTAGGCTAGAATATACTTTCGTTGTGTGTGTATGTCTGTGTGTGGCAAAAGTTAGAATATATATATATAATTTTTTTTGGTGGTACTGGGGTTTCTGGAAGCCCTTCTACCTCCAGGCTACACTCCCCGACCTATTTTATATTTTTATTTGGAAACAGGGTCTGTTAAGCCAGCAAGGCTGGTTCCAAACCAGCGCCATCCTCCTGTCTCCGCCTCCCAAGCGCGGGGATTACAAGCGTGCGCCATCACTTCCTGCTAGGTTAGAATATATTTTATTTGTGTGTGTGTAGTACTGGGGATAGAAACCACGGGCTTTCTACCTTGGAGCTACACTCCAAGATCTATTTTATATATTATTTGAAAACAGAGTCTCACTAAGTAGCTAAGGTTAGCTTCAAACCTGAGTGATACTCCTGAAGTACTGGGATTATAAGTGTGCACCATCATACCTGGCTTAGGCTAGAATATACTTTCTGAATTGAAAGAAATAGATCGATTTTTCATGGAAAATTATTAAATAATGAAGACAAAAGAAAAGAAAATTTACTTTGGAAAACAGTAGTTAAACATACACCAAAACCAGGCTTGGTGTCATACGTTTATAATCCCAGTAGTTGGGAGGTTGAGGCAGGAGGAAGCAGGTTTGAGGCCAAGCTCAGCTACTTAGTGAGGCCTTCTGCAATTTAGTGAAACCCTGTTTCAAAATAAAGAATAAAAAATTAGGCTGCGGGTATATCACAGAGTTAGAATGTCCCTTGGTTCAATCCCCAGCAACACATACACAAAAATTATATATATATTATATGTATTATATATAATCACAGGAAGGATTAAAAATGAAATTATAAGAAAAGTAATACTTGCTAATATAATGTTGACATATACTTTTAATGGTAAAATACTACTTTATATGATCACTATTGTATTTTGACAATTTTTATATCAAACCTGTTTCATTTTATAATTACTATTTTAAATTCATTGCATATATGAATTATTCATATAAATATATATATATATGTGTATACATTTATATGTGCACATATATGGGTGTGTGTATTATTTGTGCCTGTGGTATTGAGGACTGAACCCAAGAGTATTCTATTTCTCAGCTACACCCCCAGCATAAATTCTTTTTAAATTTTGAAATAGAATCTTGATAATGTTGCTGAGGCTGAACTCGAACCTGCCATCCTGCTAGATAAGGATCCCAAGTACTATAATTTTAGGCCGGTGGCTCTATGTTTAGCTCAATGCTTATATTTTATAAGAGAAAAACTAATGAGGAGATAGTGTCCCATATGAGAATTTCATCTTAACTAAGGAAAGTATTTCTGGATAACACTTAGAGAGTGTTGTGTATTATTTCCAAATCCTAACCACATGCCTTTAAAAAAAAAAAAAAGTAAGCATGATAAAAAAAAAAGAAAAGAAAAGAAAGAAACCTTGAGCTGGGAGTGGTGGCGCACGCTTGTAATCCCACCATCCGGGAGGCTGAGACCAGAGAATCGCGGTTTGTGGACAGCCTCAGCTACTTAGTGAGGCCCTCCGCAACTTACCAATACCCTGTTTCAAAATAAAGAATAAAATAAAGGGCAGGGGTATAGCTCAGAGGTCAAATGCCTCTGGGTTCCATCTCCAGACCCGCAAAAAAAAAAAAAAAAACAAAAAACTTGAAACTTAAAATTATGAGTGGATTACATTGAGTGGAATATAGTTTGTCATTAATCATTGATGACGACTAAAAACATGGTATTCCAATAGCAAGGATAATAGTGGCCATGGTGGTGAAAGAAAATATTTTCATCAAAATTCTGTTTTATTTCTTGATTTTATTACAAACCGATGACAAGCAGTCCAGAGACCACGCTCTCCCATGCATATGGGCATAAAGGTGGTGACTTACAATCCACTTATCTCTAAATTTACTCTTACTTGTGCTTCCATTTTGACACATAATGGGAATAAATGTGCCTTGTTATTACGATTTTATTAATATTTTGTGTTTCATTTATTATTCATTACACTTAATTTGATAATATAATTAAGAAATGTTAATAAGTTAAATTTACTTTATTGGTTTTAAGATTAAAGCAAAGCCAGAGTAGCATTGCTTCGATCAAGCATTATTAACTCTCTTCGGGGAAATCTTCCATTACTCACTTAGGCCTTGTAAAACCCTGGCACGATGGGCCTAGACCATGTTCTCCTGTTCCCTGATGACTGTGTTCATTACTATGTTAAGAAGACCAGGAGGATGCTTCGAAATGCGAGTCACACATAGATTTACCTAGTTGTGATCTCAATGTATGGTTTTCAGAAATTTCTTTGAGACACAAATACAGTAGCTACCTTCCAAATGCACTGCTGGAGGCTAAATAAATGGATTTTATGTAAATACCTAGAGTATCTCAAAAATTATGTCTCCAAGTAGATTATATCTTCTCGCTCAGCCTAAAGAAGTAACTAGTGGGAGAGATGATAGTATATCAGGTTGAATGGTTCTGGGTGCAAGCAAAAACTCCAGTTTTATTATTTTATATTTCTAATTTTATTATTTAGTATTGTTTAATAAAGCACATTCCCATCCTGATTTAAATTTGTCTTAATGTCGTTACATAGGTACAGTACTTAGACAATAGACAAAAAACATACAAATAGAACAAAGTACAGAGCAGGGTCTTACTTAGTTAACTGGCACTTCTATTGCAAAAGTTTTATTTTATGTTCTTTGCTGATTTCCATGTGAAAATGGTCTGGGATTTGTGCCTTACATACTGAAAACACTTTAGTAGCAGGACTTTAGGCCTTTATTTTATTTATTTATTTATTTATTTATTTATTTATTTATTTATTTATTTTGCGGTACTGGGGTTTCTGGAAGCTCTTCTACCTCCGGGCACACTCCCAGACCTATTTTTATATTTTTATTTGGAAACAGAGTCTCTTAAGCCAGCACAGTTGGCTTCATCCTCCTGTCTCCTCCCAAGCATGAGGATTACAAGCGTGCGCCACCACGCTCGGCATCAAAATTCTTTTATATTTCTTGTTTGTATTGCAAATCATTGACAAGCAGCTGAGACCAGCTTGCCTGTGCTTACGGGTATAAAGGTGGCCACTTACACTCCAGTTATCTAAGTTTACTCTTACTTGTGCTTCTAAATAGTCCATTCTGTGAGGTTAACAGGAGTACGTAATAGAAACAAACTCAACTCACTTTGGTGCCTCACATTAAAAATAAAATTTTTAACACATGGGTAGTAGCGATCTGTTACAATACTGAACGGTAATGAAATCTTCTCCATCCACATGTAGACATCTCTTCTTTAGTCAGAAAAAGTGGTCTTGATTTGAGTTTCTCCTCAAGCTTCTAATTGTACCATATCTATCTTCCGTGCCCTCTTACTTTATAAATATATACATTTAAGAAAAAAAGACCACAAAGGCAAGGCCTTTCGGTATTGATAAAATTTCCAAAAAAACAAAATTTTCCTAAGGCTGAATTTACTATATGGCAGATTCAATTCAAAATCAATTCAAAGAATTGTTCTATCAAAATGACCAGAAGAACATAAGTACAGTACTGTCTTTTGGTCTGGACCTTGATGCCAATTTAATAGTGAGAATCTATTGAAATATAAAATCAGGTATAAATTTCACCTTCTCAGGAGAAATTTCACTAATTTTATTGGCACAGAAAAATTTTTGACCTGTTATATTGTCATGGCTTAATTAGCAAAACTGACCTTTTTATAAGAATTTCTAATGTGAATGCCTGATTAAATCAAAGGATAAATGAAATCAATGAATGTCATATCTCTTTTATATATCAGACTTTAAAGATGATATGACTGAGTTAAATGTTTCATTTTCTTTGATTATGAGATTGCTAGAAGATTAATTCATTGCATGAGAGTCTGAGAATGATGGTATTTCTGGGCTATTTCTGTAAGCACCATATGGTTGTGCTGAGGCTTCTCAGGGAGCCTGGGTATAATCTTAATACATACCCACTTGCCTGAAAAAGAGTCATGGAACTCTCCAGCTAATCTCAGCACCCCCAAAAATATGTTTAAATGTGTTGCAGTTATCACACAGCAATGAACATTATCCAAGGTAAAAAATGTTTTATTAAAACACAAGATGCTTTCCTATGTTAATACAAGAGATTGTAATGGTGCAAGCAATTCAATGTGTATAATTTTTTTATCTCTATTTACTCCTTGACCCACTGTGTATGTGTGTGTGTGTGTGTGTGTGTGTGTGTCTGTCTGTCTGTCTGTCTGTCTGTCTAGACATTAATGTCTTACTGTATCAAATGCATTTTGTCATTGCTTGACTTTTAAAACAGAATGCCTTCGTAGGAACTAGGAGCACTTATAAGATTACTTAGCAATTTAAATTTTTAGTGCCATTTCTTGTATTGCGATGACTGTATTTAACTTCTAATATATGAAGTAGATCAAGGGGTAAGTAGGTGAAAGAAATCAGACACACCAAAGTGCTTACTGCGTTGTGATCCTGTTTGAAGTTAGGAAAGACACCTTCTTTGTAACAGTGACAACAATACCACTTCTTCTATTCTTGTTCCCACATTTTTATATTCCACATACAATGGACTGGCTCTTGACCAATTTCCTTCAGATCCTGATCAAAGTTGAGGACCATGTCTGCTTCTGTTGCCCTTGGCCCCACTCACTCCAGACACAATGGAACACCTGGGATATGGCAGAAGAGGGTACCATTAAGAAAGAGGAGCCCTAGGCTCCTAGTTTGTCAGATTGTTTCTTCATGTCATGTCTCAAGAACTGACTGCTTTTTAAGAAGTCTCAGGACATTAAAAATGAAACGTTTCTCTTTCTCATTTATTTTCACCAAGAACAGGATAAAATTACTTTCTAGATACTGGATTAATATTGTTTTAACATAATTTTAAGTATGGGTTCCAAACCATAAATTTGATTCTAGAGATACTAAACAGAAAAACAATAAATACAAAACTCTGGAGGAAGGCAGATGTTATTTTTAATTTCTCTTACATGATAAAATTCAACCCTTGAGGTTCCTTCCCATCTGTGGGCCTTTGTGGAACTTTTCCTATAGTAGGGTCACACACACATATATACTGTTTATGTTTTTATGCACACAATAAACATATTCAAACTTAGTCTTGAAAATTCCCCATAAAGCAGCAACGTGAAAATCCTACATTTGACCTCTCATAGGAATGTTTATTGTTTTGCTTTGTCTTTTTTTCATGGTTGAGCAGATCATTGGGATGAGTATCTGATTCAGTAGTGGCTTGCATTTATGAATGCATGGCTTCAAAATGCCTGTCTTTAGGTAGAATTCCATTTTTCCTTGTCTGCTGGCCACATATGAGGGTCAAGCACTAATCAAGTGTGACCAAGACTCAGTCTCTTACCTCAAGAAAATCTGGGCTATAAGAAAACCCCAAAAAGTATATTCCCCAATCAGTCAAATTGCTTAAATTTCTATTTCTTTCTTTCTTTCCTTCTTTCTTCCTTGTTCTCTTTGAACTTGCTTTCATCCTTATCTTTAATTTGCTCTGTTTTTTATGATCATGGATGAATGTAAATGCTATACAATACAAAATCACCATTTGAATATTTGAATATCAATCACTATTTCTTTTTGCTCTGTATTTTCTACCTATTAGATGATAAATCATAAACTACTTCTAAGTTATCAGGGTTAGTTATATCACTGTGATGAAACTGTTTTATATATTATTATAATAACTTCATAAATGGGATATAATTAAACTAATTCTCCAGGTGAGGACTCAGAATATAAAAATTCCCAATGTTTGCTATGTAAAAAAGCTGCTATTCATATTTGGCTTGACTGAGACAAATATCTTTATTCATTTATCAATTTATTTATCTTTTTACTTTCAACAAATGCTTCTTTTGAAAAAATGTCCTTTTTAAAAAAATAAATCATGCTTTTTAAAATAAATTAATTCAATAGTAACAATAATGTACTTAAAATTTCACAAGTTCTTACTGAGTGCCTGAAATGTTTTACAAGATAAATATGAAGTTATGAAAGAAAAAATATCTCTATCTTCATGTCATTCAAATTCCTGTGGGAAACACATGATAAACAAAAAAGAAAAGTATGAAATTAGATTGCATATGAACTATGGAAATAAAATCAAAAAGGGGAGATCGGTCCTAAGGATTGGTATATGACATACTACTGAGTTGACAAGACCATAAAGAAACAGAATACAAAGCAGTAAGAAACGGGCCATCTTCAGAAGGGCCATGTCTTACAGATAATACAAGACACTTATCCAATAATACAGATTTTCTGAGTGACAGTAGCCTCTGTGTTCGCAGGACAGCAGGGGGAGAACGCGGATGGAAAATTGTGATGGGGGAGAGTGGAAAGAGATGTATTCCAGATGTATTACCCTTTGTAATTGCTTCGGCCCATGTGCTGAGTGAGCTGAGAAGCTGGGAGAAGGCTGTGGGCAGAGGTGGGATTTTCTATTTGAAAAGAATAACTCTGGGTGCCTGTTGAGAACTGACTACTAGGAAGTAAGAGCAAAATCAAGGGGAAAAAAGCAGGACTCTATTTCAGTAACACCTAAAAGAAATGAGGTTTCCCTGAGCCAAAGCAAGATTGGAAAATGAATAAAACGGCAAAAGCAGTAAGGAAGCAAAAGGGGAGAGAGATCCTGGGAGGACTGTCTGCATGGATTTCAAAATCACCAGAAATTATGGTGAGGACAATAATGAAGAGTGATAGCGATCAAAATAATATACTTTTGAAGGGATGCTGGACAGCCAGGCAGAGGACTGCACCTGAGTGTCTCAAGGTGAGGAGGAACCAGGAGTGTGAGATGCCACAGGGAGCAGAGACCTTCACCCTCTCCCCTCCTCCATATCTTCAGCTCTAGGACAGGAAGGCGTACACCGTGCAGTTCTTGCATCTGTAATATCATTTCTTAAGGATTTTTCTGTCCAGATGGTCACTTTTCATAACGGGTTTCCTTTTCCCTGAACTTTATTTTTCCATTCACTTTCCTAATGGATGAATTTTCTATACACTATAAATATAATAACACAGTATGAATCATCAGTGGCCTGATATGCCCTTCAATCTTGGCCATTCTTTTTTCTTTTTGGTGCTACTGGGGATTTATTTTTTATTTTTCATTGGTGCATTGTATTCACACATCTTAATGGGATGCAAGATGGTGGAGACATACATGCACACATCACCCAATTAGCCCTTACCCAGATCCCACCCTGTTCCTTCCCCCTCCCTCCTTCTCATGTTTGGCTAAGGGATTGGTATTAATAGGGTTGTTAAAGTGCATCATGTGCATTAGAGATGTTCCCTCTTTCTCCCTCCCATCCCCTCACTTAGGTCACCTTATTTGCTCATCTCTAGAATCTCCTTCTTTGTCCAGAGTTCCTCTTATGACCTATTTTCTCACTAGCTTTCACATATTAGGGAGAGAATGTGATTTCTTTAACCTAAAGAGTATTCTACCTCTGAGCTATACCTCAGCCCTGTTTTGTGTTTTATTTTGAAACAGAGTGTCATTAAGTTGCGGGGAGCCTGGCTAGGTTGCTGAGGCTGGTTGCAAACCTGTGATACTCCTGTCTCAGCCTCCCAATTGCAGGTATGAGCCATCACACCTGGTAGGCAAATATTCCTAACTTCATCCTTCTTGGAACACTTGGGGATTGTTTTTGAGCTACCTTTGCAGAAGGAGAGCAGGAACACGACTAATTCTGGACAGTGAGGTGTTGAGAAGGTATAAGACTGCAACATTCGATTGCAATGATATATTGATTTTCTCTCATTCGTAACCAACTGCTTGATTTATCTGGTGTCTTTAGTGACCAAAATGGATAATCCCTTCTGCTGTCCTGCTCCATGAAATAGTATATTAGTGGAAGCTATGTTTTTATTAATTAATTTATTTTTATTTTTTTGGTGGTACTGGGGTTCCTGGAAGCCCTTCTAACTCTGGGCTACACCCCCAGGCCTATTTTATATTTTTATTTGGAAACAGGGTCTCTTAAGTCAGCGAGGCTGGCTTCGAACCTGTGCGATCTTCCTGTCTTCACCTCCCAAGTGCGGGGATTACAAGTGTGCTCCACCACACCCGGAGGAAGCTCCATTTTTAATCCAATGATATCAGAGTTCTAACAAATATCTCTTGATGATCACTGCTTGACTAAATGACTGAATGGTTAAGCACACTGAAACCTAGTCTAACCTAAAAGATACATTTAGCAAGATCAACAAAGCACAAATCTGCGAGATAAGGAAGCAGCACTGTGAGAAGTTACTTCAACATAGAGGAAAGCTACAATCTGTGCAACATACTTTAAAAGACCACACTCATTAACACTGCAACTGCTAATTTAAAAAAATGCATAGCAGTATGAGTTTGGAGACAAATATGTAAACTAGGACTTTATAGAGAGTTCATTGAATTTTAAGGAGTATAAATAGTGCAAAGTAATTCAAGATTTCAGGAAATCAGGAAACTGGGTGTATATAAACATAATTTTGGTAACGTAACATACCTGAACCCCAACAATCAGCCCTATGCCTTTCAAGTCAGAATCCTGTGATGCTGATTTCTTCTGTCTGTTCTACTCCATCTGCATGAAGCCATTGGTATTGCAAAGGCACAGTGCAAGATTCAAAATAAGTCTTGCTGTTTTGAATTTTATAAATGTAAGACCTTATAAGTAATAAAGTAAGTATCTGTATTCAGCAGAAGCATATTGTTTGAACTTAGACTACTGCTGCAAACCCAGTTCCCATATCTTCTCCTATATTACTACTGCTATGACTACTACACACACATACACATGCACACACCACAATAAATCCTTAGCTCTTATAATTTTAGACTCATTTGTAGAAAAGTGATATTTTACCATTAATTTTGTTACCAACATTATTAGCATCTTATTACCAATAGATTTGTTGCTGCATTTAGAACCTAATGCATATTTAATCCTGAAATAACTTCAAGTCACTCCACACAAAATCGCTTTCTAGAATATTCTAAATGCTATGCTCACTAATACTTTTTCATGAGTATGAAAAATACTGACCTATTTTCATGGAAGATATCGCTACAACAGTAAGAAATTATACAATAACACTTATGAGATTCCTACCAGGATAGATAGATGAAGCAAAATAATTGTCTCTACTGCAGGCATATAAAGCCATATTAAAAACATATACAAAGAGAGAATTAGACGCTTATAAATGAATCCAATTTCCTCTAATATAGAACATAAGTCATTTTTTTAGGTACTAGGAATGGAACCCAGGGGTATTCTCACTCTGAGCTATACCCCTAGCCCTTTTTTTATTCCTTATTTATTTTGTGTTGTTGTTGTTTCTTTTTTGTTTTGTTTTAAATTTTTTATTGGTGCACTGTATTTGTACATCATAATGGGATAAAAATCTTGTGTAGACATACACGCATGTATCACCCAGTAAGCCCCTACCCAATCGCCACCCCATTCCCTCACTATCCCTTCTTCCCATGCTTGGCTTAGTGGTTGATACTAATATGTTTAAGTACATCATGTACTTTAAAGAGTTTGATTTTTTTTCCCTCCCATCTCCTCAAAACAAGATCTCACTTAGTTAAAGAGGGCCTCACTAAGTAACTGAATCTGTCCCTAAACCTCCAGTCTTCCTGTCTCATCCTCCCAAGTACTGGAATTACAAGTGTGGGCCACCATGCCCAGCCAGAATATAAATCTAATTTATTTCTTTGCTGCATCATATGAGCCTTTGGATTTTATTCTAATTTTATTTAAATTAATTTTAGTATGACTTCCCCAAAATTTTACCTAGTGATTCTTGAAAGGTCAATGAAAGGTAATAACACAGTTGTTCAGGTTAGGAAACCTCAATCTTTTCTAGGTTTACCATTAATGTATTGAATGTCCACATATTCTTTCAAACTCTCAGGCCTTTCATTTCTTTGTCCATAGGTAGGTAAGGGTTTGGGTTAGATAATTTCTTAGAACACATTGTCAAGATAACTGTTCAAGGTTCTCCAATTTGATGGATAAGTAGCTTGCTCTAAACTCTGGTTTTTCTTCACTATTTTTCTTCTCTTTCCTCCAGATGTATGTTTGATTCAGTGTCCTCGAGATCAGAGATACAATATTAAAATGTAATTTCCAAAAGGCATTTTGCTAAGCCTGACTGAGGAACACAATCTTCTTATTAATATGCTAAACAACGAATCTGTGATGTGATCGATACTGAATGTCTGTGGCTCATATAAAAATACTCCCCATAGCACAGATTTCAGCCAGCCATGCAGAAGAGGATGTGCAGGATACGATGAGGGAGGCCAAGACGTTGACTCACTTAGTCACGTGCTTCCTGGAGGGATGGAATCAGAAGTTGACCTTTTATACTTTGCTGCAAATAGTCGTTCAAATCATGCCATAGTTCCAGGTAATACACAACTTAGAGTTTGGTGTGTGTGTGTGTGTGTGTGTGTGTGTGTGTGTGTGCTAAACTCAGCCATTCCTTTATTTTTATTTTATAACAGGTTCTCACTAAGTTGTGGAAGGCCTCACTAAATTGCTGAGGCTGATCAGGAACCGGATATCCTCCTTGTCTCAGTCTCCCAAGCACCGAGATTACAGGCGTGAACCACACACGGGGCTGACTTGTTCTTAAGTCATTGCACTCTGCATTTCAGTTGCATATTCAGAAAGTGCAGTGTCTCCTCTCCAGTTTCTGTCTCCATGATAACTAAGTCCTTCTTCAACTCTCATTGATATTCAGTTCTCATTTTGCTTCTTTCTTCCTTTCCAGATATTCTCCATATTTTTGCATTCTCTGGATATATTTTTCAAAAATTCTCTCTGAAGAAATAGGTATACTACCTATGGAGGGGCTTTTACATAGCTCTCCTTCTCGATTTTCATACTTTCCTCCTCCCTGCACATAGGGTGGTGTCTTGTTGAATGGTGTGAGTCTCTTCCTTCTCACCCACATGCTAGGCTGACCCTCTTGTCTGGGGCTTCAGTCCAGCCATTCCTTCATCCCTTCTGCCTGGACTTTCCTCCTTCCTGTGCTCAGCTACCTCCAAAACTAAGTTACAAAAGTAATCCCCTTGGCTCTGAAATGTTTACTGTTTCAATTAAAATTTGACTTTCTTCTTTGTAAACAATGTTAGAGAAAAACATAGATCTATCATAGCCCTTTATTTTTATTATACACAGGTATTTATGATGTGTAGAGATAAAATCATTTTGCATTCTTAGCCAGTGAAACTCCTGACTCATATCAGGGTCTCAAAATATGTGTACTAATTCAGTGAGTATGTAACCTTCAAGAAATCATCAGTTAAATGGTTGGTTCCTATTGGGGAGACATGGGGATATAGAGTGACTTGTCTTCTCAGAGAGGTTGGATCAAAACAGTGTCATCGCATTATGTCCTTCTTGACCACTCATTCCCTTCTGGGTGTGCTCTATGTCATATTTACTATAGACGAGATATACTGAGCTTCCTTTAATAAGGAGACATATTGTAGAAAGAAGATGTATACAATTTGTGCTGGAGGGCCTGAGACCGGCACTGAGGAATTACATTTGAATCCTGGTTTCATATTTATTATGTTTTTATTCCTTGATAAATTGTTATTTCATTCAGTTTTAGTCTTTTCCTCCAAGTTCTGATAATACCAATCTGTTAAAAATGTTGGGAAAATTCAAAAAGATAACTTGAAATAGGTTTTCAAATGAAACAAAAGAAAAAATTGCCCACTTCTTGCATAGAATTATATCAGGCTATAACCTAGTGTGTGCTCTAAAAAATTATATAGAATCCAAAAAAGAAAAAGAAGTTGAAATAACAAAATGAAATAATTTTTTAATATTATTGATTCTTTCCTCTATTTAGTGTTTTTATTCTCCTCCTTATGTTTTTTTAAAAATAATTCCACAAAGACCCACATATTCTAGCAACACATTTGTGCTTCTCTTTATAAATGAATCAATCCCATGTGAAAAATTACTTGACTAAATATATGAAGAGGTCAATATGACTATAAATTTCTTAAAAATAAAGCGAATCATCCATTTACTTTTTATCGGAGGTATACCTTTAGCTATCAACATTAATTTCATATCTGATGATAATTTTTCTTAATAAATTATCTTGAAATCTTTTTAATTATTTAAAAATCTGGAGTATGTGTTCCTACCTTTAAAGTTAGCATCACATGATAGATTATATCTCCTCAGGATCTATAATAATTTTTTTATAATTATTTGATTATATATTTCTAATGAAACGTCTTTAAATTAAGCAAAGTGATTATTATCATCCAAACCAAATCGAATAGCCAATGTTTTATTTTTACAATTTTACATGTAGGAATAGAGTCATTATTTTGAGTGAATTAAAGATTAATTAAGTTTATATTCCCTGAAGGCCACCCATTTGGAAACTCTCTGTAATTGGAGTCTGTGGGTGTTAATATTTTCACATTTCTTAAACAAGAAATCAGGTTCATATATGACAACAAATGTACCCCAAGTAACCTACCGCCTTTTTTTATATTTATATTTATAAAAAATCAAGTTCTTATGTTCAGATATAAATTTAATCATGACCAACCTCTTTATAAAATATCTGAGAAGTAATATAATTTGATCATAAGTAAAAATTAGATCCTCAAAACCTGGTTTTGGCTCCATCATAAATTCACTCAGTGACTCTGCCCTGTCACCTCTGACCTTTCTGCATTGAGTCCTTTCATTAGTGAAAGGAAACACAAAGGCACACTGGTTACCAGAGCCCTCGTCAGAATACATTAACATTTGGAGTGTGCTTTCAGATGTCTCTTTTAAAATGTTTTTAGTGTGCAAAAACGTCACTATTATTGCGGAAATATCTTATTCATTCATATATATATATATATCTGCACCTTGGTTTCGTATGATGCTTTTCAATTATTTGGTATACTATGTACTTGTTAATTTCTTGGTGGGGAAGTTCCAGTTGTCTTTTCTTTAGTTTATAAGATATATAAACTTATTTATCTAATAGTGTACAGTTCTCTCTTTTGTCTCTTAGCAGAGAGGCCTCACCCTTGGCAATTCTGACATTTGAGGCTCGATACTCCTTTGCTATAGGAGGCTGACCTCTGTACCATAGAATGCTGAGCAGGATCCCTGGCCTCTTCCTTATAGATGCCAGCAGTCTCTTCCCTCCATAGTCACAACAAACAAAAAGTATCTACAGATATTATCAGGTATCAACTGGGGCATTTGAGTAGTACTTCAGTTTTCTTTCCACATTCAGTGTTTTCAGATAAAATCTAGCAATGCCACTCTGGATATCTACCCAAAAGAATGGAAACCAAAATACCAAACTAATGCATGCTTATCTACATTCATAGATGCATAATTCACAACTGCCAAACTATGGAAGCAGGCAAGATATCCATCAATGTATGAATGGATTACGAAACTATGGGATATGTACAGAATGGAATTTTACCAAAAAAAAAAAAAGAAAAACAAAATTATGTCATTTGTGGGGAAATAGATGGATCTGGAAGAACATTAGGCTAAGTGAAATTAGTCTGCACAAAAAGTAAAAAATCAGATGGTCTCCCAAATATGCAGAAGCTAAGGAGAAAAAGGGTCATAGGAGGAACTCTAGTTGAAGGAGAAACCATAGGTGTACAATAAGGCAACCTAACTGAGGGGGATGTGAGGGGGAAGAGGGAAACTCCATAGTGTATATGATGTACATTTACAGACATTTCAAAGTCAGTCACTAAGCCAAACTTGACAAGGAGGAAGGGGAGGGAATGGGGTGGACACTGGGGAAGAAATAAATGAGCGAGGTGTGCATGTATGCCTCTACCATCTTGTACTCCATTAGAATGTACAACTATAATGCACCAATAAAAAATTTTAAAAATATTTGTATTGAAATATCAAATAACTAATATATCATAATGAAGGAATAATCTGTGTTCTAAGACATGAAGCCAGAGAAACACAAGTGAGATATTACATAACAACGATTTTCCTACTTAACAACTTTTAATTAATTATTTTCTTTATAAATAAGAATTTTATTAAAAAAGTTAAAGTCCAGGCCGGGCGTGGTGGCGCACGCTTGTAATCCCTGCGCTTGGGAGGCAGAGACAGGAGGATCGCGCAGGTTCGAAGCCAGCCGCGCGCGCTGGCTTAGAAGACCCTGTTTCCAAATAAAAAAGTATAAAAAATAGGTCTGGGAGTGTAGCCCGGAGGTAGAAGGGCTTCCAGGAACCCCAGTACCACCAAAAAAAAAAAAAAAAAGTTAAAGTCCAAGGACAGATGGTGACCTCTTTGTCTTACTTTCAGATCCTTTTTTCAGAAAAGTATTCTTCTAGACTTCCAATTACCCGATGGTAAACACTAGTGGTGGAACATTTCAATTGCCATCCAAGTCTGTTTGTAACAAGGTGACATTAACATGAACCTCACCTTTTAAAACATTATCAGAACAAAAGAATCTATCCACTTTTCTTAGAAATATATCACTCTTAATCTTATAATTAAAAAGATTCAGAACTACCACAATGAAAGTCACAGGACATAATCCAATAACACAAACACACCCACACAAATCAACACATTGATTACATTATTTACAAGCAATTACAAATCTCTATACCAGAAACTATCATTTGCCCTGGAAACTCCAGCTATTATATCACTTTATTCTTTCCCTATGGCCAAATATTTTCTCATTAGCTTAGATCCCTCTATGATAATAGACATACTTGTATGTATCCAGACCATTCCTTCTTTGTTTGAAGATAATTGCACCACAGGCAGAAGCATTCAATAACTTAAACTCCAGGCTTCCTGCTATGGCTGCTGAACCCCCAAGACTCATTTGTGCCACTGCATTTTTATTTCTGGTGATCTTCTCCCCTTATTTTCTAGTGTTCTTTCTGCTTAAGCTAGACCTACACACCCTCTTAAAGAGGAATGAAGCTTGAGGTTTAAGGAACACCTTACTAGTTAAGTGAGTCCTTATTTACCTCCTCTATCAGTCCAAGGAGTTAGAGTCTACCATAGTAATTAAGACTCAACAATGTTCTCATGCCTTCATTCCTGTTTTAATATCTTAATTATATATTTTCTTCAGGGTCTCATCATTTTTATTTTGTACTAAAATATTCAAGTTGATATTTAGTGAAGTTAAACTCTAAATCTATGTGTTTATTAGTTAGTTTTATTTCCATTTCTAAAAATTATCTATTTATTTTTATGTAGTGGCATACTTGAAAGATAAAAACTATACATTCATGGTGAATAACTATATTTAGATACACATATGCATATACATATGCTAACATTGTATATGTGTAAATTGTACATATGTATATATATATATATATATATATATATATATATATAATTTTCATCAAGGTGACTAGTATATCCTCTATGTCACATAGTAATTTTTTGTGGTGTAAACTTGTGCAATTTACTCTTAGCAATTTTAATGATAAATCATTATATGCATATATGTCATATTGCATAATAGATCTGTAGACTTTATCCATTCTGTATAACTGAACTGTATTTCTCTTTGGCCAGCTTCTCATTCTTTTCTCCCACACAACTGCCAGTTTACTCTTCACTTCTGTGAGAATTTCTTAGATTCCTCATATAAGGTAGATTATGAAGCATTTGACATTATTTTGCTGCTTTATCTGAATTAGCATAATGTTCACCGCATTCATCGGTTTGGTTGTGAATTATAGAATTTAATTCTTTATAAACCTGAATAGTATTCCATAGTGCATATACATTACATTTTCTTTATCCATTTATAAGTTGATGGGTACTTAGATTGATCCCATGTCTTGGCTACTGTGAATAATGCTACAGTTAACATGAATTTCAGGGCTTCAGGTATCTCTTCAGCATACTGATTTCCTTTATTTTGTTTTTACATTGAGTAGTAGGATTGCTGGATAAAATTTTAGTTTTACTTTTTAATGGTAACAACAACATTTTTTAACTTTTATTGGTACGTTGTAGTCATACATCTTAATGGGTTGCAAGATGGTGGTGACATACATGTACCTATCACCCAATTATCCCTTACCCAATTCCTGCCCATTCCCTCACCCTCTCTCCTTCTCATGTTTGGCTTAGTGATTGATATTGATATGTCTTTTAAAGTACATCATGTGAAGAATTAATATCAATGCTTCTCAAATTAGTCTATAAAATAGGAAGGAAAAGAACCTTATAAACACATTCTAAATTATCAGTATTTCCCTGCTACTGAAATCTGACAAGGACACACCAGAAATGTAAACTATAGAAAAATATCCCTGCTGAATGTAGATGTGAAAATCCTGTGCAAATTACCAGTTAATTGAATTGAACAACATATTACATAGATCATACAACCTAATAAAACTGGTTTTCTTCCAGGGATACAAAGATGGTTCAATACACACAAATCAATAAATGTATTAGCACATAAATAGGATAAAAATAAAAGTAAAATTGTTATCACAATAAAGTCTTTTTTTTGTGGCACTGGAGATTGAACACAGAGGAATACTATCTCTGAGCTAAATCCCCAGCCTGATTTTATTTCTTATTTGGAAACAGGGGCTCACTAACTTGTGAAGGGCCTTGCTAAGTTCTTGAGGATGGCTTTGAACCTGTGATCCTCCTGTCTCACTCTCCCAAGTACTGGGATTACATGCATGTGCCACCATGCCCATCTTGGTAAAAGTCTTTGATAAAATGCAACATCACTTCATAATAAAAGCCCTGAGTAAGTTTGATATAGAATGCTTATACCTCAACAAAATAAAGAGTATTTATGATAATCCTGCAGTTAGTGTCATACTGAATGGGGAGAAACTGGGAACATTTGCTTTAATATGAAGAAAAAATAAAAAGTTTCCACTCTCACCATTCTTTTTCAGGATAGTACCGAAAATTATAGCAGATCAATCAGGCAAAAGAAGAAAATAAATTTATAAAAACAGAAAAGGAGATCAAACTATCCAAGTTTTCAGATGATATGATCCAATATATAGAACATTCTTAAGATTCCACCAAAACACTTATAAAACTGATAAATTGTGTGAATTAGTAAGCTAAAAGAACCCAACATACAGAAATCAGTAGCCTTATTATGCACCAAGAATGGAATTACCAAAAAAAGAAATAAGAAAATTAATTCTGTTCACAATAGCCAAAAAAAAAAAAAAAATAGACACCTAGGAAAAAAAGACACAGCTAAGAATATGAAAGAACTGTACAGTGAAAATTACAATACACCAAAGAAAATATTTGAAGAACTCACTAGAAGGTGGAAAGATCTTTCATGTTCTTGGATTGGGAGAATATTGTCAAAATGGTCATAATTCTCTAAGTGGTTTATAAATTAAATGCAATTGCCATGAATATATCAATGACATTCTTCACAAAACTAGATTAAAAAAATTCCTAAAGCTCATAGGGAAACAGAAAATACTCCAAATAGCCAAACCAATCTTGAGTAAAATGAGCAATGCTGGAGACATTCAAATATCTCATGTCAAAACAAGCTACTGAGCCATAATACAAGCAGCACATTATGGAAAAAAAAAAAGAAAGAAAGCATTAATGCTGGTGAGGTTGTGAAGAAAAAGAAACTCTTATGTGCTACTGGTAAAGATGTAAATTAGTGAGGAGGATCAGGGTTCATGACAGCCTCAGCTACTTAGGCCCTTTGCAACTCAGTGAAACCCTGTTTCAAAATAAAGAATAAAAGCCAGAACTTGAAGAAGAAGAACAAAGATCGGACACGGAACCTGCTGCAGATACAATCGGAACGCTGATTGGAACGCCGATCGGCGGGCTGCTTTTGCAGCTGCCCGAGGAGCTGCCTGCCCGATATTACCGCGGCAAGATAATCCGGGACTAAAAACGGACTTAGGACCGCATCTTAAGCAGCGAGCAGCACCACATCAGAATTCTGTGTGCTCACCAGCGACCGGATCACGACTGCATAGAGACTTCCACGGATTCCTGCACCAAGTCAGGTACCTGAGGGCGCCCTGGTAAGTTGGGGTCCTAGCGTGTGCGCAGCCCCAACACCCCAGCACGGGCCCAAGCCTCAGAACCGAGCACTCTCCTCGCGCACCTTGCCTGCGCCACGGTCCCCTGTTAGTAGTCAGTGCCTGTGCCACTGCCACCCCTAAATTGGAGCCTGCTTGTGTGTCTAGCCCCCGCCACCTTGCCACAGCCTGCCTTCCAGGCTGCGAAAGCCCTGTGTGACCTGGAAATCTATGTGGGGCACCTCCAGCTTCTACGTCCCGTGAGAGACAGAGACCATTGCTGGACAGTGCACACTGGACCCTTGAGCACCTACCCTGCACCCCTGGCCCACCGCTGGGTGTTCCCACCCTCCTGGTAGCCAGATCCTTAGTTCTAAGCGAGAACACAGCTCAATACACCTTGGAAGAGCATACCAGCAGCAATAGACAACTGCATCCACTCTCACTTGGGTCCAGTATTAGCAGCACATCCAGCCTGCACTCTCGGAATAGGCAGAGCTCTGGCAGTAAGTGTGGGCACCCAGGAACCAGCATCCATTTGCCCAGGGTACATCTTGGGACCACACCAGCTAGCCCAGCTGGAATTTCCAGAGACACAAGAAAATCCATCGGGCCACAATATCTGCACAGGACCTCAGGGGGAGGTTCCAATTATACTTTGGTCATTCTCCACCCCTGCTGTAGGGAAGCACAGGCTGGAGGCTAGGGTGGTGAGTGCAGTGGTGCTGACCACAGGTTAGAATTTCGCAGAACCTGTGAATTGTACAGAATCAAATAACAGTGAAACCAGACATCCGGACACATAAACCTAAAGCAGCTAAAGGAGAGAAAGGTGTCCAAACACCCAGAGTGATCTAAGAAGATAAAAATAGAGTACAAAGAAAACTAAGAGACATTGGAAGGTATTCTGAAAGCTACCAAAGCAATCAGATATGCACATATTATATGGACCTGGCCCCATATGCGTAAATAAGGAGAACTGTTTGTTTTACTTTTAATGTGGATGTTTTGTTTTATTTTGCTTTTACAGTGCTTTTGTTTTGGTATGGTTATTGCTGTTTTATTTTTTTTTCTTTTAACCCACACTTCTTTTACTTTAACTTGTTGTTATATATATATATATATATATATATATATATATATATATATATATGTACATTGGATAGTTTGCCTTATTTTTTTTATTTCACACAGCTGCTAGTTCCTTTTATTTTATTCGTGTTCTCTTTTCCTCTTTCTTCCTCTTTTTTTATTCTCTTCCTTTGATTGGTTTCCCTTCCTTTTTCTTGGATTACATAATAGTCTTGGTATCTTGTGTGGATTCTTTTTTTTTTTATGTCTGTCTGCTCCTTCCATTGTCCCTATTTACAAACCTTCCCACACTAACCTACATACTTTTCTCCCCCAAAACTTTTCCCCATAATATACCTCCTGGTTTAATACTCAAAGTATTTCTTATATCCATAATTACTCTACTAACGACAAGAGTTCTAGTAGTTAACTCTCTCTCATTCCTAGCAAGTTATTACCTTATCATACTTAAAGTCTTTCTCAACCTAACATATCCTCTACCTAATCCGACTCCCTTACCAATCACCCCAGCTCCTCACACATCACCCGCCCTCAACACTGGAAAGGCTCTGCTGACTAGCCAATACCCCTAAACTCCTAATATTAAGATTTGTCTAAGCACATTACTCACGAACGATGGGTAGAAATCAGAAAAAAAGGACAGAGAACGCTATAAATATGAGAACCAGGAATTATGAAGAGACAGCAGAAATCACGAATACTGACCTACTAGAAATGCAAGAAGGGGAGTTCAGAATCTTGATGTTCAATATGATGAAAGGATTTAAAACAAGTATAGAGGAGGTTAAAGGTGAATTAGAAACGCTGAAAAAGAATCAGAAAGAGGTCTGGAATGAAATGAAAGAGGCAGTAAGTGAAATGAAGACAGCAATAGAAAGAAATTCTGGAAGATTAGATGAAATGGAAAACAGAATATCAATATTAGAAGACAGTACATCCCAAACCGAAAACACAGTCAGCGATATACAAAAATCTTTACAGCAACAAAACCTAAACATCCAGCAATTATGGGATAATATGAAGCACCCTAATTTATGAATAATAGGCATTGAGGAAGGGATAGAGGTACAGACCAAGGGCATCTGTAATCTCTTCAAGGAAATAATCTCAGAGAATTTTCCAAATATGGAAAGAGACTTGGACCTTCATGTCCAGGAGGCATACAGAACTCCACTGAGACAGGACCAAAGAAAAATGACTCCACAACACAAAATAACCAAAATGTCAACATAGAGGCCAAAAAGGAATCTTAAAAGCAGTGAGAACAAAAGGACGGGTGACATATAGAGGCAAAACAATAAGAATCACCCCAGACTATACAACCCAGGTCAGGAATGCTAGGAGAGACTGGTACGGCGTGATTCAGACCCTGGAAGAAAATAACTTCCAACCAAGGCTCATCTATCCAGCAAAACTACTATTCAAGATCAATGGGGAAACCAAAGTCTTTCAGGATAAACAGAATCTCAAAAAATTCATGAATTCAAAGCCAACACTAGAGAAAATTCTTAAAGAAATAAACCATAAGGAAGAAAAAAGAAGCAGACTTCAGAATCAGAGAAGAGAGGAAGTTAATAAGTGGGCCATTTAAGTAAAGAAGAAAGATCATACCACCCAAGAGTAGACAGAACACAAAATAGCAGAAAACAAAAATCATATTTCAATAATATCTCTTAATGTCAAAGGACTTAACTCACCAATAAAAAGACATAGACTGGCAATGTGGATTAGGAAACATAATCCAAATATATGCTGTCTGCAAGAAACTCACCTCACAGCCAAAGACATTCACAGGCTGAATGTGAAAGGATGGAAAAAGATATACCATGTCACCAGTGACCAAAAAAGAGCAGGGGTAGCAACCCTGATATCCAACAAAACAGACTTTAAACTAAAACACATCAAAAGAGACAAATCAGGGCACTTCTTTTTATTAAAAGGAACAATACACCAAGAAGATATAATGATAGTAAATATTTATGCCCCAAATATGGGTGCAACCACATTTGTAAAACAAACCCTTCTGGACATAAGATCCCAAGTAGACCCAAATACAATAATTCTGGGAGACTTTAATACGCCTCTCACACCACTGGATCGATCTTCAAGGCAAAAGATGAGTAAAGACACTTTAGAACTAAAGGAAACCATAAACCAAATGGACCTAATAGATGTTTTCAGAGTATTTCAACCAGGACCTACAGAATACACTTTCTTCTCAGCAGCCCATGGAACCTTCTCCAAAATAGATCACATCCTGGGACACAAAGAAAATATCAGCAAATTCAAAAAATGTAATATAATTCCATGCATCTTTTCAGACCACAATGGAATAAAAGTAGAAATCAACAACAGGAAACTCAAAAGAAAGTATTCAAATTCATGGAGAATGAATGATACACTATTGAATGATGAATGGGTAAGAGCAGAAATTAGCGAAGAAATAAAGAAATTTATGGAAATAAACGAAAACAGAGACACAACCTACCAAAACCTATGGGACACCATGAAGGCAGTACTAAGAGGAAAGTTTATTGCATTGAGTGCCCACATAAAAAGGACGGAGAACCACGAAGTAAAGAACCTAATGACACAACTCAAGGATCTAGAAATTCTGCAACAGTCTATTCCCAAAGCCAGCAGAAGACAAGAAATCATCAAAATTAGAGCAGAAATAAATGAAATAGAGAACAAAAAAAAAAACAATTCAAAGAATCAATAAAACAAAAAGTTGGTTCTTTGAAAAGATTAATAGAATTGATAAACCCCTGGCCAACCTAACCAAAAGAAAAAGAGAATCAACTCAAATTATCAAAATTAGAAATGAAAAAGGAGATATCATCACAGATAGGAAAGAAATTCAAAATATTATCAGAAAATACTTTAAAAATTTATACTCCAATAGATTTGAAAACCTGGATGAAATTGACAGATTTCTAAGCACAGTTAACCTTCCTACACTCAACCAAGAGGACATAGCAAGCCTAAACCAACCAATAACAACCAAAGAAATAGAAATGGCAATAAAAATTCTTCCACCAAAGAAAAGCCCAAGCCCAGATGGGTTCCCAGCTGAATTCTACAAAACCTTCAGTGAACAACTAATACCAATACTTCATAACATGTTCTGGGAAATTGAAAGAGATGGAACTCTTCCAAATTCCTTCTATGAGGCGAGTATCACATTAATCCCCAAACCAAATAAAGATACCTCAAGAAAGGAAAACTACAGACCCATATCCTTAATGAACATAGATGCAAAAATTCTAAACAAAATACTAGCTATACGCATTCAAAACTATATCAAGAGAGTAATACACCATGACCAAGTCGGTTTCATCCCAGAAAAACAAGGCTGGTTCAACATACGCAAATCAATACATGTTATTCACCACATAAATAGAACCAAGAACAAAAACCACATCATCATAGCAATAGATGCTGAAAAAGCATTCGACAAAATCCAACACCAATTTATGTTAAAAACACTGCAAAAAATTGGGATAGAAGGAAAGTACTTCAACATCATCAAGGCAATATACTGCAAACCCAAAGCCAACATTATATTGAATGGGGAAAAACTGCAAGAATTTCCGCTACAGTCAGGAACAAGACGAGGATGCCCACTATCACCACTCCTTTTCAATATAGTCCTTGAGACTCTTGCTGCAGCAATCAGACAAGAGAAGGAAATCAAAGGAATCCACATAGAAAGAGAGGAAGTAAAATTATCCTTATTCGCAGATGACATGATCCTTTATCTGGAAGGCCCAAAGAACTCAACCAAAAGACTTCTGGAGCTGATTGACAAATTCAGCAAAGTCGCAGGTTACAAAATCAACCTAAAGAAATCAGTGGCCTTTCTTTATGCCAACAACGAATCCACAATGAAGGAAACAAAAACAACAATTCCATTCACTATAACCTCAAAACCAATAAAATACCTAGGAATAAACCTAACCCAAGATGTAAAAGACCTCTACAACAAAAACTATAAAACATTAAAGAAAGAAATAGAAGAAGACCTTGGAAGATGGAAAGATCTCCCGTGCTCATGGATAGGCAGAATAAATATCATCAAAATGGCCATTCTGCCAAAACTGATCTATAGGTTCAATGCAATTCCCATTAAAATACCAGTGACAGTCTTCAGAGACCTAGAAAAATCAATCATGACCTTCATATTGAGAAAGAAAAGACCTAGAATAGCCAAAGCAATTCTCAATAACAAGAAACACGCAGGAGGCATTACAATCCCAGACTTCAAACTATACTATAGAGCAATAGTAGTAAAAACAGCATGGTACTGGCACAAAAACAGATATACTGACCAGTGGATTAGAATAGAAGATACAGAAACAAACCCACACATCTTTAGTAAATTAATCTTTGACAAAGGGGCCAAACACATACGCTGGAGAAAAGACAGCCTTTTCAACAAGTGGTGCTGGGAGAACTGGCTAACCATTTGTAAAAAGATGAATCTAAACCCCTATATCTCACCAAACACAGGAATCAACTCAAGATGGATCAAAGACTTAGAAATTAGACCTGAGACTGTGAAGCTAGTAGAGGAGAGCATAGGTTCAACACTACAACATATTGGCACAGGCAGTAACTTTCTCAACAAAACCTCCAAAGCTCAGGAAATTAAAGCAAGAATAAACAAGTGGGATAACATCAAACTAAAAAGTTTCTTCTCATCAAAGGAAACTATCAATAACCTAAAGAGGAAGCCTACAGAATGGGAAAGGATCTTTACCAGCCACCATTCTGATAGGGGGCTAATATCCAGAGTATACAAAGAGCTCAAAAGACTCTACACTAGCAAAACAAACAACTCAATCAAGAAATGGGCAAATGAACTAAATAGACACTTCACAAAAGAAGAGATACAAAGGGCTAATAGATACATGAAATGATGTTCTTCATCACTGGCCATCAGGGAGATGCAAATCAAAACTACACTGAGATTCCATCTAACCCCAGTCAGAGTAGCAAGCATAAAGAAATCAAACAACAACAAATGCTGGCGAGGATGTGGGGAAAGAGGAACTCTTTTACACTGTTGGTGGGAGTGCAAACTAGTTCAGCCACTATGGAGATCTGTGTGGAGATTCCTAAGAAAGGTGGGAATAGATCCACCATATGATCCAGCTATACCACTCCTGGGTATCTTTCCAAAGGGGTTGAATTCAGAGAAATACAGCAACATATGCATACCTATGTTCATACCATCACAATTTGTGATAGCCAAAATATGGAACCAACCCAGATCACCATCAACAGATGAATGGATAGCAAAACTGTGGGAAATACACACAATGGAATTCTATTCAGCCATAAAGAAGAACAAAATTATATCATTTGCAAGAAGATGGAAAGCCCTGGAGAGCATCATGTTAAGTGAGATCAGCCAAGCACAGAAGGAGAAGATACACATGTTTCCTCTAATATGCCCAAATTAGAAAACACAAAGGATACCAGTGGGACTCCAGATATTAGAGGGGAAATACTAGCTAAGTTTTAATGGAAAGATAGGAGAGGAGAAAGGCTGATCTTGATTAATGAGGGTCTACACTGAACATGTGTAAAATTATGAATAAGACACGGTTAACCTGGACAACCATTGGTGGGAGGGGGGAAGAGAAAACGGGGGCCGGGGGGGGGGGAGAGCACCAAATATAGTGTAAATGTATACTATTTATGTTCAATAAAAAAATTGTTAAAAAATATGTAAATTAGTAAAGTTAATATGCAAAACATGATGGAGGTTCCCACAAAGACTAAAAATAGAATTATTTTCCAGCCATACTGGTCCTGTATATATGTCTGAAAGAGCTGAAGTCAGCATACAAAGAGACATTTCCATACTTATACTCTATTTCAGCACTATTCACAGTAGCCAAGATATGAAATCAACAGCAGAGTGGGCAAGGAAATAATGGCATATACTCACAATTCAGCCACGAAGGATAAAATCCTGCCATTTGTAGAAAAAGAAATAAAATGAAAGACTTCACATTAAGCAACATAATACAAAAGGATAAACATTGAACGTTCTAGTTCATATGTACAAATTAAAATGAAACAATTCTGTTTTCTTCTACATTTAGCAAAAATAACAATTATTAAATAGCTTTCTTCTGTAGATTGTTTCTAAATCCTGTTACGAAGACGTACAAAAGCAATCAGCTTAGTCCAAAGGGCAGTGAATTTCAGAGGCACAGTGTACAATTTGGTGAAGTGTAACAACAGACTGTGTATGAGAGAATAAGAATAAATAGATTCCTGAAATCGTGTTTTCATATTCCGTGTTGTTTTGTATATTATTTGTGAGGCTGCTTATGAGAAATCATTATATTTATATGCCACGTATCAATGTAGATGTATATCTCATCTTGTCCTGGAATTTATGCTTCTTATGAGGTTTTACGGTGCTAAGGCACTTACGCTACAATTTTTGTCATTGCTTTTATGCAACAACAATCCATTTGTGACACTCATCCAATCCTTTTGATTTGTATATATGTGCAACGTTACAGTATATAAATGATATAATATATAATAGCTGAGGGTGGATCTTAGTGGCAGAGCACTTGCCTAGTGTGTTGTAAGCCTTGGATTTAATCCTTACCACTAAAAATAAGTTTAAAAAACCCAACATTGTAATTAACTAAAAATAATACCATAATTAGGTGACAATGTCATGAAAATAAAAAGACTAAAAAATAGTGTAGCTTGGAGTGTAGAGTGCCCCTGGGTTTCATCCCCAGTACTGAAAAAAAAATTGGGAACTAAAACAGGTAGTTATGGTGGCACTTGTATTCCTAGTGCTTGGGAGTCAGAAATAGGAAGATCAGGTTCAAGGCTGGTCTCAAAACTTTGGCAAGGTCTTTCAGAATTTAGCAAGACACTGTTCCAAAAAAATAAATACATAAATAAATGAATAAATAAGTAAACAAAAGTGCTGAAGTAGAACCCATAGGTAGATTCCTCCTGGGTTCAATTCCTAGTACCAATAAACAAACAAAAACTAGTAATAGAACCTGAGCCAGGCGTGGTGGTGCACACTTGTAATCCCAGCATTTGGGAAGCTGAGACAGGAGGATTGAGGTTCACAAACAGCCTCAGCTACTTAGTGAGGCCTTATGCAACTTAGTAAGACCCAGTTTCAAAATAAAGAATAAAAAATAAGGCTGAAGGTGTAGCTCGGAGGAAGAATCCCCCTGGCTTCCATCCCCACTATTGAAAAAAAGAAAAAGAATATAGCCTGAAAGCAAATACAAAAGGACTTGTATATTCTACATTCTGGCAATGATTGTTATGAATATAAGCAAAGAATATCTGTAAAGTCATCTTGTATTATAGGCTTTTCATGTTGAATCACTAGAGTACCATCATTCCTCTCACATTTCAAGAAACATTTCCATAGGAGAAGTGGGAGAGGGAGCAAAATTGTTACACAGAGCCTCAACTATGATGGACCCACTGAATTATGAGAAAAGTGGTATGGGTGATTTTAAAAGTTTATATAAGGGTTGAAGAACCTCGCAGGTTGTTTGAAAGATGGCCACATAGATGCCTCTGATCTCTGTCCTCATGACTCTTCACCAGGCAATTTTTTTCCTCTATTTGCCACCAAGATGTAAAAACCATTTTCTCATTTTTTTATTCGGTCTGGTTTTCCTATTTGCTTTGACCACTAAAATGGAGTGGAGATGAGGCCCTGTGAATTCTGAGACTATGCCTCAAGATGCTCCATATGTTCAGCTTTTGTGTTGTTTCATCAGGGTGCTGCCAAGTAAGGAAGAGCATCTAACCTGTGGAGCCAGAGACCACTGGGAGCCAAGATACCATTCCCTATGGTGTCCCTAGTCCCCTCTATGACAGCCAGCTCCTCCAGAGCCACGGACAACTGCAGCCAGGCGGGTAAGCTCAGGGAAAAGCGTGCCTGTCCCTCTGTGCTCTGCCTATACCGGAGTTGATTGTACGTGTTGGGAGTATAGGAATTGTAGTGGGAAGAGCATGGTGATTGATGGCTTTGCAAAGATGGCCAGAGCAATTCCTCGCGTGGTGCTGGATTGCTGCTTTTACAGGGTGACCTTCTGGCTTTTCTAGTGCAGGCACATGGCAAGTCCCCAGGCTGCTGTGAGATTTGGCTTGTTCACTCTAAGGCGTAGGAAGTGAAATTACAAGCCTAAGCCTCAGAGGCCACTCAGCTTCCATTTATCACACTCAGAATACACTGCCACCATGTGAAAAATGGGGGCTTGAGACCACACAGGGTGGAAACAAGCTCACCCCACTGAAGGCCCTGAACCCATCAGTCTCGGCACCCTCAGCTGCCTATTGTCACATGAATGGCTTCACCAGCAGACCCTCCTATGTGCCGATCCTCAAAATGATGAGTGAAAGAAATCCTCACTCTTCTGAGTCAAATGTTAAGTAGGTAAAGGAGGTGGGTTCAGTTTTTTCTATATTTTTATTAAAATAAGAGTCATATTCCTATGTTCCATATAGGAATAAGGTTTCCTTATTCCTTTATTTCTATATTTCCTATGTTCTCATTAAACAAGAACAGAGATTTTTTAGAGGCGTTGTGATGTTACTGCTGCCCCAGGAATGGTCAAAATTCAGGTGAGGTTTAGAGAACCATCTCTCCCATCACTTTTACATGCTTAAGCTGGTTCTTCCATTCTGTCAATTGGGCCCCATACTGCACATTGTTGAGGAGACACAGGGTACCTGGATTGCTCAGGGCTTGAGCACATGGAACCAGCTTATTTTCTGGGGAACAGAGGTTCATTTTTATATAGCAAGAGAATCAGTGGGAAGGTAGGCAAAACTAAAAATGCCCCCAGTATCACCAATTCATATTCTGATGAATGGTCAAGGGAGAAACCCCAGATGAGTAGGTAGTTGCAGGTGAGTTTTGTGCTTTTATCACAGAATGAAGAGAACCAGAAAAGAGATGTTGAATTTGTGCGCTGTAGGAGTTTTGTAAGACTCCATAATAAAGACATGTCTCCATTTGTGATTTTAAAGAACTATCTACAGTTATCTTTTTCAGGCTTTCCTCTGATATTAAAACATGTGTTAAGCAAAATCGTTCTTGTAGATAAGCAGGAAAAATATTTTTAATGCCTTACTTTTCTGTGAGAGTACACTGAATATATTCCACTGGTAATTTAGAAGTAGATTTCAGATGAGATTGACTGTCAGACACCAGAAACACCTATGTCCCTCAGTTTTGAGTGGCATAATTCTTTCCTACCATATTTCTTCCTCATAGGATATGAAGACATTTAATTTTCCTTTCCTCTGAAACAGTATAAATAGTAAACTGAGAGTTTCTTCAGCAACCTCTAGAGTTGTTTTTTATTTATAGCAGGTAAAGAAATAGGTAAACATTATTGGTGACAAATGATAACAATTATGTCCACTTTTCTCCATTTAGAGTTACAATATGTACTCAGTTCTGACCACCTGCATCTTATGGATGTATGTGAAATTGCCTGCATCTACATTTCCTTCAGAAATTGTGATCTTTATCATCTCAGTTCCACTCAAGTTGGCTAGATGGGTGCCAGAGATCCTAATCCTAGGAGGGTCATTATTTTCTGTACAGCATTCTGATCCATCAATTTCATGGTACAGTTAAGGAATTTATCTTGTGGAGCATTGTAGAGCTTATATGTAGGCAGTTGACTTTCTCATGACCTTTGGAAACAAACAAGCAATATCATCTGATCATAAGTCATGCTGTAATTCAAACTGTAGTAGAAAAGGAAACATTTTGATGGACACATATAAATATTCAACATATAAACATATGCTATATTTTCTCAATATTCATTTTCTTCTTTAATGATGGTGTTATAATATACACAAAAATGATTAGTAGTAGATAACACCATAGTAATAATCTCTCTTCAGGTAGAATAGTATATGATAATTGTTTAATTCTCCATGTCAATGCACAAGTTAGTTGTGAGAGTCTATCAACGCAAAAGCTAATGTTTTTAGAATTTCGAAGTGAGTTGCTCGACCTCACCATGTTGGGCTTGAGTGCGTTTCTTTATTTCTTTAGATCTCAATGTCATCCTCTACTCTGTTGGTCAGGCCTGGTTGCCGATCTTCATGTTTGAACATTAAGACATGTATTGTTTTCCTTTACAGTCTGACAACAACATCTCCAACAGAATCTACTCGAAAAAAAGGATGAGTTTACTAAGCAGTATTCTAAAATGGTCCCCCAAATTCTCCTCCATGCTCTGCCTACCCTGCATAAGCTGCTCTTCTGGACTGTGGAAAAAATGGAAGCATCAGAGCTGGTTTAATGTTTTGGAAGAGGGTGAGAGGTAGTGTCTTTAGTGATGACGTTACAGTGTATAGAATTCCACTGTAGCTGACTTTGCAGAAGTTGCCTGGCTGGCTCCCAATAAGTAAGTGGGTTGATTGGCAAGGACCTGAGAGTGACCTGGAGCAGGAAATGATGACAGAGAACCAGTGGACCTGCATTCCTCAAGGCAGGAATGATATTCTGCTAACAAAACATGAGGGACTTCTTTGAGCCATAGAAGACACCCCAGCTTCAGCTGACACCTAGATTTTGGAATGTCCATTGGGTGAAATACAGAACAGATGCACTGTCTTAATCTGCCCGGGAACTCATGGAATATGAGATAAAAAGGATGTTTTGTTTTATGCCAAGTTTGCCAGTTTTCAACCCAGCAATAGAAAATGATACAGTGATTTTTATCACCACCCTTTTGTCTCTTTTCTTCTTTCCTATTGGCTTTTCCTTCCTTCTTTCATAAGTACATATAGTGTCTGTACAAAGAGCTGGTTTACTTCAACATGTAAAATGCTTTATCACACTTATTAAACACTGCTCCTTGGAAGCACATCTCTGTGCAAATCACAAAGCTTCTGAGTTTCATATAAAGGTATTTATTAATTTTCTTATTAGGAAATACACTGCATACTTACCTAAATCCTTGATTCACCTTAACATCTGTTTCATATACATAAATGGAAAAACAGGAGGATAGTCTGGACACTTGAGCATCAAGATGCCACCACTCCTCCAGGACAATGAATTGTCTTGGAAGTGGCAGCAACATGAAATGGAACCTGTGTCTGAAAATGTTGGAGGAGAGGAAAAAGGGAGAAAAACAAAAGCAAAACAAAACCAAAAGAAGCAAAAAAGTGCAACACATTAAATGTGGTTTTGAAAGTTTCAGGTTCCAGAACTAAATTATTATTATTTCTCCCACCTTGAGGAGGGAAGGTTTTCTGAGGATATTGCTTTTATATCAGAAACCTCAGAGCAACATCTGAATCACAGTGATAAAATTACACAGAAGAAATATGCGTCTTGGGAGCACTCAACTATTTTGTTTGGGGCTGGTTGAGCTTGAAATGGATTTCAGAAAATGTGGTCCCATTTCTTACTTGGTAATTAGAAATAATTTATACACAGCTATTAAAAATACACAACAAAATCACATCTTTTAATTGCTAACTACTTTATCCAATATACATAAAATATTCCAACTGATTTCTTCATTCCTGACTTACCCTTCACCATCCTTCCAATATGTTTCATGGGTGAAATGAGATAATTACTAAAATGCACCCTGGAGAATATTTTCTGCAACAATTTGATGTTTGGGGTTTTCTGTGTTTAGCTAGTGAGGCTCACACCTGCAGATGAAAACAGAAGGAAATTGCTGTCTTGGTATTACTTCTGAATGTTGTGAACAGTTTAGATCAAAGTTTGACATTCTGAGCTCTTATATTCTCTCAAGGGAAGAGTTTCTCAAGTGGAGAATCTTCAGAAGTAAACCTCCACATCCCAAGTCTTTTTGAAACAAATCTAGAGTTTTGATAATATTATGTTCTGTTCAGATACCTTACCACTTGCAGGGAGATAATGAATAAATTGTTTAAATAAGAGCCTCGGGGTAGGATTACAGGCAAAAGTGTGCATTGCATTCCTTGTTTAGAAAACGTTGATAAAGCAGTTTCAGTATTCTAGAATACCTTCTTCAAACACTAAGTATATATCTCTAAGAAGCTTTAGTTTTCTCTGTGCATTAACACCTTCCCCGCCCAACACATCATTACACAACTTTTCCCTTTTATTTTATTTTTGTTTCTTTTTTTTATTTTCAGTGATTACTCCCGGTGCTGTTTACATTTATTGATCACTTTCAGAGAGTAGTTTAGCTATTTCCCATATTGGGAAATGATTGATTAATCATGGTGAAATGATTGATCCATCATACAAAATGTATGGAAAGATTAAATGGAGAGTGAGATTACTAGAAGGACCTCATTTAAAATTAAAAGACAGTACTAGCTGGGTGTGGTGGTGCACATTTGTAATCCCAGCATTTAGGAGACCGGGACAGGAGGATCATGGTTCGCAGACAGCCTCAGCTATTTAGTGAGGCCCTCTGCAACTTAGTGAGACCCTGGTCCAAAATAAAGAATAATAAATAGGGCCGGGGGTGCCTCTCACAGGTAGAATGTCCCTGTGTTCTATACCTACTACTGCTAAATAAATAATAAATAAATAAATAAATATTTAAAGACAGTTCTAAAATATTATATTTAAGATAGGAATAAGGAATGTTCTAAGTCCACGTAATCATTCTTTAAATTTTTGGTCTAGTACTCAATAAAGATAGTACTAGAAGAATGTTTATATTTTAAGGATTTGGGGAACATAAAGATTAAAGGGGCACATAGCTGAGGAAATGTCCCTATTGGGCATTAATTAGTAAAGAGATTTTTGGAAGGATTTCAGAGAAAATAATTCAACATTCTAATGGTTCTTCCAAAGCAGTTATGTTTAACATATCCATTCAAACTGCATTTAGTATAAAATATTAACAGATACTACTCTACTTCCTTTTCCAAACTCATTAAGTATTTTAATGTGTCTAGTAATCATATAAGTAGGTAATATTATCATTCAAGCTTTATTCAAGTAAATTGAGAGACAGAGGGGTTCAGTAACCAAGAAAATAAAATTTCAATTAAGTTGACATCTGGTCTTATTGATTTAAACACTAAATTGTCTCTCTTTTATAGCTTACACCATAGGAAATTGACAACATTCAATGATTTTCACTTATAAAAGTAGTAATTTCCTATGGTTTAAATTATTGTTATTATCATCATTTTTCAATATTAAATGTAAAGTTCCTGTTTAATCTCTCTCTGTGATATAGCATTTAAACTTGAGCTTTAAAACATAATGTTTTTGATTTAATTTGATAGTATTTTAATCATAGTAAATAGTTATAGATCTTCTATTAGTTCAAGTGGTAAGAGAAGTGTTAATTGGACTTAATACCTGTTAATCGTGCGGTGTTTCCTGATGGAGGGATGGACTTAGGATAGATACTATGTGCATTTTGCTCCTCTAGTTATCTAAGTTGGTAAAATAGACTAAGGTTCCTGCAGATTTTAATTTCAACATAATATGAATCCTTAAAGTTTCAGACTTAGTTACTAATAACCTAGAGGATTTTGTTTTTAATTTCTATTCATAATATCATCTTAAATTCTTTGACAAGTCTTTTTAGAGAGAACTAAACTTTCTTTTCTATTTAAGAAAAATCATTATCTAAAACCTTCTTTTAGCCAGGTATGGTGGCACACCCTTGTAATCCCAGCATTCTGGAAACAAGAGACAGGATGATCTCGGTTAGCAGACAGCCTCAGCTGCTTAGTGACAGCCGGGCATGGTGGCATATGCTTGTAATCCAGGCTGAGACCTGAGGATCGCGGTTCGCAGACAGCCTCAGCTACTTAGTGAGGCCCTCTGCAACTCAGTGAGACCCTGTTTCTAAATAAAGAATTAAAAAGAGGGCAGAGGGTGTAGCTCAGAGGTCGAATGCCCCTGGATTTCATCCCCAGACCCGGAAAAAGTAAATAAATAAATGCATACATATATAAATAAATAAAAAGACTAAAAAATAGGACCCGAGGTGTAGCTCAGAGGTCAAATGCCCTGGATTCCATCCCCAGACCCGGAAAATACATACATACATACATACATACATACATACATACATACATACATACATAAAAAGACTAAAAAAATAGGACCCGAGGTGTAGCTCAGAGGTCGAATGCCCCTGGATTCCATCCCCAGACCTGGAAAATACATACATATATAAAAAGACTAAAAAAATAGGACCCGAGGTGTAGCTCAGAGGTAGAATGCCCTTGGGTTTCATCCCAAGTACTGCAAAAAAAAATCTTTAAAAAAAAACAATAAGCCATTAGTCATGAATACATATCTATTTTCAATTCAGGTTATGGTATTATTTTTCTTATATTTATATAAGATAAAATATTTTTAGAGTTCCTAAAGAGAATGTTATCTTCAAAATAATTTATATTATGATGAAAATTAATGTAATTTAAACAATGTATTAAAAAGACCAACTAGCAAAGTAGCTCAGTAGGAATTTTACTCTTGCTCAAACATTGGCTGCATCTAACTAACATCCAAATAAAGGAATACCAATATCAAATCAAATAACAGTATAAAATAATTATTGTTTTTAAAAGTAATTGTTTATTTACTTTTCAATTACATGAAAATAAATGTAAAAATAATCGGTTTAGATAATAAATGAGCTGTAGTTGTTTGGGCTTACAATGCTGAACTTTAGGATAACAGTCAAGTGGTAGAGGTGATTAATGTGGCTGTCCTGTGTGAACTGAAGCAGGAAAGGTAACCAAACAGCCCTAGTATGGGGTTCAAAATGTCACCCTGCAATTGTAATATGTGCTCCTAAGAAGAAATAAGTGTAATGTTATAATCCAAGGACATAACTCAAGGATTGCATTCAGATTGTCAAAACCACATGTATTAAGGTAGGTCCCTACAACTGGGGTTACATATGAGAGGGCTTATAGTGACTGAATCAGTAATGAATAGAGAGGAAGAATTTATATTTCTTCAGATAATGGCAATAGGAAATGCTGAACTGTTTATGTATGCCTCTACTATCTTGTATTTCATTAAGATATAGGACTACAGTGCACCAATAAAAAAAATAAAAAAGAAAGAATTGAAACATGATGAAAAGTTTATAGTGAAGAAGATGAGGCTGGGAAACTAACAGTATTGTTTGCAAGTGGATTAAATATTTTAAAGAGATTTGTCAAACTGATTTCTTTTTCACTGAAGTTTTATTTGCATTCACTAGAAAGAATTGTTTCCTGAGATATGTCTGTGAGTCTTTTAAAATACACAGTTTTATTAAAATCTACATTTATGAGCATCAGCTTTTCTACTTTAAAAAAGTCAAAGATAATTGAGTATTATTTACATGGAGTTGTGCTGGTGGTTCCTAAACAATAAATTTAATTGCCATTTAATAGTTTTATAACACTTAGGCACTGTTAAGAATAAAGACAAGAATAGGGACCTGTTAAAAATTATTAGTTGTAGAAAGATTTTCGATTTGACATCACCTTTTTTGAAATATAAAACTTATAATGTCCAGATAAAGTCTCTTCTACATATTTCACAACTGAAAATTGTTAATGTTAATTTTGAAATAATAGAATCATATTTTATGCAAATACCTGTTTATTTTTTAAATATTTCATTGGTGCATTGCATCTTAATGGGGTAACACATGGAAAAGGCATACATGTACATGTCACTCATTTCGCCCTTCCCCAGTTCCCTCCCTATTCCTTCTCCCTCCCTCTTTCTTATGTTTAGCTTAGTGACTGATATGTTTGTGAATGTACATCAAGTACATCAGGGAATTTTTCTCTTCTCCCTGCCCATCCTCTCAGTTACGTCGCCTTATTTGCTCATCCGTAGTTTCTCCTCCTTCATCTAGAGTTTCTCCTATGACCCATTTTCTCCCAAGCTTCCACATTTTACTTAGCCATAAAAAAGAACAAAATTATGTCATTTACAAGAAAATGGATGAAACTGAGGAACATTATTGATCAGTCACAAAAATGTCTTATGTTTTTAAATCAATGTCATTAAGAACAAACCAAATATCCTTCTAAAATGATAATTTGTGAGAAAATACATGTCTTTTAAACATTTCCAGCAAAATACAATACACACAAGCTTAAAATATAAAATGCTGCCGGGCGTGGTGGCGCACCCTTGTAATCCCCGCGCTTGGGAGGCTGAGACAGGAGGATCGAGTAGATTCGAAGCCAGCCATGCTGACTTAGGAGACCCTGTTTCCAAATAAAATATAAACTAGGTCTGGGAGTGTAGCCTGGAGGTAGAAGAACCCCAGTACCACCACAACAATTATATATATATATATATATATATATATATATATATATATGTGTGTGTGTGTGTGTGTGTGTGTGTGTGTGTGTGTGTATGTATATGTATATGTATATATGTATGTATATGTATATGTATGTGTGTATAATGCTAATTCATTGAAACTTATAGAAAAGGACAAGTTGTTTACAGGTATTTTAAAATCTAATGGAGGGATACAAATTATCCTATGTGTAAAATAGCAATGTAAGAAAACAGAGAATTATAAAATGCATATGATTACCATAATACTTCTAGATATAACATATTTTAAAATTTTAATATCTACTTAGTTTTAATTATTATAACATTATTATATTATTTTAAAATGTATTATACATACATATGTATCAATGCATGATATAATATATAAAGAATATTTTATATGTAGTGTTTTTTTATTGACACGTAGTTGAATAATATGGGAGTTATCAACATGGTGCGTGCTTGTAATCCCAGCATTTGAGAGGCTGAGACAGGAGGATCAAAGTATGCATCCAGCCTCAGCTACTTAGTGAGGCCCATTGCAACTTAGTGAGACCTTGTTTCAAAATAAAGAATAAAATAATAGGGCTGGGTATATAGCTTGAAGGTAGAAGGTCCCTGGATTCCATCTCCAGCACCGCGGGATAAATAAATAAATAAATAAATAAATAAATAAATAAGAGTTAAAGATATTTTCCTCATTTAAAAATTGTATTGCCGGGCGTGGTGGTGCACGCTTGTAATCCCTGCGCTTGGGAGGCAGAGACAGGAGGATCGCGTAGGTTCCAGGTTCGAAGCCAGCCACATGTGCTGGCTTAGGAGACCCTGTTTCCCAATAAAAAAAATGTAAAAAAAAGTCTGGGAGTGTAGCTCGGAGGTAGAAGGGCATCCAGGAACCCCAGTACCACACACACACACACACACAAAATTATCAACAAAGATTTATGAGTTTTTGTAGGATCAAATTATAATAAAATCTCCATAACAACCAGCTCGTTCCTTTGGTTACTAAATCATTACACTGTCACTAACACATATGATTTGACTGAATGCATCTCTTCAGAAGTTGAGCCTCAAATCGAAACCAGAGGTTTCAGTAACTCTTGAAAATCAGCATCACTGTTCTCTCTACCCCAAGGCTTTACTACCTCCAGTTTATCTACTTCCACATCAAGCAGATAAACTCAACATGAGCAGAAGAGATCCTTCAGAGCTATTCTCTTTTCTGTAACTCCTATGTGGACATTCCAAATTACAAAGAACATATCTAAATGCAAATCTGTGAGCTCAAGTCTTTTTTTTTTTTTGCTGCTTAAAATATTTTCAGGAACTGCTATCTAAATAATATATTGGTCTGAAGTCTACTATCATTTCTAAAACCTGTTACACAGCACTTGGAAAATGCTCAGGGATGCAGGCATGGCTGTGCTGGGATCCCACCTGCCCTGCTCCTGGGCAGAAGGGGGCCCTCTCATACATGCTCAGTGTATTCTGCTGGATAAAATTCAACACAGCAGAACCTACATCCAGGTTTTAGGCTGTCTGTATCCTGTTCATTTCCCTAGATTTTATATCAGTGCTTCTTGTCTTTAATCCATTCTTTAATAATCATTCTAAAATAATTTTGAGTATTTCATTTTCACAAGCTCATTCTCTTCATGAGTAATATTGGCTTTTTCCTTACATGAATAATAGAAAGCCACAAATTAGTGCCAAGTATAAGATAAAAAAGTAAGAGGGTGTTTCATGTAATAGTTAAATATTTCAAGTTACAGTTAAGTGTTACACTATTGCTCTAATATGAACATGATCAGTTAAAGAAAGTTCCTCTTCTTATTTTCTTGGATTAAAAAAACATTCTCTCCTTTCCTTCTTGATTAACAAATACTTGTTATGCTGACCTTGTTATGAGGAAATCCACTCTCTTCCCACATAGCAGATGGATTCCTTCTACAGCAAGGCTATAGTCATTCTGTGCTAAGGAGAAGAGATTGTCCAGAGATATTCTCTTCTCTGTAACTCATAAGTAGACATTTCAAATTACAAGATTCTTCCTGAACACAATGGATATCATTCTTTTAGGATACAATCCAGGCTTCTTGCATGTGTGTGGGAATGTCAATTCTCTATGAAAACAGAAGTTCTTGGAAATACATGTTTAAGAGGAGAAGAAAAAACATTGAGCTGACATAGGGCATCTGTTTAACTTTCTGGCACCCATTTCATTGGTTTCAATGGGATCCATCAGACAGCTCAAAGGCAAGAAGTTCTACCTGTCAGTTTATAACAGTTTGAAGAAAATGCACTTCTTAGAGATTGAGCCCCACTAGAAATCACTTTTGATTTATTTTTTGCTGTGGCAAGAGGTAGATATGCGCTATTGCTTTCTTAGATTGCACCATTCTATCAAGAGGTTCAGTCAAAGGAAAGAAATGGCCCACGCTGTGTATCAGAACTTTTTCCAGTAAAATTCTATCATAATTATGTCACACACACACACACACACACACACACAGATCCTTAGATTTTGAAACTGGGTGTTATTAAGCTAAGTCAACAATCATATTCCAACTAGTCAATGTATTGATGTATTGGGCTAGGAAGAGAAAGATGAAAAGATTTAGAAAACAGGTGTCAGTTATCCTTGTACCAAACAATAAGAAATACTGTCTGCCAATGACCAGACAAATCAACTTCATATGACTGGAAAGTAGATACCATAATCTAGTTATGTTTTGGACAAAAAGGTATTTTTGTTATGAAATTGGCATTCTATTGGCCACTCATATATTGTGTTTTTTATATAATTACAGGTTTAAGAAACAACTGATAAAATATATTTTGGAAATAACATCTCTTGTGGCCAAAAAAATGTAGAAAATAATTTAAGTGGATAGGATCAATAATCTCTTATTTACCTTGAGTTTCAAGAACCTTTGTTCTATGTATGTCAACTCTCCATGAAACAGAACCTGGAACTTAGAGCTACGTGTTCTGTAATGATTATTTTATTACATACATTTCCATAATGCACTATCTTATGTGTTAGATGCTGTATCCTGGTTTCTTAATGAATATCAGGAAGTTTGTAGTTATTCTTGAAGCCCATGACTTGAGGAGTGAGAGCAAAGATGTATGTCTCTACAAGAAGTAGCTCACTACCACGGTGACTTCTAAGACATTTACATCTACTGTGATATGGTAATTTCAATAGACTATCCATGTGTATTCACATAGACGGAACTAAAAAATCATTGAACAAAGTGAGATTAGTCAATAGCAAAATGTGAAAGGTCAGAGGTTTTTCCTTATATGTAAAAGCTACAGAAAAATTGGGACATGGTGGGGGAGGACTCTAGACAAGAAGGGGAAACCTTAGTAGAATGAGTCAGGGATCAAACTGAGGGGGAGGAAAGGGACAGAAAGGCTTATGGAGGGAAGCACTCCAATGCACATGATGCACTTGCATAAGTCTATCAATGCCAGTCACCGTGTTGAGCATGAGAAGGTGAGGAGGAGGTGGGAGTGGAGCAGGAGCTGGAGGAGGGTTCACCAGTTGCTGTGTGCATGCATGCTCTATCACCCTGAACTTTATCAAAATGTGTGATGACAATGCACCAATCAAAAAAAAATTAGTGTTCATGATGTTAATGTTTTTAGGCTTCTAATCTCTCTAAAGTTTCTGCCCGCTCTGTTTTCTCATCTTTTTATGCTTATATTTATATCTTCATCCAAGAGTTTCCAGGTGGCTGAGGATAGATTTTGATAGACTTTATCAGCTGATATGAGTGTCCATTTATTTAGTTTGGTAAATAATTATTAACAGTGAATCACTAAGTATCATTATACCTATAGTGCTTCTTGTCTATTTTGCTTACTATATATATGCACATTTGTGAATTATTTTTATTACAACTGAACTATCCTGGAGGTTTCTTGCAACTGTATACTTGCTTGATAATAAAGCTTATTGTAGTAGAGCTAAGGTGGTAAATACAAGCTTCTGTAATATGAGTAAGACTTTTTTTATGGGAGAGAAGGAGCAAGAAAAGAAATCTACACAACTTCAGGACACAGGTCACAAGAAGCCTCAGTGTGGTAGGTTGTGAAGACAGCTGTATAGATAACCAGCACGAGAGGCACGCTGGCATTTGTATAAATGTCCATCTCCCTCCTCACTTCCCCTGGGAGTGGAGCACGAGTCTGGCTGCAGCACAATTGGCTGTCCCTCCTTGGATCTCCTTCAAACAGATGCTGTGCTCACTGTGATGACGGTACTTCATCCTGCACAGTCCTAGAAAAAGACATCACACAGCAATGAAACAAGGAAAGGTTAATGAGGCAAAGGGCACAGAGAGTACATTCAAATGCCTAAGACACGTTTTTGGTGAGACCTTTATTATTAATAGATCTATATTTTGTTTAATGAATACGTCTTCATGAAATATGTCAATAAGAGTCAGAGTAATTATAGAGAATAGTTATTTAGACTAATAGTTAATATTTGTTCTAATATTGCATATGCTCACATAGCAATATTTATTCCCCATCTAGTATATAACCTGAAAAATTACATATAGTACTTTGTGTATAATATTATATATTTTCAACCTATCAATTACAAATCCACAGTTGTACATTACTAATTTCTTTTGGGGCATGAATTATTGATCAGATGGCACTATCCCACTACTACAAGTGCTATAGCTGTAATAGAACATGAACAAACCCAATTTTATAAATATTTGACTGAGTTAAGGGGATACAGTTTAACCAAAAATATTATAGGCAATATTGGATATAATACAATGCACCAATATTGAAGAAACTTAAAATAAGGCTGCAATCTTAGAAGAGTTAGTGTATCCAGAAAAAAAATGTAATTTTAAAAGAAGTCTTTTGTTTCAGAAATAACTTGGAGGCAATTTTAGGAATAGTTAGAAAAATAGGCTGACTTTTGAAATGTAAATAGAGATTGATTAACACGATGAGAAGTGCTTCCCTTGTTCCTTCTTTTATGTTGTTTTTATCTTTTTAAATGGAGTTAAAATTTAGTTTTAGAAAAACGTATAACCTGTTCATCGCTTTCCTTTAGAATTTAATAACTGATGTCACAATGATGACTACATGATACAGACAAAATGAAACAAACTAGCAGCCAAACAAGTCTATGGGTAAATCAGCAAGTCACGTTTTGTGGGCTGGGTACCAGTGCTAGTAGCAGGATGCTTTTGACCTGAAGACCAGCACCTCATGAGGTAGTGGATCAGAAATTTCAAAGATTCTATAACCTCTCTGAGCTGGCTTTACCTCACTATAGAACTTCACCCTGATGCTTTTTTTATTTCAAAGTCTTTCTAAGCATCTCTCTTTTTTAATATAAAAGCAATATGAATTTCCCACACTAGCAGAGACGACTATTGATATGTTTATATAAATAAGACACTGTGATCAAAGAAAAACTCCATCATAAGTTATTTCATAATATTTATAAAGGGATGAAAGTGTTTACTACTACTAGTTTAGCCCTTGAGGCTCAGTGTTGATGGCTAATGAGAAAATATGGTTATGTACTTCCGTTTATATGCTATCCAGTGGGATCCAGACTCATTCTAGCAAAATTTTTGTTAGCCTAAAAGGCATTTCATAGTAGTCATTATTTAAAAAAAATAATTCTGTAGTCTTTTGAAGGTAGCAGGAATAACAACTATGAGATTATTCTAATAAACATGATGAACTATCAATATTTTACATAGTGTCAAGGAAAAATATTGTCCTTAAATTTTATCATTGGTTTAAGAAAATAGAAAACTTATACTTTTTAGGCACACAGGTTTATAGTTTGATTATGATGTGTTAATATTTCAGATATATCTGCATTGGCTTGAAAATAGCTTAAGATATGAATTGATGTTTAAATTATTTGGGGGGGATACTAGGGATTAATTATAGGGGTGTTCTACCTCTAAGCTACACTCCAGCCTCTTTGCTCTTTTTATTTTGAAACAGGTTCTTACTAATTACAACTTACTTCACAAGTATTGGAAGTCAGTCTACTGTGTTCATATAACACAAATTTTGTATATTATATTGCACTTATTATTATGAGTCTAGTTGTATATATATATACCTGAATCAATGTCAAATAATTTTATTTTCTGGTATTTCTTTTTTAATCCTCTCATTGATGCATTATAGTCTTGGATCATAAAGTAAACTATGTTTAAAATGATACACATATACACAATATTTGGTGCCCTTCCTCTGCCTTTGATTTTTTCTCCTTCCCAGTACCAAGTACCCAGATTGAAATTGGCATATTCACAAGTGCAAACAGAGTCGATTGTTTTATTGTTATTAATGAGTCTCAGATTTTCTCCTCCCCTACCTTTCCTCCTTGGCTCCAGTGAGGTATCTCCTGCATTATCTGAAGTTTCTCTGGTATTCAAAATACTCCCTAGCTTGAACATATTAGAGAAAACCTATGACCTTTGACTTTTTGTGATTAGCTGGTCCCATTTAACATAATATTCTCCATGTCTTTCCATATTCCTATAAATGATGTAGTTTTGTTCTTCTTTATTGTGGAGTAGAATTCCATTGTGTGGTTTTTCATAATGTTGTAATCCATTCATCTGTTGATGGACACCTAGGCTGGTTCCATAATTTGGCCATTATGAATTGTGCTGCTATTAACATGGGTATGCATATACATAACTGTGGTTCTCTAGTTTCAAGCTAATTGAAAAGATACTCAGTAATTGTAGAGTTGGATCATATGATGGGTCCATTTCAAGTTTTTTAAGGAATCTCCATACTGATCTCCATAGCTGCTGAACTAGTTTGCAGTCCCACCAACAGTGTAGAAGAGTTTCCATTTCCTCATATCCTCACCAACATTTATTGTTATTTGACTTCTTTGTGATTGTCATTCTGATTTTGATTAGATGAAATTTCAGTAGCGTTTCGATTTGCATCTCTCTGATTGCTAATGATATTAAACATTTTCTATGTATCTATTGGTCATTTGCATCTCTTCATTTGTGAAGTATCTATGCAAGTTAATTTTCTATTTATTGATTGGATTATTTGTTTTTTCTAGCATAAAATCTTGTAATTTCTTTTTTTTAATTCTATTTATTGGTGAATTGTAATTGTACATCTCAGTGGAGTACAAGGTGGTACAGGTATACATGGACACATCACTCAATTAACCCTTAAGAATTCTCACTAACATAGAAGCCAAGAAGAGAATCTTAAAGGCAACAAAAACACAGTGACATTCAGAGATAAACCAATTGGAATCACTCCAGACTTCCCAAAACAAGTCATGAAAGCCAGAAGGGCCTGGGGTAACATATTCAAAACTGTGAAAGCAAACAACTTGCAGTCATAATTTTCTACCAAGAAAAAGTATCTTTCAAATTCCATGAGGAAATAAAAATATTCCATAGCAAATAGAAACTGAAATAATTTATGTCTTCCAAATCAGGACTAGAGAAAATACACAAAGAGATTAAATGCAAAGTAGTAATAAGTAATACATGCCAGAACCAGAGAAACAAGAATTTCCATCAAGCAAACAACAAAGCAAAGAAGAATAAACACTACCTCAAACAGAAGTTTAAACTCAAAATATTAGGAATTAAAAATAATCTCTCATACTTACCTGGCAGGGGAGATACCATGATCGATCATGAAGGTGGTTTTCCCAGGGCGAGGCTTATCCATCGAACTCAGGAATTTGTGATAGTGGGGACTTCAATCATGCTTTCCCTGAAAAAAAAATCATCTCTCAATAATCACATTGAACATAAATGGCCTCACGTCCTGAATAAAAAGATATAGGGTGGCAAAATGAATTAAAGACCTGAATATATCTATATGCTACCTGCCAAAAGCACACATTACAAGTAAAGATAATAAAAAACTAAAGTTAAAGGGCTTGGCCAAGTTAATCCATGCCAACAGAAGCCAAAAACAAGCAGAATTAGCAAAATTAATTATAAAATTAAGCAAGTTAGAATTTAAGCCCAAATTTATCAGAAGTAACAAAGCAGGTCACTTTTTATTGGTAAAAGGAACAATCCAGCAAGAGAAAATAATGATTCATTCCCCACATATAAGTGCAGCTACTTTCATAAAACAAACTCTGTGTGACAATAAGTCACAAATAAATCCCAGTAGAGTAATACTGGGAGACTTTAGCCACCTTCTCACACTGCTATATCATCTAGATCTAGGTCACCAAAAAAACAAAGTGCATCTAGATCATCTAGAAAAATGCCTCAGATCTAAAGAATGGCATAAACCAAACAGGGCTAGTGGACACATTGAGAATATTTCACCAAACTTCAACAAAATTCACATTTTTTTCTCAGCTTCTCATGGAACCTTCTGCAAAATCGATCACATCATGGGCCACAAAGTGAGCACTAGCAAATTCAAAAAATGTGACACACGCCGGGTGTGGTGGCACACGCTGGTAATCCCCACGCTTGGGAGGTGGAGACAGGAGGATCGTGCAGTTTCAAAGCCAGCCGTGCTGGCTTATGACACCCTGTTTCCAAATAAAGAGTATAAAAATAGGTCTTGGAGTGTAGCCCAGAGGTAGAAGGGTTTCCAGAAACCCCATTACCACCACCAAAAAAAAAAAAAAAAGTGACACACTTCCCTGTGTCTTTTTAGTCCATAAGAAAATAAAACTAGAAATCAACCATAAGAAAACCCAGAAAAACCACATAAACATATGGAGAGTGAACACCAAACTGCTGAGCAAAGAATGGATCATAGAAAAAGTAATTACTAGAAACAAAAGAAAATACAGATACAACATATCAAAACTTTTGAGATGTCTTGAAAGCAATATAAGAGGAAAATTCTTAGCATTGAGTGCCCACATAAGAACAGAAAATCATCAATTAACCTAATGGTACACCTAAAAGCCCTTAAAAAACAGAAGAAATCTAACCCCAAAGGCAGTAGAAGACAGAAAATTATTAAAATCAAAGCTGAAATCAATGAAGTAAAATTAAAAGTTTATTGATAAAGAACTTGACCTTTTATGGAAGAATTTATTTCTAGCCTTTTTATTTTACTCCACTGGTTTATGTATCTGCCTTTATAACAGTACTACACTGTTTCAATTATTGTAGCTCTATAAGGTTTGAAATCAGAAAATGTACATCTTCTAGCTTTATTCTTTTCGAGATTGTTTAAAAATATATCCTCTGGTAAGAAAGAAAGCAATAAAAGATACTAAAATGTTATCTCTAAGTGATCAAAAGTTTGATATCAGACAGATGAATTTGTTATGTGAGATTATCATTGTTAATTTTGGATAAATTGCTATAATATTAGATGTCAACCACTAAGCCAAGCATGGGAAGGAGGGATAAGGAGGGAATGGGGCGGGGATTAGGTAGGGGCTAACTGGGCGATGTGTGCATGTATGTCTACACAAGTTTTTATCCCATTATAATGTATGAATACAGTGCACCAATAAAAAATTAAAACAAAACAAAATAAAGATCTTATCTAATTCCATAGGCTCTCTCTTTACATTTTTTATTATTTTCTTTGATGAGCGGAAACGTTTTAGTTTGATGTCAACTCACTTATTAATTATTGCTTTAATTCTCTGATCTTTGGGAATCTTGTTGATGAATTTTTTCCTGTGCCTATATTTTGAGTGTTGTTTCTATGCCCTTCTCTAAAAGCTTCACAATCTCTCGTTTAACTTCCAGATCTTTGATCCATCTCCCATTGACTTCTGTGTACGGTGAGAGCTTAGTATTTAGTTCCATTTTTCTATGATTAGCTAACCAGTTTTCCCAGAACCATTTATTGAAAACACTGTCTTTTTTCTCCATAATATATATTTGGGACCTTAGTTGAAGATCAATTGATTATTGATTATAAATGTGTGGGTTTGTTTCAACATATTCTATTCTGATTTATTGGTGGTGGGTGTGTGTTGTTTTGGTCCCAATATCGTTTTTTTTTTTGTTTGTTTGTTTATTTTGGGGTTTTTTTGCAGGTCTTGGAATGAAACCGAGGGTCATTTGACCTTTGGGCAACGTGCACTGACCTATATTATATTTTTTATTTTGAAACAGGGTCTCACTAAGTAGTGGAGGACCTCACTAAGTAGCTGATGCTGCTCATGAACCACAATCCTCTGGTCTCAGCCTCCTGAATGCTGGGATTACCAGTGTATGCCACCACACCTGGCTGTGCCAATATCATTCTGATTTAATTACTGTAACTCTCTAGTATAATTTAAAATAAAAAATTGTGAGGCCTCCTGCATTATTCTTCCTGTTGAGGATTGCTTTGGCTATTTTGGGTCTTTTTTTTTTCTCCATATGAAACTCATAACTGATTTTTCAAAGTCTATAAAGAATGATACTGGTATTTTGATATTGACTGCATTGATTCTGTAGATTACTTTTTATAAAAAGACTAATTTGATGATATTTATTCTGCATATACATATGCATGGAAGAACTTCTCATCTTTAACAGTCTTCTTTATTTTTTTTCTTTAGTGTTTTATAATTTTCATTGTAGAGATCTTTTACCTTTTTGATTAAGTCTATTACTAGGTTTTATTTTTGAGGTTATTAAAATGGAATTGCTTTCTGTATTTTTTCTCCATAGATTCATGCTTGGCAAACAAAAAGTACTGATTATTTTAGCTTGATTTTCATTTGCACTATTGGCTGAATTGATTAATCATCTACATCATTCTTTTTGTTGAATTTTTTGTGTCTTCTAGATATACGATCATGTCATTACCAAAGAAAGATAATTATATTTCTTTTTTTATTCATTTGACATTCTTCTCTTGTTTTATTGCTCTTGCAGGAGCCTTAAGGGCTAAATTGACAAGAAGTGGTGATAGTGAGCATCCTTGTCTTGTTCCCAATTTTAGAAAGAAATCTTTACAAACTTTCCCCAATCAATATAAGATTGGTTTTCAGTTAATTGTATATGGCCTTAATAATATTGTGATATGTTCCTTCTATTCCAATTTTCTGCAATGTTTGTAACATGAATGGGTGTTGGATTTTGTCATAAGCTTTTTCAGCATCTATTAATATAATCATGTAATTTTTGTTTTTGTTTTATTTATGTGATAAATAATGTGTATATGTTGAACCAGCCTTGCCTTTATGTAATGACACCAACTTGGTCACAGTGTACAATTTTCTTGGTGTGGTTTTCAATCTGCATAGCTAGTATCTATGTTCATTAATGATTCTGGTCTGTGATTTTTGTTTTATAATATATTTATTTCATTTTGGTGTTAATAGGATATTGGCCACATAGAAGAAGTTCAGACAATTCGTGCCCTTTTGAATTCACAGGATAACTTGTGGAGTATTTGTTTACATTCTTTTATAAAAGTTATGTAGAATTCATCTTGAAACATTTCTGGACCTGGGCTTTTCTTTGATGGAAGAATTTTTATTGCTGTTTCTATTTCTTTGTTTGCAATTGGTCAGTTTAGGTATTAATATCCCTCTTGGTTCAATTTAGGTCGGTTATATTGCTTAGAAATCTGTAAAATTCTTTTAGGTTTTCTACATTTTCAAAATAATTTCTGATGAGCCCCTATATTTCTTCACTGTTTGCAGTAATGTTTTCTTGCTCATTTCTTATTTTAATTATTTTCATTTATTCTTTCTTTTGTTTAGGTTGCCTAGTAGTTTGTCGATTTTGTTAATCTTTTCAAAGAACCAGCTTTTTGTTTTGTTAATCCTTATTTTAATATTCTCTATTTTATTTGTTATTTGTTCAGTGATTTTAATTATTTTCTGCCTTCTGGATTTTGAGTTAGGTACTCCTGTGGTCCTGGAGATATGTCATTATATTGTTTTTTTTTTTTTTTTTTGGAGACTTTCTGTCTCTCTTATGTGAACACTCAGATATCCTCATATAAATTTTCCTCTTAACACTGCCTTCAAAGTGCCCCATACTTTTTGGTATATTGTGTCTTTATTTGTGTTTAATTCCAGGAATTTTTAATTCCCCCTTTATTTCTGTTCTGGCCCACTCCCCATTCACAACTGTAACATTCAATCTCGATGTTATTTGCGTAGTTTCTTTTTATCTTTATGTTTACTTCTCCTTTCATTCTGGTGTAATCTAAAACGATTCAGGGGATTATATTAAATTTTTTATTTTTATTTTGTTTTTTTGGTGGTACTGGAGTTCCTGGAAGCCCGTCTATCTCCGGGCTACACTCCCAGACCTATTTTATTTTTGGAAACAGGGTCTCCTAAGCCAGCGCGCATGGCTGGCTTCAAACCTGTGCGATCCTCCTGTCTCTGCCTCCCAAGCGCGGGGATTACAAGCGTGCGCCACCACGCCCAGCCGAGACCTATTTTTATATACTTTTTTTTTATTTGGAAATAGGGTCTCTTAAGCCAGCGTGCCTGGCTTTGAACTTGCGCGATCCTCCTGTCTCTGCCTCCCAAGCGTGGGGATTACATATGTGCCCCACCATGCCCAGCTGTATTAAATCTTTTTAATTTGATAGTTCTTGCTTTGTGCCTCATGATAAGTTCTGTTTTAGAGAATGTTCCATTGGCAGCTATGAAGAATGATTATTCCGCTGTTGCTGATTGAAATATTTTTTATATGTCTAGTAGGTTCATTTGGCTTACTGTTTTTCTTAGGTCTGAAGAGTCTTTATTCATCTTTTTGCCTTGAAGATCAATCAAGTGGTGTGATTTGTGTTCTTCTGTCTCAAAACTCTGCAGGGCCAGAGACTGTGATAGTGTATTTAGAGCCTGCAGCCTACTGCTTGGGACTCAATGAGCCCTAGAGACCACTGCTCCTCTGTTGATTGTGAACCTGTAATATTCAGAGTGACCTTTGGCCTCTGATCAGTAAGCTTACGCTCAGCAAAGCTGGTAATTACTATATTTCAAACTTATCGTCCAGCTCACTGAGCTTTTCTAGTCCCTGGGACACCACTCCAGGTCTATTTGTCACCATCACATGAGGTACTTTCAGTCACTAGCTTACTTATATGCCAGGTATAAACTCAGTAGGAAGAGAGGGTATTAAATTTTCAGTATGGGGTTGTGATCAGTAATACCCTACAAGACCTCTGGCATCTTGGTGCAATCTGACTAATTATAATTGTCACTCTGCCTAACATCCAAAGTCTGAAAGACAGAGATTGCATGGTTTCATGCTGAATGCTTGGGTGACTCAGTTCCTTAGCTCAGAAACACCGTCCATGTCCTGGGCAACAACCACACTCCTGAAGGCCTTTGCTAACCTCTGGTGCTGGTGCTTACGGTGCATAAATATGGCCAGGCACAAGTTCACTGTTTTCAGAGCCTGCAAATTGGTATGCTGAGTTTTTCTCTTGGTATCATGAGTAAGTGTCCTGTGGTGATCCCAAGCAACTTTACAAGAGCCCCATGAACTGAGGACTACAATTCTCTCCCACCTTTCTCTAGGCTATCTATTAATTCATATTTCTGCTCTATCTCATAGTAGTCCCCTCTCTTAACTTCACAGGGTGATTTGAAATGTCTCTAGTGCTCCACAAAATCTATTTTTGACATGTAAGTACTTGTGTCTGGACAAGGCCAGCTTTTCTCGCCTGAACAGCTTTTTAACTTTCTGTGTAGATGGGTGTTGTTCTAGATCACTACCAGAAGAGAGGGGTTCAGCTAGAGTCACAGTCTCTGGCTTGATCATCTGGACTGCTGGGTCCCTGTCAAGCATGAGGAGAAATACTGATGGCTTGCACTGATGCTCTGTAGTTGTCAGCTTTGCAGCAATCCAGCCAGCAGCCACCAGCTCCTCTGGCATGGCCTGAGCAAGATAAGACTGCTACCAGTCTCCTTTCTCTAGGAGGGACACATGGAGTGCTTTACATTTCTCTGCTTTTTCATAGTACTGGTACCACTGCTTTTTAATTTCCATTCTTTTTTTTATTTTACTGTTTTTCTTCCTTTTTTGAAAAGCAAATTTCCACTGGTTAAGTTATAAGTCTCAGCACAACTTAATTCTGTTGTCTCTCTCTAAGTTGGTATCTTGTCTTCCCTCAACTGTATAATTTGAATGCCTAACTATAACATTTATATTTTCATCTTTTGTTTATGCAGCAACCACTTTCTGCATCTTCAAAACATGTTGGACGTTTAGCTCTCTATTACTAGTCATCAAAAAATGTTAGTTTTTTCAGATTAAATGCAAATATAAATATCAGTTACTTTAAAATCTTGGCTTTAATTTTTATTAATCTGCTTTTTAAATGCCAGAATCTGTTTTTTTTTTTTTAGGTGAGATTTTAATATCTCAGTCTTTGGCACCATGAAATAAATTAGAAATTGTCCGTGGAATAATAAATGTTTGTGGAATAATGAACTAACATTTGGGAATTTTTTCTTATATTTAAAATACACTTCATAAAATAGACTTTTCCTATGCCTGTCAGGATTTTGCTACTGTATCAAACACCAGAGATAGTCAACCTAAAACGAGAGGTGTTTGTGCTCACAGTGTTGGAGGTTTCAGTATATGCTCGGGCAGACTATTTGCTCTGGGCCTGTGGTGAGACAGAGCATGTGGTGGGAACATACTGCAGTGGAAGCTGCTCACCTTAAGGACCAGAATGTAAAAAAGAGAACAGGAGAAGCTGAAAGTCCAGTAGCTCATTTGGAAGCACACTCCAGTAACCTAGCTTCCATATCATAGGTGCCCCAACCATAAAGGTTCTATTAGCTCCTAACAGCAGCCCGGGCTGCCGCTCACCCTCTACCACATAAATATATGATGGACACATTTCCAAACCATAGAACTTTGCCTTCTTTTTTTGTTTCCCCAAATAACTGCCATCATTTCTGTTACTCTGCTGAGAGGCCACTCTACACCCTGCAGGTGACTAGAATTTGCATCTTTACACTAAGAATCTCTTGGAACTCTCTCTGCCTGAGTCATGTCTCGTACACGAGTGTCTGCTTGCACAGACCTTCCAAAAGTGAAGCCTGTGGTTATTTAGATACTTGAATTGTGCTCATATTGTGACAAGAAAACAAACCCAGAAATGTTTTGTAAGGTGTTAGCAAAGTGAAGGCTCATTTTTGCCGCTCGATCTTCTTCAAATAGAGAGGATAGTTGAGGTTTTATCATCCATCTTTTTTTGATCAATGTGTTTTTTTGGATTCATGAACAGAACTCAGCAAAACATTCATTACAAACTGAGTCATGAGGCAAGTTTGTCAAAATCTCTTTGTTTTTGTTTTTGTTTTGTTTTTTTCTTCCCACCTGGGCTGAATTTTAAGGAAATCTGGAAAAAATGATGGTTTATATTGAAGTTGTATATAAATTGGTACTTTAAGCTAAAATCCTATGCAAAGCCTATTTAATGTGAATTTTCCATAACCAACGCCTTTGACTGAGGCCATTTTCTTTCAAAATGTGGAAGGAAAAAACCTTTTCCCTCTTGCACCCAGCATGCATATATAAAATAACTAAAACTGAAGAGAAAAATTATGCAGCAAAATGTTAAAATCTAAAATATGAATTCCATAGAGTAGAACAAATGATGGATGGTTTAAAATATGCTAATAATTTTAATTACTCACAGATTGAATGGGAAAAAAGAATAATTTTTATAGAACTAAAAGTATACTTTTCTTTTAAGCAGCTTAAAAAGGGCTCTCGACGAAAGATGGGATATAAGGAATATATTAGCTTTGTTAAAAATATGCAATTGTTATAGCTATTTGATTTATATTTTTATTCTTGATATTTTCTAAAAGAAAAATTAATTTATAGAAATGACACATACTGCTGATATTGCAAATGATTGTTAAATAAAATATTTGAAAATAACACAAAAAACTAATAATTTTCTATAACTAAATAAGTGGAAAATTTATTATAACCAGGTAAAAATAAAATGATAAAATATATTTTTCAAATGATATTCTAGTCCTACAATTTGGAGACAAAAATATAGGAAAGGATTCTGTAATTAGCTAATATATCCATATAAGTAATGCTTTGGGGGAACTATACTTCCAGGATTTCTTTTGTCTAGGGCTACATTATTTTCTTAAAAACACATTCATTGGAGGCTCATGGTGACACCCAGGTAAGATGATGTAGAAGTCGACACATGTGCTCAAAATGGTCAGATCAATTTAAATGAAATAAAACTTACAACAGCACATATTCTAATGTATATCTGCAAAACATAATTCATGTTCACATTAAAGAATTCATGTACATAATAAAGAATAAGAATTTTTGCCAAAACTTTTATTTGAAAGTCCATGCTTATAGAATTGATTGCTGTCCAGCTAAAAATTATGTATTCTAGATAAAAATGCTACAAAAAAGACTTCTTTCGTTTTACTGAGATCACACAATTTTAGAAACCACAGAAAATAATTTAATTCAGAAAACATAAAAAAACTTTTAAAATTAAATTAAATAAATGCCTGTCTGCATAAAAACTGGATGATACCCACAATATCTCATTTTTATTTAGATGAGGTCCTATAATTATGCTCCAGATGAAAGTCAAATTTATTTATAAAAGATATTTGTTTTTTAATATAATCATTACAAAATATTTTCCTAGGAAAATTTATACTTGAAATATTATCATTATTATTGATAAACTTCTTATGTATTTTAATAAGAAAATAAAGGCTAACATGAAAAGCATGCACAATTCAAAGGAACTTAAGAATGCACATATATTATTAGGTTAGTGATTGACCGATGAATTATGATATTAAAATATTGATAATTAAAATAATCTTAATGACTACTGATAATTCATATGTAATCTTAGAATGACTTAAGTGGAGCAAGACTTTTATTTTAGGAGTCTCTATATCACTCATTATAAGACTTCCAATATGATGGTCAATCTCTCCTGGCTTATTTTCTTTATATGTATGATAAAAGAAGTGTGTGTTAGGTGGGCTGGGAGTTAATTATGTGTACAGAAACCAGGAATTCTGAAATTTATGAAACATACTTGAAACCACTTAACTCTAATGAATAGCTTAAACAACATAACTGCAACAAGTTTGCTCTCTTTCAATTTGTCCAACAATTTTTAAATATAAATATAACCAAGGTGAAGACTTTTAAACACAATGTTTAACTACTGGTGTCAACCTTAATAGCTGCAGGTAATTTTAGTTCAGTCCTTTCTTAAAAAATGAAATGAATATTTTTATGCTTAAGACTCGTGTAGAAAAAAGCAAACACACATGAGTAGTGTCTTTTCAGGGAGTCACTGAAATTTTCTGAGGGTCACAGCATCTTGATTCCTGCATGGCCCTGTCTGTGCCTCAAAGGACCAATGAGCATCATTGTTTTGAGGTTCTGGAGATTCTTGAGTGGTTCAGTGTGAACAGAAGACTGAAAAGAACTTTTTATCTCCTTAATATCATCTTTTAATTATAAGTAGCTTGCTTGAAAATATATGTATCTATAATACTTCATGTTGCATATTTCATAGAAATAAGAGTTAAACTTTAAATTTTGTCACTAATTACAAAAGAATGAAATGCCGGGTGTGGTGGCGCACGCTTGTAATCCCCGCGCTTGGGAGGCGGAGACAGGAGGATCGCGCAGGTTCGAAGCCAGCCGCCCGCGCTGGCTTAGGAGACCCTGTTTCCAAATAAAAATGTAAAAATAGATCTGGGAGTGTAGCCCGGAGGTAGAAGGGCTTCCAGGAACCCTAGTACCACCAAAAAAAAAAAAAAAAAAAGAAAAGAAAAGAAAAGAAAAGAAAAGTATTTTTAGATAAGCAAAGTCAAAATGTGCTTCCTATAGTGCATAGCCTTCTAAAAGCTGTGTGCATGTGTCACAATTACTACAAACTACGTGATGATATGATACTATATTTCATCAATTAAGGTATAAAAAGTAAACTACAAAATTACAAAAGCCCAAATAGATAGCCAACAAAGAAAGTATTGATCTTTTTGAACAATGTTTTATGTATTTCTTCAAAAAAATCCAAGCTGTATTTGTATCCAAGTCAATTGATCCATATCATAATACTCACTTCGCCAAACAAATATTGAGTGAAAGCAAATACATATTTTCAAAAAATAACACTATCAAAAAGTGAATCATTTATATGATTATGATCATATATAAGAACTAACACCATAGAGCTTCAGAACGCTCCTCTAAAACAGAACAAGGTAAAAAGATGACCCTTAATTTACATTCATGCATCCTTGTTGTCCATTCGTCCATATTTGATCTGAGCTTTTACTTCAGAATTTCTTCGAGGGTGGGATGAGCAGGCCCTCTCCTTCACTGCCGAAGCTCTGGGCTCAGCTCTAGGAGACGCCGTGGGTAGCTAAAGTGAGAATGAACACTTCAGTGTTCCTGGAGCTCACAGTTTTACACTCCTCTTCAAAGCTTCCAGAGATGGCACATTCTTTCCAATTTTGTGATATAATCGGTTGCTCTAATTTTAGGGATTTCAAAAGCAAATTAATTCCTTCATGCCGTGTTAATGAGATCTATTTTGTTTATATCAGTTTGTGAACATATATCAGCACAGGCATGGACATATATTGCTTTTACTTCTACGAAATGTGAAATACAGTAAAATAATTGATGGTGCCTTTCTTTGAAGCAGCTGAAGGTATTTTGAATATCAATGCAATTTTAATTGAAGCATTCATGATCATTTCAACTTTGACAAAAACGCTCTGGAAAAATTGTAGCTTTACAGCGAACAAAGGACCCCACTCAGTGTTGATAACCTCAGTGAAATGATGATGTTAATTGTTTTTCTGCCATTAATATAGCCTCTTGATTCTACACTTTGCCTCCCACAGATCGTTTTATAATATCACTAATGAGGCCAACTATAAAAAGTAATCTAAAGTAAACATATGCATAGAAAATTTGGTATTAACTATCCAAATAATGCAGGGGTTATGATTTTGGTCACATTATTATATATATTTTTTTTCTGCCAATATTTAACATTTTTTATCTTGATGTTCTATATCTCATGAATTCTAGTGTTTGTTTAAATAAATATAAAATATATGTTTTCATCGTTTTTTTTTCCCCAGAGGACATCTTTAAAAAGAGTGAAATTATACATAGAGAGTGTTTTGAGTGAAGTAAAACAAGACGGTACCTATTCTGCTATCATTCTCTGGAAAACCTTGTGGTGTTTTATAATCCTTGTTTCTAATGTCTTTCAAAACCATCATTCATCTCATTCCCTCCAAACACTTTTCCTTGCTGTACTCCACTGGACTTTCTTGCTTCTTTACATAGATCTTCACCCAGTCCCATGTGTTTAGCTATTGCTATTTTAATATATACCTATTCATTCATTTACATTGTTCCAATCTAAATTATGAAGTCCAATAAGACAAGGACCTATAAATTTGAATTTGTTTAATTTTCTTTCCGTGTCCACTTGCTAAGTGTCTTTTTTGGCATATTCTATTTGAACATAGAACATTGCATATCAAGTGTTACTATCACAGATACATATAAGAATTATTCAAAACATATCAAAGTTAATCACTAAGCCAAGCATGAAAAGGACAAAGGGGTAAGGAAATGGAGTGGGAACTGGGGAAGGGCTAAATGAGTGATGTGTGTGTGTGTATGCTTCTACAATCTTGTATCCCAGTAAGATGTATGACTACAATGCACCAATAAAAAAATTAAAGAATTAAATAAAGATTAATAGTGGAATCATATTTTCAAAATGATTCTATTATTTTAAGTACTATCATCTCTAAAATTTATAGATTTTATTTCTAATCACTGATCATCAACATATTGTTTTCCTCTTTTCACGGTATTGTAATGTCATTTAAAATATTCAAGGTATAGTTGTGCAATGGCGGCACATGCCTATTATCCAAGTGCTTGGGAGGCTGATACAGGAGGATTGCAGATTTGAGGCCCATGTGTGATAACATATCAAAATTTAAACAGTTGGAGATATAATTCAGTGGTAAAAAGTACCTGGGTTTAATCTCCAGTACCACAAAAATATTTAACATGTGATATATATTCATGAATAAAACACGCATTAGAGTTCTGTTTGTACTATGAGAGCTCAAAACTTACTGTGTCACTTTCTAAGGCTCTTTGAACTCATTTTTTGCACCTCAACACATCCTAACACTCAAGAAGCTTATTCCACACTGTCCTTTTTGAACTCTGTATACCATTCCCAGAAAAAAAAAAAAAAAAAAAAAACACATGTGTATTGGCCCTGAAATGTGGCATCTGGATTTGTGCTTCTAATAGAAATTTAGATAACAGTATCTAACTGGGTTTCTGGCCTCAATTTGGATTGCTCCTGGACCTCACCATAAAGACATCCCAGGACACAACTCATTCGCCCTGACCTCCACCCACTCTTGTTTGTGCAATTCACTGCATTCGTAGATGTCAGAAAGAGAAGGAACATAGGTTTGCTCTAATATGCCCAAACTAGGGAGCACCGGGGATACCAGAAGGACTCTAGATAATGGAGGGGAAACCCCAGCAAAGCTAGAATGGAAGGTTAGGAGAGGAAGAAGGCTGAGGTTGATTAAAGGAGGAGCTACACCCGAATATATGTAAAAGTATGAATAGAGCATGGTAAAGCTGGACACTCAGTGTTGTGAAGGAGGGACGGAGGAACAGGCTGGAGAGGGCACCCAACCCAGTCTGAATGCATGCCTTTTTCAATATGTTCCACATAAAAATAAAAAATAAATTAAAATTAATAAATACATTATAAAAAAGTAATAGAAATCTTTCCTTTCTCCCTGGTCATTCATGTCTAACCCATCATTTTAAACTTTATTCCATACATATTTTCAAATCCACTCATTATTTTCTTTCTTCAGCAAATATTTTTCCAAAGCTAACATTGTTTCTCATATAGAAAGATGAATAACTTTCACCCCTCTCCCTGCCCCCAGGATTAAATTATGATCTGTCTGCCCTTTAAACATGTTTATTTATACTTTGTTTTTCTGAATATGTATATATATATATGTACATATAACATATTTAAAAAGGAATTTTTTCATTCTTTTTTTTCATTCTCCATAATGCCTTCAAAGTCACTGAGTGTTTTCACATAAACACTTTACTCACAGCTAAAATTGCTTCCAAACCTTAGCTGTGGTGCACTGACCTATAGCCCAGCCTTAGCGTCTCAGGGATGCTTCCTCCAACTCAAAAGGTAAATTCAGATTCTTTTCTGTATGTCCCCAGATGATTATGTGTTTTGCTTTAAAATTTCAACCGCAGGGAGAAGTTAGCTCATATGGTTGCTGAAATGATGTGGTCTGTGTTCAGACCTTACTCATTCAACTTGGAAATCCTCACATTCCAGTCTCTCAAATTGAGCTGAAGATTTACTGGACATCTGTAAATACATATGGAAGAAAGCTGAGTACAACTAAACAGATTATTGGAGTTGTTTCTTAGGTGACCATTTATAGATTTCACAAGAACATTTTTTTTGGTAATGACTGACATGTCAGTCAGATTGTAGAGGGAGAACTTTTTTTGTGTGTGTGTTACTGGAGTGGAATCCAGGGGTTTTTCTACCTCTGGGTTGTACTCCCAGACCTATTTTATACTTTATTTGGGAACAGGGTCTCACTAAGTTCCTGAAAGCCTTACTCAGTAGCTGAGGCTGGCTTTGAATCTGTGCAATCTTCCTGTCTCAGGCTCCAAGCACTGGGATTACAAGCATGTAATGCCACACCCAGTCAGAATGTAGAAGTGTGTGTGTGTGTGTGTGTGTGTGTGTGTGTGTGTGTGTGTGTCTGTGATTATTAGCCAATTAAAATTAAATGCATGAGATTAGATAACAGCTAATGACTTGAAGACAGAAACAAGTTAAGAAAACTTTGCCAAATAAAACTTGTTTAAAATATGACAGCCTTCTTTATTTTTCTTATTTTTATACTTTTATTGGTGCACCATAGTCTCACATCATAATGGAGCCCATGGTGGTATTGACATACATACACACAGCACTTGGTGGACGTTTCCCAGGCTCTCTGCCTCCTCCTCACTACCCCCTTAGCAGCACAGGATATTGAGATTGACATTGGTATTCTCACATATGGACATAATGTCAGTGGAAGTAATTCCTGCATTGAGTCTTCCTTTCTTCCCAGCCCCCACCTTCTCTACCCAGCCCCGAGCATCACTGGAGTGTCTCCTGCGTTATCTAAAGCCCCTCTGGTATTCTGATCCCTTCCTAGCTTCTGTATAGGAAAGAAAACATATGGACCCCTTACTTTCTATGACTGGCTCATCTCACTTAGCATAATGTTTTCCAAATCCATCCATTTCCCTGAAAATGACAGAATTTTGTTCTTTATTGCTGAATAGAATTTTATTGTGTGTTCTCCCCATAGTTTTGTAATCCATTCATCTGTTGATGGACACCTAGGCTAGTTTCATAATTTGGCTATTGTAAATTATGCTGCCATACACGTGGATGTCCATAGATTACTATGATTTTCTGATTTTAGTCCTTTTGGAAAGATGCTCAGAAATGGTAGAGCTCAGTCGAATGGTGGATCTATTGTCAATTTTCTGATGAATTTCCATGCTGATCTCTAGAGTGGTTACACTAATTTGCAATCCCATCAAAGTATAGAAGAGTTTCTATTTTCTCACATCCTTGCCAGTATTAATTGGCTAATTCATGGTTGCCATTCTGAATGTGTTTAGAAGAAATCTTAGTGTAGTTTTGATTTACATCTTCCTGATTGCTAATGATGTTGAACTCTTTTATGTACTTATAAACTATTTGTATTTCTTCTTTTAAGTGTCTGTTTAGTTCAACTCTCCATTTCTTGACTGGATTATTTTTAATATTGTCTTTTAAGTAATTTGTATATTCTAGATGTTAGCTCTCCATCAGAGAAATAGCTGGCAAAAATTTCTTTTATTTTGTAGGCTCCTTAGGATTTTGATTGTTTCCTTTGATAAGCAGAAACTTTTTAGTTGAATGTCATCCCATTTATTAATTATTATTTTAATTTCCTATACTTTGGGAGTGTAATTGAGAAAGTTTCTACCTGTGACTCTATGTTGAAGTGTTTGACCTATGCCGTCCTCTGGTAATGTCAGTTTCCTCTGTAATTTTCAGATTTTTGAGCCACCTCGAGTTGACTGTTACACAGAGTGAGAAGTAAGAATTTAATTTCATTTTCCTACAAATGAAGAATGAGTTTTTTCTATTTGTTGACAAGGATTTATTTTCTCCAGAGCGTGTGTTTGGCCCCTTTGTAAAATTCATTTGGTTGTAAGTGTGTGGATTTGTTATTTGTTTCTCTATCTTCTGTTCCATTGGTCTATGTTTTTGTTTTTGGGCCAGTACCCTGCTATTTTTTTTTTTTTAACCATAGCTCTGTAGTATAATTAAAACTCAGGACTCAGGATGGCTCCTACATGGTTCATATTGCTGAAAATTTGTCTATTTGGAGTTGGTCTTTATCTGGCTTGTATATTAAGTAGATACTGGTTTCATAAAAGGATTTTGGAAGGATTCCTCTTTTTCCATTTTCAGAAATAATTTCTGAATCATTGCGTTTAGTTAATTTGCAAAATTTTGTTATATTCAGGTGGGAATTTATCTGGACCTGGACTTTTATTTGATGGAAGGCTTTATATTGCTATTTCTATCCCTTTGTCATTGGTTAGTTTAGATTTTCTATATGCTCTTGGCTCAATTTAGGTAGGCTGTGTGTCGCTAAAAATTTATGTTTTCCAGTTTAATGAAGTATACATTTTTAAAATAGTTTCTGATGATCCTATAGATTTTCCCACTATTTGTGGTGATGTTTCCATTTTTATTTCTGAGTTTAATAATTGGGGTTGATTCTCTTTCTTTTGGTTAGTTTGTCTAAGGTTTTATCAATCTTAAAAATTTTAAATAATTTTTATTTTATTAATATTTTGTATTTTCTTCAGTTTGTTTTTGTTTCTATTATTTTATACTTCATTAATTTCATCTGATTTTAATTATCTCTTGCCTTCTTCTGGGTTTGGAAAATGTCTGTTCATTTTCTGATGGCCTTAATTCACGTCACTATTTATTTGGTAAATTTTTTTGTTTATCTTATGTGCACACTCAGTGCTATAAGTTTTTCTTTTAAAACTTGCCTTCAAATTGTCCCATAGGTCTGGGTATATCATGTCTTTCTTTTCATTTACTCTGGATTTTTTATTTCTCTACTCATTTCTTCTACGATCAAATCTTCATAAAAAGTGTACCATTCAGTCACCATGTATTTATATAATTTATTTTGGATTTCTGTTGTTGATATCTACTTTTCTTCCATTATAATATAAAAAGATGCAAGGAATGATACTTTTTAATATGCTGGTACTTGCTTGTGGCTCAGGATGTGGTATATTTTGGAGAATGTTCATAAGTAGTAGAGATAAATGTGTATTTGGCTTTTGTTGGTTGGGATGTTGTGTGTGTGTTTCTTAAAAGTCTTATACTGAGGAATGGGCCAAACAGAAAGAGAAGTCAGTAGTATAAATATGTTAGAGAGATAAGAAATGTCTGGGGAGGCAGAGGGAAGAAGATGTAAAGAGAAAGAAAGAACCGCACTGGTGTGAGATGAAGGAAATGGGCAGACACAAGGCAAGGGGAGGCAATTTTGATAGTTACTGAAAACTTTTTAAGACCACAATGGAAAGATGTCTTCTTCTCCACTAAATTTCATTCACTGGAAAAATAAATTTCCAGAAATGTTGCTTAAAAATAATATTTTTAAGCATTATATTTAAGTCAACAATGAACTTCAGAAATAAGAACGTTATTTCTTCAATATTTATATAAAAATAGTGATACTTTTGTTTTCATAGTATCAGATCTCAAACTTTGAATCCCAGACTTAAAGCAGAAAAGACTTTAAAAACACAGTCTTACTGTCTCTTGTTAGAGATTTCAAAGCTGAGTTTACATGGCTAAAACTAAACTTAATACTATAATCTGATCCAGCATCCAATCGGATGCCATTTCACAACTTTTGTCTAGAATTTTGTTTTTTATATAATTTTATGTCATTCCCAGAATAACATCTCTTTTTTCTAATGTTTATGCTTTCTACGTAGAAAGGTTGATGCTTATGCACTGTGCACACTTTTTATTTTATTATTTTTTTATATTTTTATACTGGGAATGAAACCCAGAGACATTTTATCTCTGAGTTTCACCTCTAATCTTTTTATTTTATTTTGAGACAGGATCTCAGTAAGTTGCTGAAGAGTTTGCTTAGTTGCTGAATCTGGCCTTGAGTTTGAAACTGTCCTTGTTTCAATCTCCCAAATCCTAGGATTACGAGCATACACCACAGCACATGACTGTATTTCTTAACCTTTTCCTCTGAATGTATGTAGATAACACACTGCAGATTGTTTAGGGGGCTTTCATATAGAGAGACCGAGTAATAGAAACCTTAGACAAGAGATGAAAAAGCCCTGTCAGGTCACTTCGTCTATCTCCTCAGCAATTAAGCTCTTTTTCCTCAGATTGTACTGTTAAATACTTGACCATTCTAACTTCAGAGTGTTTCCAGTTATAGCGTGAAAGATATTTTCATGTGATGTCATCTAGAAATTTCTCAACTCTTTGCTACAGTGTTTTAGAGAAGCAGGTTAAATTCCGGTTTCTTTTCTTACTAAATTTTCCTTTTTCCTTCACTATTATTTCAGCTTGAACCATCAAACTACTCATCCTTTTTCTCAGTCTTACCTCTTCTCATTGCAGTGGTATGTTCTCTTTAGCAACTCTTAAATTTATGCTTGCCATTTAAATACCTAAAGCACTCAAGAATTCTTGATCTATTGGAAAAAAGTTTAAGAGGATTAATTAAATAAAATAATTCCTCTATATTGAATAAAATTTTTATTAACTTTTGGAAACTTTGACAATGATGGTATTATAAGAAATAAATTAACCTACCCATTTTTAATAAATGATGGAAACTTAAATATGAAATCCACATGAGAAATTATACTCCACGACCATCCATATGCTAACTAAAACTTCCAGGGGCTAGGTCAACTTCTTAATTATTATTGTTAGATGAATCTAATGACTTATAATCTTTCACATTATTATATCATATCTGCCAGTTAATCTTCATGCAATGATCCAGAATTGCACATAAAACTGCCTATTTTGTGTTTCTGTGGTTGAATTTTCTTGCAGTTGGGGAGAAATAATGTCCCGTTATTTTGCAGTGGTAAAATTAGGGGAACCGATTGAAATTAAATTCCTCCTTTCTCTATTTTGTTCTGAAAGTAGATGACACTTTTTTATGTCAAAAATCTTTCAAGTAAAAGATGTGAGCAAAGTGTACACATTCACAGGAAAGAGCCAAATGACAATATCTCTACCATCTTTGGAGTAAAAGGAGATTTAGAATTCCATAGAATGCCATGGAATCCATGAGCTCCTTTGCTGCTCCCACTTCTTTGTCCTGTACAACACCCGCCCAGTCTGAGTGAGAGGTTCTGAGTTTCATCATGTTTAAGTGCAGACATCATTAAATTAGGAGCATCCAGGTACTGTGGGATGTTTATGGTCACAGCTATTCGTTCAGCAAATATATACTGAGGAAGTATAATATGCTACAGGAAAAAATAACAAGAAAACAAAGATGTACATATGCATTAGAAATTAAAATAGCAAGCAAAACCATAAAGAAAAAGATGGTCCACTCCCCATGTTAAATGGAAAGTAAAATTAGATATTGTTCCTGTATTTATTTTTTTATTCTTTTTAAACTTTATTTTCATTAAGTAGATATTTCATAATGGTCTTAAAGAATAGAGTTATATATGAATATAATTTACAAATGCAATTATCAGACTAAAAATGAATGGTACTCAGTACAAAAAAACTTTTATTTTTTTCTCTACTACACCTTTAAATTTTTACTTCTCTATTTGTGGGTCATAATGTTCCATTATTGGGAAATGCAATCACTATGAACCTTAAGGAACTCTACCTTTCCTTGCTGTGTACAAAAGTGATATACTTTAATCACCACACTTTACTAGGATTATTTATATACATATATTATACATATAGTATAATTTTATACACATTGTATTTTACATTTTATATTACAATTTTATACTAAAATCTTATAATAATATATCATGTTGTATAATTACCATTATGTAATAATATAAAACATATATCAAATTATAATATATTCTATATATATCACATAATATACATATTATACATATTTGATATATATCATATGTAAATATATTATGATATGATATATACATATATACATTTATTTTGAATACATATAATATATATTCTGACTATAAATAAAAATAATAAATGCTTATTTACAAGAGATATATTTAAAACAAGAGGAGTGAAAACGTTGGCAGAAACTGATGAATAACGTGATATTGTGAAAATAATGTAAAGTTTGAGACATTTTGGTAACAATAAGAAAAATGTAATGTATAAGCAATTACTAGATACAAAGAGAGGCATTTGAGAATTGAAAATAATTTACCAGGACATAATATGTTTTCAGTATTTTTATATTTATTGGTCATTTGTATTTCATCTTTTGTGAAGTATCTACTTATATCATTTTCTTATTTTTATTGGATTTTTATGTTATATTTTGAACTCTTTATGTACGTGGACATTAATCTTCTGTTGAATTAATAATTGGAAAAGACTCTCTCTCGTGCTATAGGTTGTCTCTGCTCCACTGATTTTATTCTTTGCTGTGCAGAAGCTTTTTAATTTTAAATTTCCAAATCTGTGAGCTCAGAAAACTCTATGCACACTCTATACGCTCCTTCTCTTTTCGGAATCTCGTCTAAATCAAAGTCGCCATTGTCTTTTCTTGGAAGTGACAGGAGTGTGTGCTCACTCATGCCCACACACAGAACTCAGATGAAGCTCGGTGGCTCGCCTAATTGCATTCAATAGTTTCCAGGTGCTCCCAAGAAAAAGCATCCTGAAAATTCACAGAAATACCTGAAAGGTTCAACTGAACACTTTAAAATGGAATGGCTTTAAGTAATTTTCCCCCTTGCCTGTTCAAATAGGTTTCATTGAAAACATAAAACACCTAACTGCTACCCTAAGAGCATGATTCACATTTTATTCATAACAATTATTTATTATAGAATGTAAAATTAAAATAACATACATGTACCCCTTAGAAAACCAGGATAGATAGAGGTAAAAAGTTGTTCTTTTTCTCTCCTTTTTATATTCTATCAGGATTTGACCTGTTTACATATTGCCCTTTAGACTCAAATAATTATTTCAAACAGATTCCATGTCTACTACACTTCCAGCTCCACTTGGAAAAAGCAAGATACTGATATTACTTTTCCAAAATATTCTAATAGAAATTAAATATGGAGCAATTTAAATATTATGTGCTCTTTTATGTACAGACTGCTTTGTTCCAGCTGCTTATACAGGTTTATGTGGTTCATGATTAAAGGAAAGCAAAGGACTTTAGACAAGAAAGAAATAAAATTACGAGAGTAAGTTGAATCCAGGGTAAAATTACACATAAAGTGTTAGGTGTGGGCTTGCTAGGTGTGGGCTGAAAACTTGGCCCAGTGTTTCTTGGAGATCAAAGTCAGAAGAAAACATAAATGCATGATTCACTGTGTCCAACAGAGGAAAAACAAACAGGTTGCTCTGTTGAAGAAAAATCTATTGCTTATCATTTTTTTTCCATGAGAGATATTTTGCCTATGCTTTTTCTTAATAAAAAGAAAATATGGACAGAAAGGTTGTGTGTGTGTGTGTGTGTGTGTGTGTGTGTGTGTGTGTGTGTGTATGTATGCATATACTCACAGAAACAAATGCCCACAAATACGTTTTTCATAAAAAATGAGTTAGAACGTAAAATATCATAGTTGCTATGGAAAATGGTCTGATGGTTGGTTCTTTAAAGAATTAAACTTACAATTATCATATAAACAATCAATTTCACATCCAGGGGTAGAATTGTTGTGTCATACACAAAAAAAGTGAAAGCAGAGACCTAGACAGATGTTGGTACCACACGTTTGTCAAAGCATTAATCATAATAAGAAATAAACAGTAGCAAAGCAAGTGTTCATCAATAGCTGAATACATGTAATGTGGTACACAAAAGAACATTATTTCACCACAAAAAGGGAAGAAAATCCTGACACATGCTACAACAAGAAAAAAATTAAAGACCTTATGCTAGGTGGAATAAGCCAGTCACAAAGGGTCCAACATTGTACAAGGTAGGTAGAGTGCTAAAATTCAGAGACAGAAAGTAGAAAGATAATTGCAAGGAGATAGGAATGGAAGTATGGAGGTTTACTATGTAATGGGCACAGGGAAGATGAGAATGTTCTGGAAATGGATGGCAACAAAAATTGAACAACAGTTTGGATGTACTTGACACTACAGAATTATATGCTCAAAATTAATACGGCCAATTTTAAGTTATGTATATTTTACCATGTTAAGAAACAATATGTTTTACAACACTATTTGTTATAACATTACTAGATTTAAGCTAATATTATCATGCTCAAAATGCCAATTGCAAATAGAATTTTTATAAAGGCTATATGATGCTCTGACTTAGTAAAATGACTCAATATTAAATTTTGTGTGAATGTGGTGTGTGTGTGTGTGTGTGTGTGTTGTGAGTGCTTGTGGAAGTAAATTAGAATGAGTATGAGATCTGCTGCAAGTCCATTCTTGACCAGAGCTGGAACGGAACTTCAGGAGAATCTCTAGGCTCCATGAAACACAGATAACTTCTACTCTAAAAGACCTGATGATCCTTTGGTTTTCCTGTGACATACATTATCTTGAAGTCTTTCACATCAAAGTTATCAGCACAAAGTATTATAGAGGCAGAAACAATAATGCTTAAACTCATTCACCAAGTGCCCACAAAACTACCATTGGAATCTTGATTATCACATTTCTAGTTTAATTAAAGAGTCTCACACCCTTTATCTTATGTAAGAGCTACCCATAGAAGAAAGGGGATCTGCAGAGTAAGGCTCCCATAACCCTTCCTGCCTTAATTTTGACAAGAGACTTTCTTGCCCCAACCCACTGAAACTTTTGTTTATCTACATGAAAATATCTTCAAAATGTTGATAACACCTATGAAGAATCTTAATAACACCCTAACCTACAAGAAACAAGCAAACAATTATGTAAACACTATTCTTCCCCAGGTAGCAGAAAGCCAGGGACACATTTTCAAGGACTAGTCTGTAACTTTCCCACTTTTGTGGCCATTTATTTTCCAAATCCTAATTATCATTTGTGAGAGTTGTTCAGTAGATCACTCCCTATCATATAATACCTATCTATCCCCCTCATCAACAATCATAGAATTTAATGCTCTGCAGTATAGAACACAATATTTTACCTGACTTCTTTTTCTTCAGGTCTTATGGTACCTGCCATGTGGTTGTCCCCAGATACATGAATTATTCCATGATTCTATTTTACACTTAAGTGTAAATTTTAGGTTAAATTACTTTTGTTTTTAGTGATTTATTTCTTAACCCTGGGTTGGATTTTATGTATCCCCTTGTTAATTACTCTTGAGTATATCTTTTGGCCCTTATGTCAGGTATCTGTGTATAATTTTTATAACCAACCAGTACAAGTTATAATATGTTCCAATTTTCCAACCATACTTAGAACAAAATTTTTGGTACTGGTCATGTTACAAATGCTTTCAATCTAATAGATATGACCAACTTGTTAGAAGTGCTCATACCCATTCCCTTGGATCCAAACTTAAGGACGTATAGCAGCCAGAGAGACATTCTATTGGAGGGTGAGCCAATAAAAGGTGTCTGGGCTCAAGAATACATGGTATGATTTCTGACAATGGCTTGTAAGATGGTGACTGTTGAGAACACAGCAGTGCACTTGTTATCTATAAACAATTACTATCATGTGAGCTTTAGAAATAAGGTCTTATAATAATAAATGCTTTATCTGTGAGACTGTTTTGTGGTGTTATTATGACTGCTCATCCAGGGTGTGAGATTCTTTTTGTTTAGTTTAATCTGGAGTAATGGAATGAGAAGTATGCCTCCAATACTAGACAATAATATTCTTTCCCAATAATAACATCAAGACTGATGAATCACAGTGGCCAATAGGCACTGCCAATATTTTTGTTGGTGTAAATGGCTTCCCTTTATGAATGCATAGAATTACCTGGGCGGGCTGTTTCTCTAACCACTAGAGCTTTGATCATAATTATTACTTCAGTTGCAATAGGTGGAACAAGATTCCTAAATTACCATGTTCCCATTGTAGGATTCAAGCCAGTTAGTCTAATTATTGTCTGCAATTTTATTACAACTAAATAATATATCTTTTTGTTAAATTCTTACTTTTCTGTATTTCCCCTGCTCTACATTGATAAAACTAGTACTAGAGCCATAGATTTGTCAAGATGAGAGTACAGGTAAAAAATCTTCTACAAATTTCTATCTCCAAGTTACCAAGTCGAATTAGTTCCAGATATCTTCTGTTTCTGCTTGCGATCATAAAATGTATGTCAGTAGATGGCCAGATCTTATGATCATCAAGGTCCTGGGGAGATGGTTCTGAACAGCATTTCTACCTGGACTATGAACAAATCTAGGAAGAAGCAACACTCAATGTCTGTCCTCTAAATAGTTGAGTTCCCTGGTTGATTGGTTGATGTTCTTAAAAGAGGGGATATAGTTTCTCAATTCTCTTTAGGTTTTTTTTTTTTTTTTTTTTTTTTTTTTTGGTGGTACTGGGGTTCCTGGAAGCCCTTCTATATCCGGGCTATACTCCCAGACCTTTTTTTTTTTTTTTTTTTAAACTGGGTCTCTTGAGCCAGCGCAGCTGGCTTCGAACCTGCGTGATCCTCCTGTCTCCGCCTCCCAAGCGTGGGGATTACAAGCGTGCGCCACCATGCCCAGATTTAGTTTCTTTTAATAAAGTTGACTCTGGAGAGATAGAATAACATAGTGCTCATGTTACTGTTATTTTTGGGCACGGGATTTCTTTTTTTGTGAGTGTGGTTCTGGAGATTGAAGCTAGAGATATTGTAACTTCAAACTACAACCCCAGTCTTTTAATTTTTTTTGTGTGTTTGCTTGAAACATGGTCTTGCTATGTTGCTGAGAGTTTTGCTAACTTGTTGAGGCATTTCTTAAACCAGTGATCAGAAGTTTCAGGCTTTCAAGTACTGGGATTACAGGTGTGCACAGCCACACTGCTTGCACAAGCAAGCAGTGGAGGAGTAAGCTCAGTAATAGAAGGAGATTTTTATAAGATGATGTCATCTTGACTGGTTCTGTTACTGTTTGGGCACTTCTGGAAATACACACACACACACACACACACACACACACACACACACACATATACATATATGCAGCTAGAGTTATATGAATTCTAGTATTAACTTTTTCAAAGCACAAAGGAAAAAAGCTTGATATTCTGAATGTGGACAAAACCCCCTGCCATCATCATCTCAACCCTGGTTTCACTAACTTGGAATTCAAATAAAAGTTAAAATGTTCTAACCTTCATAAGGGTAGCACACTTTGATTTTAGGCCAATTTATCTGGTCTTCAAGAGCAAATCAGAACATGGTAGTTACTATGGAATGGAATTTTTTTTAAAATATACAAACTAAATGCAATATAGCGTTCTGATGACCATTCTCTCTGACAGCAGCTACATAACAACAAGTAGAGAGTCGATCCATCTTTACAACCCCTCTTCCCCGGACTCCACCTTTTGAAGAATGACCTGTATGTTTAGTTAAGGGTAATAAAGCAAGAGGAAACATTATGCAATATGATTAAATTTTTCAAAGACTAATGTTGTTGTCAGAGAAAATGTTTTCTGCCCAGAAGTACTGATAGTTAGGATAAACTTCTTAATCTTCCTCATTGGCCATATTTAATAGACAGGGATTGCCAATTTTAGTTCTGATTGAAAATTAGTAACAGTGAACCAGCTAAGATGTGTTAGTACATCTTCTCTTATAGCTATCAAAGATAGATAAGCGTGGACATCAGTGATGGACTTACTCCTGTTTATGCTATTGTTCTTTAGTGGAGAAGTCCAGCTTTTGCAGTATGCTAGTTTATTGAGGCACCTTGTTAGCTGTAGGGTGGGTCAAGATATAAGGCTGCAAATTCAATTTAATCCCAAGGCAAGTAATTTCTATGAATCTTCATGTGTCCTTTGGGTATCTGTTAAAGTTTAGCACATATGTTTTCATCAGGTACATAATAACCTCCTAGCAATGTCTTCTAAAAGGTGGGTAAGTGATAAAAAGGCAGCACCATTTTCCAGAGATCTGTATGGATAAAGATCTGGCCATGCCCTTTTTGGCTAGCTCACCCATAGCAAAACCGATTACATTCTGCACCTTGCTCTGGGGCACTCGTGTATTCCTCAATATTCCACCCATCATGTAAAAACATGGCTACTGCCAGTGAGTGCTACAACCCATGAGACTGAAAAGCCCTGTCTTGGTGAACCAGAACTTATCTCCTCATTCTCAATTTGGGGTCTAAACTAGAGCTCAATTTGAGAGCATAGCCCCCAAAACAGAGCTAACTAAGTATTTTCTCATTTCTAGTTTCCTAACTGGAGTGGGCTCAGCTTGGTGATAGTTTGTTTATACCACTGCCCACTAATATTTTCTGAGCCCGTCCAGTTTTATTTCAATGTTACCTCATATTATTCTAAGCAAAGATTGATTGGACACAACTTACAATGCCAGTAAAGGGGTTTTCAAATAGAGTGCCACTCCCAAAGCTAAAGGCCCATAATGGATCACTCCCCCCTATGAGGACAGTTCTGGACTCCAGGTGACCAGGTTTCATAAGTCCAAACTTTCAAAGTTATTAGAATCTAGAGTCAAAGCCCAGATGAGAAGATCTGTTAAAATGTTGTTTTCATTTACTCTATGTTAAATTCCTATTTTCCTCCTATTCTTACATTGCTTTTGCTGCTAGATCGCTTATCAAATAAGCCTGCATTCTGAGAACCTTCTATATTCTCCTGGAACTTGGGTCCAGGGTTTGGGTTCTTTCAACCAGCATGGGGTTAGAATTCAAGCAGCCCAAAGATACTGTAGATGTTTGCCTTCAAGTTTTTCTTGCCTACCAAAATCTCTAATACTTAGGTATATCATTAACATTCTTGCCCAATCCCTGCCTTAAAATAAATATAACTATTGCTGTAATAGACATGTGAATGAGGATTAATATTCCACTTTCAGGAATCAAATTTCTAGTATATTTCAGAATATTGAACATTTCCTATTAACACCAAAGGTTTCTGTTTTTCTTTTCATTTTCTTTCAGTTCTGGATGTTGAACCCACAGGCATTCTACCTCTGAGCTACATCTCTATCACTATTTTTTTTTTTTTTTTTATTCTTCACTTTGAAACAGGGTCTCACTAAGTTGCAGAGGCCTCACTAAGTAGCTGAGGCTGGTTGCAAACCTGCAATCCTCCTGTCTCGCCCTCCCAAGTACTGGGATTACAAGCATGTGCCACCACACCCAGCTCAGGTTTCTGTTTTTGCTTAAATGTGTTTCCTCAAAATTTCTATGCCCAAGTTCTAGCCTTTAGTAACTCTCAAATTATTGTTTTACTTGGAAACAGAGTAATTTAGGACATAACTGGTAAAACTGTGGTCATTCTACAGTAGAAGAGTCTCCTAACTCATATCACAGTTTTCCTTATGAAAAGTGAAAATCCAGAGATGAGCACACAGGGAGAGATCAGGTGAAGACGAAGGCGGAGGTGAATGCAGTGGACTTGTCAGTGGGGAACACCAAGGTCGCCAACAGATCACCAGGAGCTGGGTGAGAGCATGGTATAAACTTTTCCAGTGCTTCTCACAAGAAATCAAGTGTATTTACCCCTCAACCTTTAACTTGGAGTTTCCATAATTTTGATAATAAATTTCTGTTGTTTAAGTCACTTTGAATTTGGTGCTTAGCGAGCTTGTCTACAGCTCACCACACTCTCATAAAAAGATGCAATAATATGAGCCTAACTCTAATTTATATTATTTATATTCTTCCATTTTTTAATATTTCCATGAAAAACATCCTTGAATGACCTACTATTGTTTCTCAATGTAGGCTTAAAAAAGAAAAATGCATATGTTTCAAAGTAAAATTGAAGGAACAATACTTGGCCTTCACTGATAAATGTTTACCCACTTAGAAAAAAAAACAATAATGGTGTAGTTATTAAATATTCTTGGAGAAGATTTATGGAGTCCTACAAAATTTTGTTTATTGCTGAAGTAATACAGAACTCTTACAGGTTCAACAATTAGATTTTTTCCATGCTTTTATACATGATGTATTTACATTTTTATATTCTTGACATGGCATAAATTTCTTGATGAGAAAAAATATGAAACTTCAGTTATATCTGATAATAATTGCACTACTTAAATTTCGCAGACCCACCCCCTTGCATTTGGCTGGTGATTTCATTCACTTTGCCAAATATTCTTTAACATGAGGTTATAATTTATTATTGTTATAAAGACAGCATAGAACCAGAAGGTGTCTGTTAATTAATTTTCATGTTTGATGCTTATGTATAAATAATATAATGGAGTTACTGAAATGAATTAAAATTATCTAATCCATCAATTTAATATTAGAGAAATTATAAAAATATTATTAGCCTAAAAGACTAAAAGGAAAGTATATATGTATATATATACATATACATGTATACAGCAAAATCATTTAATAGCTGTTTCTTTTATGCTTTACACTGTAACTACTTGTCCCCATATATACTTATGCAATATTAGTGTCTTACTGGACTATTTTAAAACACAAACTTTCTAAGTTAAATATATAAGTAAGTAAAGTAAGCCTGTGATGGTAACTAAGAATACTAGAACTATCTTCTGGTTAGGTGATCAGTTGTGGAGATTCTTCTCCGGGACTTGGGAGGGAGAGACCTGAGAGGGGAAACCGAACAGTTACCTGATGAGTAACTGTCCTGAAATGAACGCATGGGCAATTGCCTGATGAGCAACTGACAAAGTTTATTTTCTAAAACCAAGATCTTATACCCTTCTCCAGTTAGGTTAATCATCAGATCCTAGTAGAAAAGAGTCAACACCAAAGAACAATAGTGGGGTATTAAGTGAAGGACATGTAAATCACTAATCATAAGCAAGACAAAAGGAAGACCTATGACATCACTGGTCTTGTGATTAAGATCAGCCCCCTGGCCTTGCAGGTGGGCCTTAGAAGGCAAATTCTGGAAAGACAATGGTCACACCCAGAGTTTTGGAGAATTCCACCTTTCCTGGAATCTCCTTTAACTCTTTCAGAACCTTCCATTCCTCAGGCTTCGTCCATGTCCTCCATCAATCAGTCTGCTACCCTAGGTATTCCTAATGTGTGGTGAAACAAAGAGGGGCCTGGATGCCTTCCTGGGCAAGGAACAAATTAAATACCTGAGGCTTTGTATTGTTGTATCCCAAAAGAGAACCCCTCTATTTTTATCAAACACACACTCAACACACACACACACACACACACACACACACACACACACACATTTGTATAAAAGATTAAACAGTGAGGATCCTTGATTACAAATGTCATCAAAAACAAACACTGGACTTCAGATAGTTTTTAAAAGGAACATGGTTTAGATACCAAATTATTATTTTAAAATTTTAGCTACCAAAATTATATGCTAAAAGTTATATAGCCTTACTGCTATAGCTAATGCAAATTATTTCTCTTTCTCTTTCTTCCTCTCTCTCTCTCTCTCTCTCTCTCTCTCTCTCTCTCTCTCTCTCTCTCTCTCACACACACACACACACACACACACACACACACTCCCTTATACTTTATTTATTTTATTTATTTATGGGTTTTTTTGGTAGTATTGGGGTTCCCGGAAACCCTTCTCTGGGATACACTCCCAGATCTATTTTATATTTTTATTTGGAAACAGGGTCTCTTAAGCCAGTGCGGCTGGCTTCAAACCTGCGCGATCCTCCTGTCTCCGCCTCCCAAGCGTGGGGATTATAAGCGCCACCGCGCCCGGCCACTTATACTTTAAACTTTGTAGAATGATAGTGTTGAGCTACACATGGTTTAATTGCACATACGACATGCTCTGGGGATATTTTAATGGTTAGTGTAATTAAGTGATTTCCAATGATATTTGTTTCCAGAATTATAATATGTTTAATTCAATTATGAAAAACTCAATCAGGTATTTTTCCACAAGAAGTTTCTCATTAAATTTTTTTACATTTCCTAAAAATAGCATTTTTTGTGCAGTACCAATACATACTATACATACAGAATTCAAATAATGTGAAGAGTACAGAAACATAAAAGAAAAAACAAGAATTCCCTTACTTTCTCCACTAGAAACACACACAGATTGACATTAGGTACACATCATTCTTTATCTAAATACACATAAGTTGATGTGCTAGACAATAGGCAAAAATATAGATAAAATACATTTAATTATCATATGGTAGATGATAGTTTAAAATAACATAGACAATAGGCAAAATATAGATAAAATACATTTTAATTATCATATGGTAGATGACATTTTAAAATAACAGCTTATGTTAAAATATTGTGTCAAGTTTATTTAAAAACAAAAAATAGAAATTGGTTAGTAATGTTTTCAAACAAGGTATTATTTTCTCTGAGTAAGAAAATAATTTAAGGGCATTAAAAGTTGGGGTTGTTATGTTTTTATTTTTTTTATATTAAGTAACACTATGGACAACAAGCATAACTAATACCATAACATTTCTTCTTTACCTTCCAATTCTGCCATTTAAGTTTCTGTATTTTCAAAACTACAGCATTGATATTCCATTCTATAGCTATATTTTCCACCATCATGATACTGTTTCTTATACTTAGATTAAGTCTGTACTTAACAGAATGTGTGTTATCTGACTTGAGTTGTTTTTATTTTTTCAGGTAAATAATTTCTTATTTAAACATATTTTACTTGTAATCATACATCATAGTGAGGTTCAATGTGATACAAACATACATGTACACAGTATTTTGTGTGATTCCCTGCAGAGCTCCACCCAGTATATGTTGGTGAGACTGATAGTAATATCTTCATATGTGTACATAGCGTTATTTGAATTTTTCATCATTCTGTTTCTTCTTCCCACTTCCCTTTCTCAATACTCTTTTATTATTCTACTGGTCCAAAATCACTTTTTTCCCCTCGTTTCTCTCTAGCATCCCCATGAGAGAAAACATACGACCCTTAAACTTTCTGAGACTAGCTTATCTCACTCAGCATAAATTCTCTAGTTTCATCTATTTTCCTAAAAATGTCCCAATTTTGTTCATTTTTATATCTGAGAAAATCTACTATGTATCTATGCCATTTTCTTTATCCATACCTTTCTTTGTGGATACCTAACCTGGCTCTATAATTTGGCTCTAAGGAATCATGCTGCTATAAACAAGGATATGTATGTATCATTATACTATCTTAATTTCAATTATTTAGGAAAGATAAAAAAAGTGGTATATTTGGATCATATGGTGATTCTACTCCTAGTCTTTGGAGGAACTTCCATACTGGTTTCCCTAGTGTTTGTACTAATCTGAAGTCTCACCAACTATGTATAAAAATTCCTACTTTCCCATGTACTTGCCAGGATTTATTACTGTATGTGTTCTTCATGACTGTCATTCTAACTACAATAAACTGGAATCTCAGAATAATTTTGATTTTCATTTCCCTGATTGCTAAATATTGAATTTTTTTCATATATTTATTAGCCATTTGTGTTTCTTCTTTTGATAAACATCTTTTCAGTCCAATTACCCAATTTTTGGTCAAGCTATATGATTTATTAGTTTTTTTTTAAGTTCTTTGTATACTCTAGATATCAGTCCTCTATTAGAGAAGTAGCTGGTAAAAACATTTCTACCATTTGATATAGGCTCAGACTCATCATAGCTTTTAATTTTTCTAGTGTTGTTATTTTTGTTGCACACAATTTTTATTTCAATATTTTCCATTTATTTATTCTGTTTTATTTCCTGAGCTTTCTTTTTTATTTTATTTATTTTTTATTAATGTATTTTTTAAATTGGTGCATTGTAGTCATATATCAATCACATTGGAGTACAAGACTTGAGAGGATATACAAGCACACATCATCCAATTAGCCCTCCTCCAGCCCCCATCCCATTCCCTCCCCCTCCCTCCATCCCACGCTTCATTGGTGATTTAATATGATACATTTGTTTATGTACCTCCTGCGTTTTAAAGAGGCTCCGTCCTCCACTATTACATACCCTCTGATTGGTCACATTAGTTGCTTCACTATAGGGCCCTTTCTATAGCTCAACCTCTTCCTGTTGCCCTTTTCCTGCTAGTTATTGCTGATTAAGAGAAGCGTCTGATTTATATTTTCTGCGATATTTCTCTGTGCATGCTGCGTTGCAAGTACCAATCCCACTCTTGATGGTCCCAGTAGTGGCCTGGCTACTCAGTGGACTGATCCAGACCTCGCTGGCTCAAGCAGCGGCCTTGCCTCATGGGAGGCCCCAGTTCTGGTCTCGCTGGCCCCTGCACCGGTCTAACCCCTTGGCAGGATTCCAATCCCGGCCTCGGAGGCCCCAGCACCGGCCTAGCCTCACGGCAGGCTCCAATGCCGGCCTCGTTGGCCCCAGCACCGGCCTAACCCCCTCGGCAGGTTCCGTTCCCAGGTTAGGAGGCCCCAGAACTGGCCATGTCTCACAGCAGGCTCCGATGCTGGCCTCGCCTCATGGCAGGCTCCGATGCTGGTCTTGCTGGCCGCAGCACCGGTCTAGCCCTTCAGCAGGTTGTTATCCTGGCCTCGGAGGCCCCAGTACCGGTCTTGCCTCACGGCAGGCTCCAATGCCGGCCTCGCTGGCCCCAGCACCGGCCTAACCCCTCGACAGGCTCTTATCCCGGCCTCGGAGGTCCCAGTACTGGCCTTGCCTCACGGCAGGCTCCAGTCCTGGCCTCGGAGGCCTCAGCACCGGCCTTGCCTCATGGCAGGCTCCAGTGCCGGCCTCACTGGCCCCAGCACTGGCCTAACCCCTCAGCAGGCTCTTATCCTGGCCTCGGAGGCCCCAGTATCGGCCTTGCCTCATGGCAGGCTCCGATGCCGGCCTCGGTGGCCCCAGCACCGGCCTAACCCCTCAGCAGGTTCCGGACCCGACCTCGGAGCCCCCAGCACAAGCCTTGCCTCATGGCAGGCTCCAATGCCGGCCTCGCTGGCCCCAGCATCGGTCTATCCCCTCGGCAGGTTCCAATCCCGGACACGGAGGCCTCAGTAGTGGCCTTGCCTCACAGCAAGCTCCGATGTCGGCCACTGGTCCCGGCGCCCGCCTAACCCCTCAGCAGGTTCTGATCACTGTCTCTGTGGTTATTATTTCAAAGGTTCCAGGTGTAATGTATCAGATCTCTGCCTCCCCTGAGTATTGGCCACTGGCATTGCCACTGCCTCCACCATTTCAAATCCTTCCCAGGCTCTTTTTCCACTCTGAATGTTGTCCAGTGTTCCTAAGCATGCGTGATGGTAGCATTCGACATTTGGTGTAATTTCTCCAAAAAAATAAAGTTGGTAAGATCCGGTTTCTGCTTCTCCTGAATACAAGTCACCACCACCATCGCGGAGAACTCTTTCAACACCGCATTTCTCCTTGGTCTCCACTAAACTCTCTCCTGACAGGTGATGTCTGAGATTCTTACCAATATAGAGAAATAGCAGTCCTCTTTCACGGCGAATTTTTCCATAAGTTCCAGTGCATTTAGATAAGTTTTGTCTGCATCTCCAGTGTCCTGGCATCCATAATGGCTTTCTTACCTCCTCTCCAATATTTTTCTTTATCTTTTTCTGTTCTCGGCCCGGTTTCTCCAGGGGTCTGGCGTGCTACGCGCAGTTTCGGCCTGGGGCCCAGAGTCCCACGACCCGGGCCCCATCTGGCGTGCCCCGCCCGCGACCCCTGCCCAGAACCCAGCGTCTTACTGGGCCCGGTTTCTCCAGGGGTCTGGCGTGCTCCGCGCAGTTCGGCCTGGGGCCCAGGGTCCCGTGACCCGGGCCCTGCTGGTGTGCGCCGCGTGCAACCCCCGCCCAGAACCCAGCGTCTTCTTTTTGAGCTTTCAAGGTCTTACTGAGAAAATGTGTACCAGTGCCTATATGTTGAGAGTTGTTCATATGTTTTCTAGTAATTCAAAAATACATGGTCAAATTTCTTTGTCTTAATCTATCTCCAGTTGACTCTTATACAGGGTGAGAGATAACTGTCAACTTTCATCTTTATTAATATGAATATTCAATTTTCCCAGAACTATTTCTTGAAAAGGCTCTCTTTTCTCCAGTGTATGTTATTGGATTCTTTGTCAAAATTAACTGGCTGTTAAGTGTGAGGCTTTGTTTCTATATCATTTGTTCTAGTTCAATGGTCAGCGTTTCTGTTTTTGTGCCACTATAATGCTGTTTTTGTGACTGTAGCTTGGAAGTATAATTTGAAATCAAGTATTATGATGCCTCCTTCTTATTGCTTAAATTTTCTTTGGTTAGTCTAGAAATTTTGTTCTTCCATATTAGTTTAAGGACTGTCTTTTAAAATACTATTCTTTTACCATATTTTATTGAACAGACATGTTTCTCTTTCTTTTTTTTTTTTGGTGGTACTGGGGTTCCTGGAAGCCCTTCTACCTCCGGGCTACACTCCCAGACCTATTTTTACATTTTTTATTTGGAAACAGGGTCTCCTAAGCCAGCGCGCGCCTGGCTTTGAACCTGCGCGATCCTCCTGTCTCTGCCTCCCAAGCGCGGGGATTACAAGCGTGCGCCACCACGCCCGGCTATGTTTCTCTTTCTTGTTGCAAGTTTATTCATATTTAAGAATGTTAGTCTGTGCCTGTCATGATGAATGTGGAACTTGCCACACAAGTTCCCTAGGATCTGGGTAGACGATATCAATGAACTTTCTCCTACTCCTGTCCGAACCCAGCTTGCTTTCTCTGCTTTTTCAAAGTCTTCCTCTTATTGTCCAAGGAACCTAAGAAACTCTGAAGAAACACACAGCAAATGTTTACACTTTCATTTTCAAATCCTATCCAACTTGTTGCAGTAATTGTACTGTAGTTTTTATTTGTAGTCTGACCGTAGATCAAAGTCAATTTAAAAGAAATCTGTAAAGTATATTTTGTAAACTTCCCATTAGGGCCTTGTTTCTGCATCAGAAATTTGTCTTCATTTACATAGAATTCTTATATACAACTCTCCCTCTCTTGTTTTAGTTGTGCCGACCTTGTCTGTTCTTATATCTGTCACTGTTTTTTTCTCCCTTTTTCCTTTCCAACATTTCTTATCATTATTTTCTAGCCCTTATCTAGTTTCCAAAATGTGTTTCCCACAACAGCTGCATCAGCATCACCTGGGAACTTGTTCAAAATGTAGAAAATTTCTCAGCCTTAGACTTACAGAATCAGATATGACGGGAGTGAGACTCGGTGCTCTGTTTTTAATATACCTCCCTGTGAATCTGAAGATTGTTGATACCATCAACTCAGTAGTAAGGTAAATCTACATACCATAGCTGATTTCCAAGGTTTCCCCACTTAACCTCTTTTCTTTACATGCAGTATCCCCTAAGACTCTTTCTATGTGTTTTCTGTGTCATTAAATTCATGTTATTAAGTAATTCTATTGTTAACTTACAGTGTTGCTGTTATTGTACTGTGTATGTCTGCATAGTTGTCAACATGTCATTTTCTTTTTGGTCCTACTTGAATGACAATACTTGGGACCTACAGTTTTCTCTGATATTAAGTGGGGATCATCCTGGTATGATTCCCACAATATGGGAATATTTTGGCTAGGGTGATTTTTCTCTAATCCACATTGTGAGAACAGGGTATTATGTGTTCCACTTGATTTCCATAGACAAAAATTAGTATATCCCTAGAGCAGGTAGATGTTTCTCTTAAAGTATTTAATTAAGTATCTTATACCAGAGTTTGTAATGACTATGCTCTTGAAGGACAGTGGCAAGGATAACACATTCTTCTAAGCTTTAGATCACCTCTGTATTTCCGTGTTTTACCCTGAAGTTCTCATTTTTGCAGAAAATGTCAGCTTGACTTTTCAGTGTTTCTGCTTCACCTATTTTTCCCCAGAAACTATTTCTACTAGTCTGCACTTAGAAGATAAAATCAATGGATATTTTAAACCTCAAGGTTATATTTCTATATTTTACTATTGTGAACTGGATAAAGAAAATATGGCATATACACACAATCAAGTTTTACTCAGCCGAAAAGAAAAAACAAAATTATATCATTTGCGGGAAAATTATGGAACTGGTGAACCTCATGCTAAGTGAGGTTGGTCAGATTCAGAAAGTCAAAGGCCACAGATTTTGTCTCATGTGTGGAAGCTAGAGAGGAAAAAAAAAAAAAACATAATTAGAAGAGAATTCAGTGGCTTGGTGGGAGAGGACCAAAGGCGTTCAGAGAGAAGGGAAAAGGGAGGTATAGGGAAGTAAACAGACCAAATGATGTTATGTGCATATGTTGATGTATCTATATGAGCCTCACTATGAAGTATAAGTACAGTGTACCAAAGGAAATTTTAAAATAATATGAGGGTTTATTGTTATGTAAATATTAAAGTGGGGTTCCAAAAAGTTCATACCTACCATATCTGTATATTTGTCTGTTGTTAACTCATCCACTGAAGAAGTTCTCAAGCAATACTTAAAAAATAATATCTATATTTATCTATCTAGATAGATAGATAGATAGATAGATAGATATAGATATAGATATCCTGAAAGTCCCTGTTGCTGCCAAATCCCCCTTAAACCTAGCAATGGAAAAGTAGCTCTCAGGGCCTCTACTGAAGTTCTGAAGAAAATGTAGGCATTTTCCCTCTCACCTCCTAGGATTCTCCACTCTTTCATTTGCCTTAGATGCAGCATTCCCAGTGAGTAAGCTACGTTTATTCCTGGACCCAAGGACAGTTGTATGTATGTCTGTTGTTATGTTTAAGTAAACACTGCAAAAGAAAACAAAATGTTTAATTCAGAAGAAGAGACTTCTTGGCCACATGTGTTGTGACAACTGTTGAAAGTTTAGCGCACTTTGGATGGAGACTCCCCTCTACTTGCCTGGGCATGCACAACAGCAGAAGGATAGTGGAGAAACCCATTCATCTTCTGACCTTAATACTTTCTCAGCACAACTAACTGGCTGCAGATAATGCTGTGGTTCAAAAGTATGTCCTTTGGACCTCATGCTCTGGAGGCAGCCCTATTTGGAGGAGGCCTCTGAAGGCAGATCATGGCTGGAGATGGGTCTTTGGGAAGGTAGACTTAGGAGCTATACATGTCCCATCATATCCTGAAGACCTGCAGCCCCAACTCTTGGTTGACAGCTAGTATAAATGGACTACACATATGGACTGAAACCTCCAGAAGCAAATCTTGCTTTCTTTAAGTTTTGTGTACATCAGATCTTGAATCACAGCAGTGAGGATGCTAATTGAAAAAGATAATCAGAAGGAACCATTTTGTGTCACTTATCCCCTGTGCGTCCACATCCTGAGGAGCCAAGTCTCTCAGATCACTCCACTCACCGTGACCCAAATTTCCACAGGGCTTCGCAAATCCTCCTTCTGCCTCCAGATACACGGATGGACCAGGGAGGAAAGGGGAGTTACAGCATGGCTCTGTCCTTGAGAGGGGCTGTAGTATGGCACCCAGGTGGAGATGTGCCTTGAAGAGGACAACATCACATCTTCCATGGTGACAAGAAAGAAGGAGATGAGCAGATGTGGCCATTGTGGAAAACTGCAAATGCTCTTTGCTGGAATTTTCCTTAAGTGAGTCAACAGGTGAGAATGAAGGTGGAGCCCTGCAGGAACAGGGAGACTTAAGGACATAAAAGATAGGACAAACAATCGCCAGGAAATTAGGGGAAGGTATAGCTAAAGAAATACAATATAATGTCCCAAGGGCAGCTGGAGCCTACTCCTCTGCACAAACTCTCCTGTGGTTTCTCACCTGAAACAAACAAAAACCAGAGAATCTCATGCGGGAGGCCCCCGCTTCTGACTCTCCCTAGCACCTGCTGCATGATATTTTCCTGGCACCTGTTCTGTTATTTCTTGCTCATTAGTTCCACAGGTCTTTTGAAATGACACACACTCCCACCACGGGGCCTTTGCATTTGCTCCATTTTAGTCAGTAATTTTTTTCATCCCCAATCTCCCCAATCTCTCATTTCTTCACCTCATTAAATATTTCTCTAAAAAGCACACCTCAGCTGGTTCTTCTCAAGTCATTCACTACAACATTGAAATTTCACCCAGTTGCCCAGAAATCTGGGAAACCCTGCTCTCAGCCATTATCCCCATTGCTTTTATCAATTTATCAGTTAAAAAGTAATTTGTTTTTCACTTACAATTTTTCTCTCTTAATTAGTTAATTAATTGATTTAATTATGGTACTGGGAATTAAACTCAGGGGTGTTCTATCTCCAAGCCACACCTAAACCCTATTTTAAATTTACTTTGAAGCAGGGTTTCGCTAAGTTACTGGGGGTCTCCCTAAGTTGCTGAGGCTGGCCTTGAACCTATAATGCTCCTATCTCAGTCTCCCATTTTGTTCTTTTAACAGGAAGAATTCTTCTGTAATCATCAGTGATTAGGACTATATTTGGCACATGCCAGTACTAAATAAACAGATGCATCAATAAATGAGGTGATTTTTAAGAAGATATTAAAACATGTTGTCCAATTAATGTTATATAACGAATTTGCATGCCAAATATACATAGGCATAGGTCTTCTCCTAGTATACCTGCTCACCTTGTAACTCACAAACACAAGCACATGACTTCTTCAAAGCTGATAATAACTATAAAGTGAATTTTAAAATGTTTTATAATGTATCTAAGCCATGTGAAGAAATGTGTTAAAGGTCTGATATATTTGGATGATTGTCCAGCACTGAAAATACAGGCTTAATGTCATAAGTTTATTGGCTCATCTCCAGTTAGGTGGAGCTGTGTCTACTTACAGTTATATTTAAAATCATTTTAGAATCTATTTGCTCAAGAGCACCTTATAATCATGTATTGTTCAGTTTTGCATTTCTAATAGTTCCTGAATGTGAAGCTTGGCATATATTTTTATGAATCACCCTTAACATTTCTTTGTGTCTGATTATAAAAGATATATTAACATATGTATTGACAGATATTACAAACAAATCTATTATTTGGCTTTGTGATATCCAGAAAATAGGAGAATCTCCTCTTTATACTGAAGTCAAAATATACATACCATGTGAAGTAGAAGGTATCTTTCATCCTGATGGACAATAAAATCATTAAAAACTGTAATTGGTGTCCTCACATAATATGATGTGATACTATAATACACTAATAAAAGTATACACAAAAGATATAATTAAAGACTATTTGCATTTTATAATCTGAATGGCAAGTTTGAGGTTTTCATTAATCAAAGTTATTGAATACGTGCCAAGTTTCTGCATTACATGCATGAAATGTTGGCTAAATTTTATAGTCAGAATTGAGTACAAAAACATGAAAAATAAGTAGTTAAATAAAGGGTAGTAGTTAAATAAAAACATTTCAGGAGAATAACCTGTGAATGGCTCAACTATCTTTAGATGGAATGTATGTATGTATGTATGTATATATGTATGTATGTATGTATGTATGTATTTTGGTGGTTCTGGGGTTCCAGGAAGCCCTTCTACCTCCAGGATATACTCCCAGACCTATTTTTTATTTTATTTTATTTTTTTTAATTTGGAAACAGGGTCTCTTAAGCCAGCACAGCTGGCTTCGAACCTGCACGATCCTCCTGTCTCTGCCTCCCAAGCACAGGGATTACAAGTGTGCACCACCACGCCCGGCTAGATGAAATTTTAAATTAGAGTGATTCATTCAACAATTATAGTGAATTATCCCTCCATTCTTAATTCCAGGACTATACTTTTTTAAAAAATATATTTATTTACAAAATATTGATATACTTAAAGGACCATGTGTAATATTTGGAAGGTTATTTAGATACAGAATTATAGAAACTAGAAAATAGTTCCTAACCTTTTTTTGTGACTGTATAAAGTAGCTGGATAGCAGCCTACTCAATCAAAATGATTAAAATCTGCCCTGTGTGTCTGAATTTTAAATATTTTTACAATCACCTATAATACAAATGGAATCGATATTTATATAAATCTTTCATTTGTAGGAATTTACATTATTATTATTATTATCATTATTATTATTATTATTAATTACTGCTATTGTTGTTGCAGTACTGGGGATACAACTCAGGGGCATTCTACCTCTGAGCTACACACCAACTCTATTTTTTTTTTCATTCTTTATTTTGAAACAGGGTCTCACTGTGCTGCAAAGGGCCTCACTAAGTAGGTGAAGCTGTTGGCAAACCAAGATTCTCCTGTCTCAGCCTCTCAAATGCTGGGATTACAAGCATGCGCCATGACACTCTGCTTTCCGTGTTATTTTATTTTAAGGAGTGTAAGCAGTGTTTCCACATGTGCTGTCCTTTCCCTAAACTGGCCTCACTGCTTTGTAAGCACACTAGAATTGCTTCCTATGATCTTTAACAAGCAGGTGGATCAGTAGTTATTAGTATTAGCCCACTTCTGGTGTTCAAAGAGTAAGTATGTCTTCCATATGCAATAAAAGTCACAGAGCGGTTTTAGTGTGTCAAACATGTGTTGCTAAATATATACATATATGTAGACTTAATCTACTCAATTGAACATTTTAAAATAATTTTAAACAATTTAAAGACTAATTTATTCAATGTTAAATAAGTTTTAACAAACCACATGTAATTTATTTTGCTAATATCGCTCTTTAATATTAAATTTTCAATGTTATGTGTGTTAATATAGGTTAAAAATATTTCGATTTTTTTTTTTTTTGTACTGGGGATTCAACCCAGGGGATTTCTATGTTTGGAATACATCCCAACCCTATTTTATTTTTAATTTTGCAATAGGCCTGCTCTAAGTTTCTGAGGCTGGCCTCAAACCTCCTATCTCAGCTTCCCAAATTCTCATTACAGGGGTACATCAACTGCCAGACTTGCTTAACATTCTAGTTGTGCGATTAATTGAATATTTTAGGACACGGAATATGTGCATATAAACTGTCTTTAATTGTTCCTTATATTAGGAATAGAATTTAGAGGGCCAATTGCTCTTATTACTTTATGTAAGAGTCTCAAACTGGTCAATATTCTGGTTTTATTGACTTTTTTCACATAATTCAACAAACATTTGTACAGACACATATCATATGTAAGTTGTGAAGCATACTGATTAAAGAATCTCTCTGTCCCTAGGCAGGAACCTTACCAGAGGTGTGCCTATGCGCTTCTCCTCCGACCTCGTGTCCGCTCATCACACACTTGATGCTGAATTTTGTATTAATCATCCCAGCATTAACATAAAATAACTGGGTTACCAACACAAGCAGGTGTAAATAATACATTGCTCTTTAATGTGTGCTTTGTGAACACTGTAAAAACATCACTATATACTTCCTCCACTAGAATCATACTGATAGCTACAGAAGTGTGTAGAGGAGGAGGGGAAATATACAAAAAGCAGCACTTCTGAACCAATCTTTATATGATTTCTCAGTAATTTTTCTCTTATAGGTAACCATGATTTTGCACTTACTCTTGTGGACTAGCTTCTTCTCTTGTTGATTTTTGCGTAATTCCTAAGGTATATCCTCTCCTCTAAGTGCCTTATAAATGTGAACTGTTTACCTGGTAACTCCGCTGAGTGCTCACCATTATTACTGTACAGTATGTTACATCACCCTGGTTACCCATCTATCTTCTTTCAGCTCCAAAGTCACCCTTTTTTCTCAGCTTTGTGATGCTTGGGCAACTTGGCGTGTAGATGTTTCTCTCTTGCCAATTGATCTGATGCTAAAGTTTGTCAAAGATGACATTGGAAGGGTTCCCAGTGCCACAGCAAAAGGACAGAACTACCCTTTTGCTTCTAGGATACTGTTTGCCAGGCAGAAGATGAGGCGTTAGGTGGCAGAACTCATAGTTCTCATCTAAATAGCTATTGTGGCTCAGAGCTGGACAGGGTTCTATAGCAACTTTCTTTACCACCAGCTGACTGCTCGTTTTTATGAAGCCCTGACCAAAGAGATTGAAGCTCAGTCTGGTTATGAGGGAGCTGGCTTTTCTAAGTTCCTTCCTGATTCTTCTGCCTTCATCCCCACAAATGCTAGCTTCTTTCTGTTGTAATAATATAGACCCTTGAGTCCTATATTGTATTTCTCAGTACTTAACTGCATTATTACTCATTAACATTTTCTGTATTAAATTCTCCCTGTTCTGAAGGAGAAGGTACATATATTTCCCTAATACGCCCAAACTAGAGAATGTAGAGGATTCCAGTGGTACTCCAGATAATGGAGGGGAAATACCAGCAAAGTTTGAATGGAAAGATAGGAGAGGAGGAAGGCTGAACTTGATTAATGAGGGTCTACATCCAAATATGTGTAAAATTATGAATATGGCATGGCTACCCTGGACAATCATTAGTGGGAGGGGGGAAGGGAAAACAGGGGCGGGGCAGAGAGGGCACCAAGTATAGTTTAAATGTATACCATTTATGTTCAATAAAAAATTTTAAAAAATTCTCCCTGTTCTAATTACTTATGTAGGATTTCTACTTCCTTCCAAGATAGAATAAAGAGGTCAAAATATATGCCCCAAGTAATAGCAACAACAGTCCAACAGAAACATGTGAATCACTGCTTTTGAAATAGGCAATGGAAAACTGATTCCTGGGGAACAGGGTGCATAATTAGACAAGTCCTATCAACTCACCCAGTGTTTATTCTCAAGAGTATTTTCAGAGGATGGACACAGAAAGGAAGTCCAGATGCAGCCCCGAGGTCTTTCTGAAATGTACAGATTTGAAGTGAGACTCTTGGGAGCCAAGCTGAGTTGAGTTCACAGGACTTGGCAACAGAGAGGGGGAGAAACTGGAGACTTGCATAAGGTCTACCTCAAATATTTATCCAAGTATTGATTGTCACATTCAAATGAGGAAGGCAACTTGGGCTAGAGAAAGAATCACTTAAAGGAAGACATGAAACACTACGCGGTGTTCACTCAAGGCCAGGCATAGTGCTTTTTTGTATACAACACTGTAAAATCTCCATCCAAGCCGGGCGTGGTGGCGCACGCTTGTAATCCCCGCGCTTGGGAGGCTGAGACAGGAGGATCGCGCAGGTTCGAAGCCAGCCGCGCGCACTGGCTTAGGAGACCCTGTTTCCAAATAAAAATGTAAAAATAGGTCTGGGAGTGTAGCCCGGAGATAGAAGGGCTTCCAGGAACCCCAGTACCACCAAAAAATAAAAATAAAAAATAAATAAAAAATAAAAAAAGAAAAAAAAATCTCCATCCAAAAGATGCTGGAAAGAGCATTTGGACCTTGGGAATTTCTCATCTCAGTGAGCTTTTAGCACCTCGAAGATCACTATGGCAACCCAGCTCACATCATAAACCAAGGCCCAAAAGGGTCAGGGTGTTTCCATGTAATTGTGTCCCAGGCAAAAGTACAAGAATATTAGCAGGAATTCCTTGGGTGCTCGGTACACAGCAATGTTTAGTACCTCCATCATAAAAATCAACATGCCAGGCACCTAATTCAAGATGATCACTTGATAAAGGAAGCAAGAGAACACAATGAGAGGAGAAATCAGTCCACTGAGGTGACCCAAAAGTGACACTGATGTCAGAAAAACAGTTGTTTGCTTAAAATGTGCAAAGTGAAAGATAAAAAAGACCAATATTAAATTTCTAAGAGTGCATAGAATAATGTTCAAAAAGGAAAATTTGTTGGATAAAATTAACATGAGATTAGTTATTGCAGAAAAAGAGGATGAGTGAATTTGAAAGAACAACAATAAAATCTGTATAAAATTAGAGAAAATAATTTTAAAATTAAGAGAGCATCGATAGTTGCATATGAACTTTAGTCTACTATCTGCAGGATTAAATTTCATGAGGAGTGGAAGCAAGAACTCAAAAACCAGAAACAAGGAGAAAACTACCTAGCGTAACCAAATTACTGGAAACAAGCCATAAGTAGAAAGTCTCAGAAGCAACCAGAAGACATGAATAAATGATAGGGAAAGAAGATAAGGATTTGGATGGATCAGAAATCGTGTATGTTGGAAGAAAGTGAACCATCATGCTTATTTCTGAATAAAAATATGCAGTTTTGATAAACCTAGATTCCCATACCCAGCAAAAATATCTTTCAAAATAAGCATGAAATAAAGGTGTTTTCTGATATGCAAGCACTTCAAGTAAATATTCAAAGACCTGCACTATAAAAACGTTTAAGGAAGTCCTTCACAGAGAATGAAAATGCTTCACAATGATAGTATAAATTTACACAAAGTAATAGAGAACATCAGAAATAGTGATTACATAGTTAAATATGTATGAACTTTTCTCTTATTATTTGGATATTTTTCTGGAAGCTAGCTTACTGGTGGGTCACCTTGATCTTGTCAAGGTTTGATTTTAGAATTGTCTGTTACCATTTAATCTAGTGTGTCCTCATTGGTTCCAAATGCTTCTCTGTTTTGTATCAAGGGAGGCACTTCATTTATGTTCTGGACATATATGAGACTACCAGTGCCGATCACAGTATGATGTGTGGGAAGGGGGGAGAGGGGAGAGGAAGCCGGAGAGCCACGGGGAAGGGGCTCACCAAGTGCTTTGTGCATGTGTCACTATCACTTTGAACTATGATATGATGTGAGACTACAATGTTCCAATAAAACTACATATATATTTTTAAAACCCACAAGAACCCTGCATTTTAAAAAGCAGGTTATATAGTGATTTTAATTCATTTTAACTGTGGTCCTGATGATTTATTTTTTAAGTGCATATGGACCTTTTATTATAAATTCAAGTTCATCAAAACTTTTATCTGTGGAAATTCAAAATTTGTCAGTGTGAATCAATTTAGGGCTCGCCCCTACCCCTAACTATCCTCCCTTCTAGGTCTACAGCCTTCTGTGGCTTTGACTAAGAACCTGAAACAGTGACTAAGCTACGCTGGCTGGCTTTGAACTCCAAAAGTGATTACAAAGCTAACTTGCATATCTTAATCTTTCTAGCTGCCATTTTCTGCTGGGTTTCTTGGAGTCATGGCTTGTACATGCTTAGCCTAGAGGAAAACTCAAGCAGATTTTCAGATTGCTTTTCTTGGATTTAGTACGCTTCAGTTCAAAGAATTTGGTCACCTCTGAATGTCTACTCCTATCTCCTTGTTTCATAAGGCAGAACCTTTCCCTGAGCTTCTCTCCCCTATGCTTTGATATGAAAAGCACCTTAGGAAATAGCCACCTCCATTTCTCCATTGGAGATAGTCAAGCCTTCTTCCATTCCTATCTTTTGGAGCCAGAAACAATGTTGTTGTTGTTTTTAATACTACATTCTCTTGTAATATTTTTTGCACTTAATGATTTTTATATCTTGTTTGTTTCATTTTGTGTAATGAACTTAATATCAGAAAGACGTGCGGTACATCGCGTCCAGTGCAGACGTGGAGAAACAGGCCAACTGTATTCATGATCTCTTGGCATCTTTCTGTATAAGAAGGTACCCCCCACTTTTATTTGGCTCCATTTCTCAGATGTGTTGGTAGCTGTGAGTGGTGTCACTAGTCTAGACAATGGGCATAACACCAGACTTGTGCTCTCATGAAGAGGGCATGCTCTCCTAACAAATTTACTCTTGGCTCCCATGGTGGTTAGAGATGAAAGCTCCATGCACCATTTCCAACCATGAGATCATCTTGAAATAGACATGCAGAAATCAGTCACCTGGTTAGAAAAGCCACATAGTCCCTGAAACCATGTATTATATTACTTTAGTTCCTCTAGGATAGACATCTCAGGACAGTTATGTGAGACTCTACTTCTATCTTACCCAAATCAGTGCTGATTTTTATATTAGTTACCGCCCCTCATCCTAAATTATACAGCACTTAATTTAGATGCTGTATGATTCTATCTTCTAGGTCCAGTATTATTAAAATGTTATATTTATGAGAATTTAAATATTATATAAAAGGGAAAAAGCACAGTTCATTGAGATAATTTTTTCTCTTAAAGTAACTGGTATTTATACCTATAATCCCAGAAGCCATGAGTAGTAACTTTTTTTTTAATAATGTTATCATTGCCTAATTCATTTAATTTGTTTTTACCCTCCCTTTCCCATGTTATTTGTTTGACTTTGTTTTGTTTTGTTTTATTTTGTTTTGGGTACTAAGGATTGAACCAAGGAATATCCTACCTCCAGTCTAAACCCATAGCCCTTTTAATTTTTTAAAAACTTTAAACAGAGTCATACTAAGTTGCTAAGGGCCTCACAAAATTGGTAAGGATGGCCTCAAACCTGTGATCCTCCTGTCTCGGCCCCCCTGGCCATCAAGTACTGGAATTTCAGGTATGTGCCACTGTACCTGGCTTCCAGTGTTGGTTTTTTATTTTATTTTTATTTTATTCTATTCTATTATTTTTTATTTTATTTTATGATACACGGGTTTGATCTCAGAGCTGTTCTACTTCTGAGCTACAACTCCAGCCTATTTTAATTTTTATTTTGAAACAGGATCATGCTAAGTTGCTGAGGGCCTTGATGAGTTGTTGAGACTGGCTTTGAAACTGCTACTCTCCTATGTCAGCCTCCCAAGTACTGGAGTACAGGCTTGAGTAACCACACCCAGCAGTGTTTGGATTTTAAATGAGAGAAAAGAAAATGCCAACATTAGAGAGGGAATCTAAAAACTAGTTGAAATATCCATGGGAGAAAATGAGAGAAGTGGCATACAAATATTCTAAGTCAGTGATGGTTTCAGGCCCTTTAGTAAAGACATTAAAAGCATAAGGTGATTGGTACTGAATACAGTTCCCTTCTTATTTTAATGTATTGTTTCAGAATGCATTTTATTGTATTAAAAAGATTTAATCACAGCCCTTTTAATGTGATTTAAGTGGTCACAATTTAAATCATTATTAGCATTGTCCTCAATGGGCTGAAATACCTTGGTGCTTTGGCATGCAACCGATTATTTTGTCATATGCAAATGAATTGGATTTGACTACATTACATCCCTTATTATCTAAATAGCTACCTCTTGTCTCAGAATAAAGCACCCACCAAGTTTTAGTAAGAAGGACATCAAACACATGTAATTAAGACCTTGCAAGCATTTGCTGTTAGGTGAAATCTTTGTTTTTTACAATGGTATAAATAGTTTAGTTTATAAAAATATGTACTTTCCTATGATATTTTTGAGTCATCGAGATACATACTTTTCAGATGACTCACACTGCACTGCGGCAAGCATCTGCTCAAATGATCAGGAGAGCGTTCAATACAAAGTGAGCCTGTGTGCATCTTTAAGGCATTAGACTTGACCAGCTGTTTTGTATTCAAAGTCCTCTTTTAATAAAGGACTCTGAAGCAGCTTCCAGGTAAAGAGTTTGGCAAGATGTCAGGGAGAGGTAGGCAGACTGGTCTGCAGGCAAGAGGCTAGGATAGTATTGCTCAGCAATCTTGTGTTTTATCTGGCATTCAGATAACTGTTGCCCCAGCAGGTGGGCATGCCTGGGCCCAGAATGCATATATAGGAAGACAAAACAATCTCCAAACCCTGTTCAAACACCCCTGTAGAATATTTTTAAAAAAAGCTTATTCCCTTGTAATATGATTCTAAATATAGAAAAAAAAAATGAGCTCCTCTGATCCATTCAGGCTGTGTTATAAATCATCTTGAATAAGCATAGAAAGATCCTGTTGAGCTGCAAAAGTAAGCTTTCACACTTTTCTCCTTTCACAGCTGGTAATTAGAATAATTAATTAAACTCTTCTAATATGATATACCTCCCAACATTACTTGTTAAAGCATCTTCTAAAAGGTCATATATTCATTCAACCTTCTAATACCAAAGACCAAGACTGCACTGTCCTTGCTTTCAGATTTGCAGCACTCACTGACCAGAGTAGTAGATCTAGTCAGGATGCTCTTAGATGGAGATGAGTCCTCTGAAGTGACTCAGGTCAAATGGGTATGATGGTGCCTTTGTTCCTGTCTCTGCGGTGTGTACTGCCAAACATACCCAGCCATTGGATCCCAGCACCAACACTGAGCTCCAGTGGAAGTAATCAGATTCTCATTCTCAAATACCCAAAATTTGGAAGGTAAAGACATAAAGCCTGGCAATCATATATGCAGAATCTCTGAAGACGCAGCATACCCATGACAAAATCCTTAAATTTCGACTCCCAATTTTCTAGTGTATTCCCGGGATCTTTTATAGCTTTCTGGCTTTCCATGTTTCTATTTTAATTTCATGAGTGACTATAGTGCCAACCCCAGAAATATTTGTAAGAGTTAATTTATGTTGCATGAAATCAATAAAACATTATCAAAACACAAGTCAGTTTTATCATTATTTTCATATTTTCAGCCATTATGTATACAAATATCATATTTCATAAAGTTTATATCTATATCATCCAAATTGGTAAAACACATCATATAGATATTATCTAGATAAACTTTTTAATCACATGAAGGTTATTGCTTTTAATGTACTTATATATAATATACATGAAGAGGAATTCAGAATTGAAGCAATATAAGAAAAAGTTTGGCAAGTAAAAAAATGCCTTACATAGAGTCATAAAAGACATTTAAGCCTAGAGACAGTAGAGAGGTTTCAAAGTACCTGAGTCTAGAAACAGATATGATCAGATTTATATTTTCCAGTGGGAAAAAGGAGAGAATCAAAGGAGGGCGTGAAATGGTAAGAAGTGGTTAGTGTATCTCAGATGAGAAATGATGGTGTCTGCGGTGACCACAGAGTTGTGTGAACTGTGAAAGGTTATTAGATTTGAGAGAGATGTTGGAGTCATATTTAAAGAACTTGATACTTGGTTATTTGTCAGTCACAGGACGATGGTGACTATGTGAGAAGATGATTGATTTGCAGGTTTATGACTTGTGCAGGTATAAATGATCATGAACTGGAATGAGGGGAGCGCTATCTGAAGAAGAGATGGAAGAGTTGGGATGGTTCACTGAATTTTAGATATTTTTGGTTTGAAAGACTGATAAGATCCACAGGCGAAGTAGGCTGCTGAAATTTAGGACTAAGAAAAATGTTGGGGTATAGGTATCAATTTACCAGTGATCTGTGGAAAGATAAAGGCTTAAAGTTTGAGATCCATAGATGGATGCGATTAACTATGGAGACAATGCAGACACCGAAAAGAGATGGTCTTAAATAGAACAATGAGAAATTAATATTTAAAAGCAGAAAAATGGGGTATGTTGGCAAATGCCTGTAATCCCAGTAATTAGGAGGTTGAGACAAGAGGATCACAGGTTTGAGGTCAGAGAGTGGCAACGTAGGGAGACCCTGTTTAAAAAAAATCAAAAGGGTTGGGGGCATAGCTCAGAGGTGGAACACCCCTGGGTTCAGTCTCTAGTAACACACACACACACACACACACACTAAATAAATAAGTAAATAAATAAATAAATAAATAAATAAACAAATACAGAGATGATTGTATTCATCTGCAAAGGGTATGATAACAAAATACTACATATTGGGCCATTCAAACAACAGAAATTTATTTTCTCCCAATTCTGGAAGCTGGCAGATCATGATGAAAATAGTCTACAGGTGTGCTCTCTCCTGAGCGCACTCCTCGGCTTGCAGATGACAGCTTTCTAGCTATGTCCTCACATGGTCTTTTCTCTGCACTCTGGAATTCCTGCTATCTCTTCTCAAAAACTCATCAGCTGTATTGGATTAGGCTCAAGCTCGTAATTTGTTTTAACCTTTATTAAAGCTCATGAGCTGCAAGGCAGTATTCTAAACACTTTACAAAATATTAATATTTCAAGCAATAATATGAGCCGAATTAGAAACATGATAATTTAGACTGCCAAGTAGAGACCTTAATACCACTATCAAAAACTAGTTGCAGAGACCAACTGAGAGAGTATATTAAACTCTGATAAACTGCTTCAGGACCTATTGTCAGTCAGGTTACTGGAAATATCATGTAAACCCATAAATAAAGGTGTGGTGACTTCAAAGTTCTTTTGTGGCTCAGGCACTCTGTGCTCAGATCTAAGAGCTAATGACAGTATAGAGCTCTGAGTCCTATAATAAAAAATCAGAACCTACTAGACAGCATGTTAGGTACACGAGACTTTCTTTTGCTGATGGAGAAATCTCAGACAGATGTTTTGGTAGACATATGAAGTCTGATTAGATTTGCAGTTTTTCATAGAAACTATTCTGTCTATCCGCCAAATGTACGAAAGAAGGTTCACACCTACATATGTGAAGCTTCATGAGAATTTTGTGCCAGTTCAGAGGCCTGTAATTATTTATTTCCTTTATTTATATGCTCTCTAATTTATTTATTTATTTCCTTAATTTATTTATGTACTCTCATGGGAGAGGGCATTCCCAGCTCACATATTTACTCTTGGTTTCCATGTCAGTCAGAGATGCAAGCTCTGTGCACCATTTCCAACTATGAGATTGGTGTGTGTCTGGTGTTAAGGATTGAACCTAGGACCTCAGACATGCAACGCAGGTGCTCTAACACTGAGCCATGTGCCAGCCCTCACTATATTTCTCGACTGATATTTAGGAATATTCATGGTTTTGAAGTATAGACAAACTCGATATGATGACAATGTTTACAAAAACAGGATTTTCCATGAGAATATTCAGGTCGATCACCCCGTTGCTCCTAAGGATATGCACCATAAATGTATCATTGAATTTAAAATAATACAGTATCCTTGAATTCATTTCCAGAGTTCAGTATACCATTTGAAACTGTTCCCAATACTAGAGAAGAACAAAGGCTTAAAAGACATATATTAGTCATAGAATTTCTAACTCAAGTATTCTGAAAAGTTTTAAGAATGCTGAATTAACACACACCCATTTCTCCTACCAAACTTTGAGAGGTTTTACTCTAAGTAATCATGAGAAAAAATTCATGGAGCAGAGGTCCAACAACAAAAAAAACAGTTTATGCATTATTATCATGGCCTACCTAGCATCTAGGGCATAATTAACATTATCAAGTTGGATACAAAATCCAGAAATGTCAGAGTTTTTGTGAGTTGGCTTGCTCTTGTGTTGTACCCCTATGGAAGTCACACTTAGAACTGAGTCGCACCCCCAAGAGAATATTATTTACCTTGTTTTGTCACAGACAATCAAAAGAGTGTTTCTGTATGTTTGTTTTTTTATTTGTTTGCTTATATATTCCAAACCATCACTATACATAATCAAACTTCCTTTAAAAATTGTATCTTCCCTTCCAAGATTCATTTCTTAGGACTCAGATTCTCCTTCCTGCTTTCTGGTCAATGCAGAGGTTCACAATTCAATGCATAGATTCTTGGATGGGATCAAATAAACTCTTATTTTCAGTTTTTATTTTTGCTGTGCTGAACACACCCACGTATCTCAGTGCATCCCTGGAGGTCTCACTTGATCCCACCCAAGATCACATGCATGTACCTTTACACTGACTCCTTCTGAGGCTCGATGGACTCAATGGCCAGTTGTGCTCAGTTCCATACCTCCTCAGCATTTCTTCTGTTTTGTGAGTTCTCTGTAATTCTACCCTAATAAATTTTCCTCAGAAGAGCTTGAAAAAAATATTAAGTAAAAAGTGTGCTTAATGCATATGTATTTTACATAGCTCAAAAGAATAAGCATCCAGGTGAAGAGGCCAAAGAACACGATATCATGTAAATGGTGGTAAATATCAGCCTTTTAGTAGATGGTGGAAGGTGTTGGAGAAACTACTAGTTGATCTAAGAATAAAAAATTTCCCATTCTTACAAAGGTTTTCTGATATAAAACCACTCAAAATACCAGGTTGCTTTTCCTCTGCTTCAACGTGGTCTCCGCATTGTGAAATGTGTAGTAACAGTGACATTGTAAAAAAAGGAAGGAGATGAAGAGTCATCAGGGATAGTTTTGTTTCAGGGCGGGAGTACCAATATATAGACTCAAATAATAAAAATAGGTTTTGCATATCTCATATGGAGCAAGTAAGGAAAAGTAGACAAGAGTGGGAAGAGAGAGAGAGAGAGTGGAGAGAGAGAGAGAGAGAGAGAGAGAGAGAGAGAGAGAGAGAGAGAGAGAGAGAGAGAGAGAGTGTGTCTTAAAGAGCTTCCTTTAGTCCCCTTCCTTTCCTCTCTTACCCCAGGGGATCAGGTCAAGCAGGCAGGCCTCCAGCCCCTGTGGGAATCCAGCTCCCCTTTGAGCACACTAGGCTGCTCCATGTCGAGCTACTGGCCCTCTACCTGCCCCTTTCGTCTTTACTCTGGCCTAACACAGTATCCCTAAGTGAACAATAATGAGAGGTCTTGGAATTTCAACTCCCACACCAACTCTGCCCTTACATAAATCTGGTTTTTATTAGTAATCTAGAGATAATGTACTTTGCAGAACGTCTCCCTGTTCTGAGGTTATTCACACCTGGAATGGAATTCTGAAATATCCAAAGAGAGGTACTAACTTGATCCAGTCATAAAACTCTCAGACTTCAGTATTTGACTTATAATAATGTCCAAAGTTAATTTCTTTCTTTTTATTCCTTTTTTTAGCCTCTCTCATTCTTCTCCCTTCCTTCCTTCCTTCTTTTCTTCCTTCTTTTCTTGTTTTTTTAAATAGCTAATTTTGTTTCTGAAAGAAGCCACACTACCCTGTAATTTGCACATCTTATATAAAATGTCATCAATCAATAAATTCAATGGACTAAGCTGGTTCTTCTTATGTATATATGGACTCTAGAAAAAAATTGAACTTAGAAATTATTACATAATATAATTACAAGAAAAAAATTTTATTAGTCCTCTTGTTACAGAAATTTCAATAGTATAAAATATGGGCTAAAGTTAAATTTTTAAAACATCTGTCTAACTTCTATTTATCAATAGCTAAGCCCAAGATGTCAGATTGATTCCTATGTGTAATAATTAAAGATAAATACCAATACATTGGACAGATCTCAGATTTCTTGAGGCACTTTTTAAAGAAATAACTAATACTACAATGCTAACTATATATATTTTCAGACTAAAACTACACCATCAAAACAATTTTTGAAGGTAACTGTACTCAAGTATTGGTTTAAATTTGATGTTAAATACAAACATGAGTTTTTTTAATGTTAGACTAGCAAATATTGAACAATTTTGAGTTGGCCAATTTGTTTATGTTGTTAAAATAGATACGCTTGGTCTACACTTCTCTTTGTTCTTGAGAACAAATTATAAAACGTGGTCCAAAACGGCCTCCGTGCATAGTGAACTACTCCCTAACTCCATGTGTAAACAAACTGTAACCAAGCATGATGGTACGCCATCACATCAAACATCTGAGAAAGAAAATCAGAGCATGTTTGTATGTAACCCTTTTTTTTTTTTTTTTTACTATGGCTTTAGATATAACCTGCACATGGGGTGGGGTGGGACATCTTAAACCAACTTTGGTTTGGAATGCTGCCCAGTTTGAGAAGCATTTTGTAACTCAAGAAAACATTGCTGAACATATCTGGTCTCAATTCTTTTCTTTTAAGAACATATAAAATGAAGAATTTTGGGAAAAAAATAACTATCACAATTAGAAATTAATGAATCGATAAAATAATTACTTTAATTTGCTACCACTTAGGATATATAGAACACTCTCTTTGTTGATTTTTTTCTGAGTCAGTATTATTCTCCTCATGGCTGACTACTGTAGATAGTTTTCATAATGAAGAAAACACATTTTTTCTTTATTAATGCATAGGTTAGGAAAAGGTCAAAAGAAAAAACCTAAGGGTCCTATTTCAGACACCATTGTCATTGTCATAATCAAAACAACTGAGCAAACAATTTAGGGGAAATGTTTATTTTTTCTCAGGTTTTGGAGATTTCGGATTTTCAGTTTATGTAAGGCCAGGTGTGCAGAACTCAGGACATGATGATAAGAAGAAAAGAGAGGGTAGAGAGCAATGGCGCTGCTTTCACATCAGTAGTTACAGTTTTTAAATTTAAGTGTTTTATTCATTTTGGCCTGATTTTTGCATATGGGATGAAATAAATATCTACTGTTTTACATGTGAATATTCAGTTTTCCCAACACAATTTATGGAAGTGACTGACTTTATCTCATTATATGTTCTTAGCAACTTTGTTGAAACTTGATTGACTATTAGTACTTGAGCTTTCTCCTGGGCTTTCTATTCTGTTCCATTGGTCAATGTGTCTGTTTTAATCTGTTATCATTCCATTTTGAATACAAGAGCTATATAATATGCTTGAAATCAGATCATGTGATGTCTCTAGCTTTCTTTCTTTCTGTTAGGGATTGACACAGTCAAGACATGAGGGTTGTAATATTATCAGTGTGAATGCATTGCCTTTGGTTTACTGGATGGAATCCCAGACTGAAGAGGTGTGGCTGGAGGTGTGTCCCGCGCAGGTGGCCTGTGGGGCTGTACTTTCGTCTTTGAATCCCTTAGCTTGCTTACCCTCTTTTGCTTCAACCTCATGATGCGAGGAACACAACCCATGTGGTTTTTCTCTTCTGCTTCCTGCGACCATGCCCTGGGATTCCTGGTCTCCAGCCTCACATGGACTGACCCCAAAGCTGTAAGAAAATAAATCTTTTCTCTAAGTTATGTGGTCAACCTTTTAAATTACAGCTGCAAAATTGCTCATGGTTACAATTCCCAAAGAGGAGATATGAATGGCCAAGAGATGCTTCTACAACTCTAATCATTGAGGAAATATGAATTAAGACCACAACAAGCTATCACCTCACAACCATTGTAATGACTACTATCAAAAATACAAGTGGTAACAAGTGTTGATGAGATGTGGAGGAAAGGGAGCCCTTGAGCATTATTGGTGGGACTGTAAATTGTGAAAGCCATTTTAGGACATAGTATAGATGTTCTTTAAAAATCACAAATATAGGGTTACCATATCACCTACCAATTCTACTCCTAGTATTGAAAATTTTCAATGCTTGAAATAATTTAAAGTTGACTTTTGGACTGAGAAATATGACATTTGGACTGACAATTTTTCATCAATACATTATATTAGTTTATAATCAAGTCAACTAAAAGTCTGAAAACATTTTAAATTTATAGCCACTAATGTTGGCAAAAGTGGTAACAGTGATTTGCATTGAAACATCACAAAGTAGAATATATGAAACAAGTGACATTCTAAGTTCTCTTTTTTATTATTATTGCACAAATTTATGGGCAACAGAAAAATAATGAGATGCATGAATATAATGTATAAAGATCAAATCAGCATAGTTATATCTATAGTTCCTTAAACATGATTTTGAGAAATTTATTAACATGTAATAGTTGTATTGCATATGTTTATAGGATACAGCGCAATATTTCAACTTAAATGTATAGTATGTACTGAAAAAATAAGTGTGATTAGTATTTTCATTTTTTTTATCATTACTCTGTGTTGAATCTTTGAAATCTTTTATAGGCTATTCAAAAAATACATAATAGGTAATTGTGAACTATATTTTCCCAACTGTTCTACAGAATGGTAGAATGTATGATTTTTAAGTTTTCCAAACTGTTAACAGTTTTCTGATATCCAAACTGTCCTATTTATTTGCTTTGAAAATTGGATGAATCACTTCAATCACTTTTATAGCTTATCCGAGAAGTTGAAATATCTCTTGTTAAGAAGAAATTCTACTAGTCAGGCAGGGTGGCACACGCTTGTAATCCCAGCATTTAGAAGGCTTGAGACAGGAGGATCATGGTTCGCGGCCAGCCTCAGCTACTTAGTGAGGTCCTTTGCAACTCTGTGAGAATGAAAAGTAGGGATGGAGGTGTAGCTTGGAGATAGAATGCTCCTAAATTCCATCCCCAGTACTGAAAAAAAAGAAAAACAAAGAAATTCTACCAATTCCAATCCTCAAGAGGTTCTTAAAAGTTATAAGAAAACTGCATAAAATACTCAGATCTTTGTATTAGAAATCTACTTAAACCTATTATTATTTTAACTGGTATAAAAAACAATGTATTTATATACATATAGCAGATCATGTTGAGCATTTGCTCTGTCTATAAAATATTTGTCAGAAACAGTAATCTCAGTACTTGAGAGTATTAAGAGAATCACAGATTCAATATCAGCTTCAGAAACTTAGTGCGACCATGTTTCAAAATAAAATAAATAAAGGTGATGGTATGTGGGTGTAGTTCATAGGTAGAATGCCCTTGGTTGTAATTACTAGCACAAAAATTGAATGCACAATTTCCCAGAACTAAATATTCATTAATAATTATCAGTTTTTATGAAAAATTATCAAAATTTGATGTTTTATTCTTTTGGCTGTCCTATTTTATTCAGTTGGTTTAAAATAGGAATTAGAATCTATCTACCATGTAATGTAATAAGAAAGTTCTGTCATTTTTTAAAACAAGTACTTTGGGCACATATGGCATAAAAACTAAATATAATTTATGAGAATAATAATGTAAACATTATTTCTGAGGATGGAAAAACAGGATATTTTTAACTTTTTTGTGGTATTGGGAATGGAATCCAGAGGACTTCTACCTCTGAGCTATACCTACAACCTATTTTCTATTTTATTTGGAAACAAGGCCTCACTAAGTTGCTGAGAGCCTCACTAAGTAGCTGACACTAGCTTTGAACCTACACAATCCTCCTGTCTCAGCCTCCCAAGTACTGGAATTACAAGCATGTGCCATGACACCTGACTATTTTAAGTTTTTTCTCCAAATTATAGCTATCCACCTTTATTGACTGTAATTTCATTATGCAGGTATCAAAGAGTATATCTTAAGCAATATTTGCTCATCATTGTGGAAAATTCATCTTGTGTCATTATGTTGGCTATCTTGAATAGCACTATAATTACGAAGAGGCCTAATATTTTAGGAAGTCATATACTCTTTAACAGCAAATCCACTGAAACTTTAGAAAGAGTTGTCAAGTTATCAATAAAGAAATCTTAATATCCTCTGGGAAAGAAAAATAATGTCCCATAGTAAAAGTAAACTTAATGATTACAGGCAGGTTATTTCCATATCAAACTCTTTGAGTTTTAGACTTTGTATAATTGAAATTTGTGGAAAACAATAGTATATTTCAATATTCAGTTTGTGATTATCTAATGTTTTCTCTAAGACTGTTTTTTTCTATACGTTGAATACCTCCATCCTGAAATATACAGGAGAAAAAAAATAACAGTATTCACTTTTGCCCTACGAAGGCCAGTCTTACTGATGAAACATTTCAATTTCCCCTTCCATATTATCAGTGTGTATCTCATAATATTAAATGTGTTCTTGTTTCCTTCCTTACTATGAGAAATCTTTAGGAATCCTAGTTCTGAAAGGGTTTTTACACTTTAGCACAATGCCGGGTTATTTGCTAAACTCTTCATTTTGCTCCGGATTCATTGTTTTAACCTGGTTTTCTTTTATTTTTAGCCCATACCTCACTGTGCCATCTGGAAATGTTATTAGATGAGTAACAATTACGTCTCTGCTGAAAGACTAAGGATTATCTGAAATATTATTTGATGATGTATCATCCTACAGGATGTAATACTAAAACTGTCACATCCTATATCACACTAGCACCAACTATCACATAACACCTGCACGGGCCCCTCCATCAACCTCTGATTACTGTCAACAAGAGGTTAGCGATCGAGAGAAAATATAAAATTTCCAGAATAATGGCACATGACATGTCTTCGCAGCTGGCAAAGACCTTTAGCAGATGAAAAGGTAGCACGTCATATAACTTTCCTTTCTAGGCAATGGCACACACTCTACTGTGGAACATTTCAACAACCGCTTATAACTTCTGTTAGATTTTCCCTTTTTCCCCCCAAAAAATGCAATTAAGTACAGGAAGGCTGTGTCATATTTTATATAAATATTTGTGACAATTCATTGAACATTTCCTGACTAGTCACATTGACCTGATTATTAATTTTTTTCTTCTTGGGAAAAACACCTTGAGTTGCACATGGTCTGAAGTTTCAGGTTCGGGTATAAAACTTCTTTGCCTAAGACATCTCACTTCAGTCTCCCAATTTTGTTTGTTTTATTTTTGTACTTCTAAAAAGAGATCATTTTGTGTCTGTGAGAGAGCGACACAACAACAAAGCTTTTTTATTTTGGGGAAGAAGCCACAAAAGCTTCGCTTGCTGGGGACCTGCTGTTTTTTGACTATAATGATTTTATTGCCCATCCCTCCTTGGCAGAATAACATGGAGTAAGCCGGAAGAACTGAACCATCCATTTATATCAGCACATCCATTCCTGTCTTTTTCATAGAGAGATAGGAGAGAATGGTCTCAAAATGTAAGAAATCCTCTTCCTCCACCTCTTTTACCTTCTTCTGTACTGAAGAATGAGCCCAGTGGTATTCTTCCTCTGACTTACACCCACAGCCCATTATTAATTCATTCACTTACTTACTTACCTACTTATTTATTTACTTGTTTTTATTTTGAAACAGTATCTTACCCAATTTCTGGGTCTAAATTCTAACCTGTGATGCTCCTGTCTTAGCCTCTCCATTACTGGGATTACAGGAATGTGCTATTACTCCTGGCAAGACATTTTGCAGCCCTGCTTCCAAAGGATATTTTGTGTCTATTTACATTGAATATTGACATACACTCCCTCTTAATACAAGCTTTACATATGTACCATGACTTTATGGTTGGTTCACTATTGTTCCAAGATTTAGCTAACTTACTACACTTTACCTTTGTAATTATTTTCACACACAGAGTTAGAACAAATTGGGTTCCTTTGTTTCTATGGATCTGAAACTCTTTCCACATCTTAAAAATATACTTTTATTGGTGCATTGTAATTATACATCATAATGAGGTCAAAGTCACAGGAACATCCATGCACATAGCACTTGGCCTGTTTCCCTCTGGATCCCACTCCACTCCCTTCCCTTCGCTGTATATGATACTGAGATTGGTATCGATAATGTCCTATATGTATGAAGCATTATTTGAAATGTTTGCTTCGTCAAGTCTCCTGCCATCCTTCCTTCCCCTGGGCCCCTCCATTCATCCACTGAGTCCCTCTTACCACCCAATTTCTCTCTCTCTTCCACAGAAGAAAGGAAACAGTGATTCTTCGCGTTGTGTGACTGGCTAATCTCACTGAGCATACTATCTTCTCTTTCTGTTCATTTTCCTGCAAATGACATACTTTGTCCTTCTTTACGATCAAGTAAAATTCCATAGTACGTGTATGCCAAAGTTTTATAATTCCCTCATCTGTTCTTAACTCTTTGTTGAAAATAAAATTATTTAGAGTATAAATTGGCTAAAATAATAAACTGAGATATTGAACTCTACAGGATCTGGGTTGTAAAGAGATCTATATTCTCTCTGTTAAACATTTATCCACTGGGCTTTCAGTGAACAATGGCCTGGAGCTTTATTCTTTATAACACACAGTAGTCTTATCAAGACTGTGTACATGTTCAGGTTCAGCTCTCAGCTCAGTTGTGTCTGATATATTTTGAGATGCATAATATGCACAAAGATTTTATTAGTCACAGTTCAGAAATAAAAAAAGAAAAAAACAATGAATATTTTTTCCAGAACATTTTGGAAAATGATTTGCAAGTTTAACATTCTGGCAAGCTTTGAACCTACTGCAATATTCTATACTGGGTAGGTGTGCAATAAATATTGGCAGGCTGCATCTATAAAGTAAGACAATTGTTTCAACATTTTAAACATGGTTTATATCAAAGCCTTAAATGTAAAATTTAATGTTAGGAAGCACTGGTTAAGATTCTAAATATGCTATTAATATAGGTCATAGTTTTTGCATGTGATTTTTATGCTTTAAAAAAGGAAAAGAAAAGCCAGACCTCTACCTCAAAGAAGGGCTTCAAACAGCACTAAGAGGGTTTGTGACAAGGTCTTTGATCTCCCTCTATGTCTAGTAAATACAAAACATTACTATGTTTTAAGGATGTGCGTATCTGCCCATATTATGACTTTAACAAATGTTTAAAGTTGCATTTTGAAAGTTATTGGTTTGGTAAAGATCCAAACACATTTCCCCTTAAGTTTCGAATATTAACCCTATGAGCTTCAGAGTTTGATGACTTTGCACATTGCAAGAGGCTGTGCAGGCAGCGTTTGATTGTCTCCCAGACACAGTGTGTCTTGTTCCAGATGAGGAAAATAAAATTCAAATAGCTATGAATACACCCTTGACTTTGATAAAAGCACCATTATAGACTAGTTCTACATATGATGCTCAAACTAGTTATTATACAATAGGAAATGCATTATATTTATAGTGTTTTAGTGATACTGTATCTTTATAGCTTTAGTATGACTAAGTAATTTTCCTAAGTATGGATGAAGTTTCAAGAAAAATTGAATATCATTTCCCTTAGAAATGTTGTCTATTGCTGGGCGCTGCTTCTGGGTGATTGGTTATACAATGTTATAACTCAGGTGCAAACAGTAGTCTTACAGTGGCGGTGAAGGACTAAAAATATTGATTTCTCATTTTCATGCTTTCTAGTAATAACTCAATAATCAAATTATTTTAACTTCTTAGAAAAATGGCATAAAATATTAAAATATAGCTCAGGTGGTAAGACATTAACAAGTGAGTATTTGGTTTTGATAAAACTCAGTTTTATTGACTAAAAGCTGTGTAGAGCAGGAAAGAACTTTATAAATCATCAATGGTCATTTCTAAATTATGTTGCTCAGAGTCCTTACATGTTACTTCAGTGGTCCAAGTGCTTTCAAAAAGGCAGGACATAAAACTAAAGAGTATCCAAGGTGCTAGACAGGATCATGATGACTATATCATATAAGCATTTGCGAGAAAGAGAGAAAGAGGGAGAGAGAGAGAGAGAGAGAGAGAGAGAGAGAGAGAATTTGCGAGAAAGAGAGAAAGAGGGAGAGAGAGAGAGAAAGAGAGAGAGAGAGAGAGAGAGAGAGAGAGAGAGAGAGAGAGAGATTCTGCTGCTCACAAATGTGAAACTGATTTAAATAAAATGCTTTCTTAGGGATTAAAAATCACCATGTTTTACCATGATAAGCAATAAATAAATTTTTACTTACTTATACTTGTTTAGTGACATTTTACATTCCATTTATTCTATATAGCTTCTGTGATTTTTGAATCTAGGTGGATTTATAAAGATGGTGGTATTTATATAAGTATATTATAGTGCATCAATCTGTTATTTTAAGCTGTATAAAACTATTATTTATTATTAGGAGGCCAAACAAAGCAATGCTCCACTTTGTTTTTGATATGCTACTTTATTTTATTCACTTGCTCATTTTTACAGTGGGCCTTTTTTGGCAGATGCTTAGATACTAAATTCACATTAGAAAAAAAGCAATGTATAAATATGTGGCTTATGTTAAATCATTTTAAATATAATTAATAGCTCATAAAATTCTGAAGAGTAAAAAACAAGGGAGAAATGGCACCTGGGACAATTGAAGGTGGGTAGGGTAATTGCAAAGTTGACCTTTGGGTCATAAACTCTCCATAGGGAACCTTGGCTAGCAACGTGAGTAGGGATGGGAAGGATTCAAGTGTTTGAGGCCAAGGACACAAGATTTGTAAGTGCTTTGTGAAGGGTTCAGCAAAAGCAGGAAATGAAAGTGAAGGAAGGCATAAAATAGTAACCAGAGCACTGAGGTCCACCTCCCAGAACTGAGTAGCATTCTCTCCGGGTAGTCTACCCCATTGTCCCCTGTTCTTCTATTTCTCTTTGAGCCTATTTGCACCCCAAAGCCCAGGGAATTCAGAAAGAGAAAGCTGCAGATTTTGCACCAAAATGATGCTAGAGATGATGAGTACACATTATATCCCATGCTTACATATTATTGTGATTTGTGTTATTAATGCATTGTATAGCACTGTTATATTCAAAGACCCACAAGGGATCCCTGAATCCACAGGTGGCAACAAAACTTATATAGAATATTTCTTTTCTATAAATACATATCTCTGTTAAAGGTTAATAAAAATAGACACAATGACACTCTACTTATTATCAATTATTAGTAATAACTGAAAATGAAACAACACAATTATGGCAGATCATAATACAAGTTGTGTGAATGTGTTCTTCCTCAGAATATGGTATTGTAATGTACTATGTCCTCTCTTTTCGGGATGATGGAAGATGATACATTGCCAGTGGATGAGGTGAAGGGACTGATACTGGCATTGCAATATAGTATTCAGCCACAGAGGCAGGATCACCAACCCACAATGTGGACAGTAGACTAAAGATAACAAACGCTCTATGAATAAAACTATGAGTAGGGATGACTACTGTGTTAGATTATGATGTATTATTTGATTTTTTATAATTTAAGAAACTGTGTCTACTTATCAGAAGGAGGAATTGCTAAGTGATAGATATTGACCTGATCTGTTGTCTAGGCAACAACTAGTAGACAGTACTGGACGGAAGGGTCCAGGTCATGAAACACTGGCCCGAGAATCAGGCAGGGATGAAGCCTCCTTGCAGAAGAGAAAAAAACTGGAGACACCACTTGTAGAAAAGAGCCACGTCTTTATCCAGATAATTAACCAGCTAGGTAAACAGAATGTATTAGATTACTGAGAGAGGTTTGGGTTTCTAGTTGCTGGAACATTCTTAGGCCAACATAGTTATGAAATAGTGGAAGAGTAACAGAAGGAGTCAATCCAGAGACATGATGTCTAGAGGAATTATCAAGCCCTTCTCTGGCAGAGCCATGTTACTCTCCTGCCTCCGCTCCCTGGTCTGCGCCATGTACATATGCATGAGTTTCTCCTGCGTCCTGATTTTGCACAATCTCTCCTACTTCTCATTTGGAGTCTGGGTGTTTTCCCTACCACATCTTCTACTTTTGCCTCTTACTTTCTGTGCTGACTTATGTATCCATCTGCCGAAGTTTATTATTAACCATTCTCAGCCTGTGGGTCCCAGAGGTAGTACAGGCCAGTAGTGAGGACATGACGCAGCTCATCCCCCACAGCTGCAGATGTGTATTTAGTTATATAAATGTGACTGGGCAAAATGCAGCATGCCTGGGCACACCCATGCTGGCATGACATGTGACATTTTGCTCACTACCCTTTTTAAAGGATGGATCTGTAGGATAAAAATGGTGCTGAAACTTGCCCCAGACACTTGGCACAGTTGGCAGGATAAAGTGAGTATCCTCAGTTCTCCTTGGAAGGACCAGCCTTTGGAGGAACAATCCAGAGTAGAGGAGATGTGACCTCCAACCTCCCTATGGTTCCTAATAACAGCCTCTCTGAAGGCTCGAACCCCTCTGGAGTGTTGAGACCACTTATGTCCACGGGCAAATGAAGTCTGGAAGGCTTTATAAGTGCTGGAGCCACATGTTCCAGCTCATCAGCAGCTCCACAGGCAGGGTATAACACAGATGGCAGCTGGGCAAGGGTTGGAGTTCCAGGAAATGTGGTCCAGCACCTGGGCTGTTAGAAATATGTGCCAGGTGCCTCCTTGCACCGAAAGAGACCAAAACAGAGGCAAGCAGTAGGTGTGCACCACCCCACCCAGCTGGAGCCGCAGGGTCCTGCAGGTCGTGATGTGTACAGAGTCATAGCCCTGCCTGAGTGTGTGTCCAAGAGCACACAGCCCAAAATGGAGGCACAGAGACCAAGACTGGCTCAGTATGGCAGCACTGGCATGGCAGCCCCAGGCCCACTTCCAGTGAGAAGTGATGTACCCCACTAGCTTCAGGCCTAGGAGGCCTGACCTTACCTCCAAACAAGGCAGTTTAAAGGAACTGCAGTTAAAAGGACCTGAAGACTGCCAGTGTGGACAGAGAAAATACAATATGAAGGCTCAGTGGACCTCGTTAGCCACCCGGAGATGATCAATGAATCCACCCAGCAGCTGCTGGACATGGTGGAGCAGAAGAAGCAATAGATCCTGGACACCATCATCCTCTGTGAGGAGAAGAAAGAACACCAGCCCAATAAAGTGCTTTTGATCCTCTGGCATCAGGTTTGCCCAAACCAAAGCAACAAGGACTGAGAAGGTACAGGAGTGCAAGTTACCAAGGAGGCGCGAGGAAATGAGACGAATGATACTAAGCTAAAAGGGGCAAGTGTAATCTCAGTGGACTCACAGCCCACTCAACTCTCCTGTATGGACAGTACAAAAGCCTGGTGGTTTCTGGTGCATGACAGTAGTCCATTGGGAGCTAAGTACAGTGACATCACCCTTGCATGCAGGGCTACAAATACCCAACATTTCAGAACCGATGGGTCATCTGTCACATGAACCGAGATAATTCCATTACCTTTGTAGACTTGGTGAATGTCCTTTTCTCCATTGGAATTACCCTGAAAAGCCAAACATGATTTGTTCTTGCCTATTAAGGGCAGCAATAGACTTTGGCATTGTCCTGGGGATACCTGCATAGTCTCATCTTTTGTCATGCTACAGTGGCACATGATTCAGCTTCCTGATAATCCCGGTAGAAGCATAAGGCTGTGTATAGTTCTTCCATTATGTTGATGATATCATGTTAAGCTCTGGTTCTCTTGTAGTTAGCGCAGCCTTCTGCAGCCTCTGAGCCACTTTCCAGAAATGAAGTTTAGCTGTAATAAAGACAAAGTTCAAAGACCTGCACATTCTGTCAAATTTGGGAAAGTTGTCTTGTCGGTAGGAGAAAGATAATACTTGAAGCAGTAATAGATAACATACAAGCATATTTTCAACTGGAAGTGGTCAAACAGTTACAGACATATCTGAATCTTCTTGAGGTTTTGGTGAATGTTTATATCCCACTTAATTATGCTTATGTATCCCCTTACACCATCATATCCATAAGGGGGCAACTTGTAATTGGACCCTGAAATGGAAATTGTATTTACTGCCATAAAAACTGATGTGGCACAGGAGCCAACTCTGTGGGTAGTAGACCCATCCTTTCTTTTCTAACAGTAACTTTAAAAACATTTCTAGGTCATACATGCTGCCCCCTTAGCTTGTGAGCCATTGCAGGTGCAGCATCAGTGATGGTGCATACAATCTACCTTATTGAAGGCTGGTTGAGGTACTTGACTCAGGCCTCCCAGATATGGAGAGCCCAAAAGCCCACACTGACACTGAATAATAAGTAGATCCATAGACTAACAAACATGGTTTTCTAGTAGCCCATTGTCTGAGCAGGTACATACTCTGCTGGGACCAGTAAATTTCTAAGCAGCAATCTCCTTTGAGCTCTAGTAAGTGGGAGATGCTCCCTATGAGGAAGAAAGAGCCCCAGTATCCATGAATGTATGTTATACTGATCGTTCCTGTCATGAGCAACTACCAGTGTGAGTGGCTGTCACCTTACAGCCCACCATAGACTTTTTTCGGTATGAGACTGGTGTCAGATGCTCTATCCAATGGGCGAGCTTTGAGTGGTTTGGTTAGTCTCTTGGAGGAGCCTGGACATAATTGTACAGATGACTCGGCAGTCTACTGTGGTTATCCCTCAGTAGCACAAGATTGTAATGGTAGAACAAGACTGGCTGATTGGGCATCACCTGTTGTGGGGCCAGATTATGTGGGTGGTCTTGAGAAATGAGGCCTCCAGAATGGGGCTGCTATACATGCCCTGGGACAGGGCCCTTGACAGGCTCTCATAATAATTTACTGATGGTTTGGTTCAAGTTCAAGCTCTCTGACTATACCCTGTAGTCCTTGTTGGTAGCACTGTGGTTACATAAAAAGTTAGGACATGTATGTGCCCTCACCGTAGGCTTATAGCCCAGTGGTGGGGATTCCCTATTACCTATGCTCATGCTCAAGATATTATATGGCATGTCCTTGGCATGCAGAATACCACCCACATCAATGTAGGTTTCTACAATGCTGGGATAGGTTCCCCAAAGTTCTCAAACTTTACAGGAAAGGCAGCCTGAGTATATTAGATCTCTGGCAACAATCATTGATTCTGCTACATCCTGACAGCTGTAGATACAACTGAAGGCTTGGGTTTTGCTTATCCTGTTTTATAAGCTATTCAAACCTTATTACCACATTGTAGATCTCAGCGGGGTTTTCCTAAAAATGGGTATTGACCATCCTTGCATGTGTGACCAAGGACTAATACCTTCTATTATTGATTTACACTTTGGGTCCAATGCAGTGTTCTCTGGGCCAAGTCGTGCACCACCACCATATAGGGAATGGAGCGTGGGTTTCTGAGAAAGTACAGGCCTATAGTAAGAACATGAAACAGATCATCGTGTGCAGCCACAGATGTGTATTTAGTTTTTATAAAAAACACGACTGGGCAAAATGCAACACACCTGCATGTGTCCATGCTGGTGTGGATGTATGACATTTTACCCCGAAGCCTACATAAATTAAAGCTGTTCTTGTCTCCTCCTGATGGCAACTTTATGTGTTTCCCTTCCACCCCCAGGGGAATTCACCACTGGAAACCCCTGCAACCACTTGTAGCCTCTAACACACTATGCTAATCTTCAGAGATTTCAGACTTGCTGTGTTCTAGAACCACCTGAATTAATCAACTGAATGGATTAAGTAAGTGAGAGAAGGGACAGAGAGGAGAAATTGCATGCCTCCCCACTGGCAGGGCCAGCTTACCTACCTGTGACTTGATACTATTTGGACATTGCTTCTATTTAGAGCAGGGCTCTTAATGTTCTTTTCATGATATGAATATGTGGCTTCAATGTATTCAGCCTCAGCTGTTGATATTTTTCTAAGTCCTAGTAAATTTGTGAATATTTTGAAGTCTAGTCATTTTCTAACAAATATAAATACAAATATAACATGTCACACCTAGTTAATGAGTTTCCCAGAACATTGACCTATGTGGATTCAATAAGATGAGAAGTACAATAGAGAAAGGGAAATCATTTTTGTGTAGCAAAAAGAGAAAGGGTTCTGGAAGAGCACTTTAAATCTGAGTCTTTTTCAGTGAATTTATTTCAGTTTGACTTCAGGTTAAATGAGGATAAATAATTTGCTCACTGAGTATCAGTCTTCCTGTTTATTAAAGGGGATTTTTGTAACCTCTATCTTACTGAGTTTAACTGAAAATTAAATGATAGGAAAATGGACAAGTACCTTACTTAAACCATGACACATTTAAACTGTTGATGCATATTGATTGAGAAGAAATATCATCCGTGGGAAGTGCCATATCGTAAATGGATTCCATGCTTACATAATCTCATAGCACAGCTATTTCTAACTAAATCCGATAGTAATGTGATCATTAATTTTTTTGTCAACTTAGCTGTATCAAGGGATGCCTAGAGAATTATTGGGCACACTTATGCTGTGTCAGTGAGGGTGTTTCCAGAGAATACTGCTGTGTGGTTCAGTGAGCTGAGTGGGAGGATCAGCACTGAGCAGAGGAGCAGTGTGTCCAGACCCTGGCTGAGGCTCAGGAAGAATGGATAAGACAGAATCAGGAAGCTCGTTCTTGCTCCTGCTCTCCTGTCCCTAGCAAGTGCCTCTTCCTGCAGGTGTCATAGCATGTGAATGAGACCCCTTGTTGTCTCTGGATTCCCACTTGCACCAGCAGCTCTACAGGGGACATTCAGGACTCCAAAGTCTAATTGCTTGGAGCAGAAGGCTTCCACCTCTTTAGCATGAGCAGTTACTGCTGTGGAACAATTTCCACAGCTCCCTTTGTCCCAGCCTGGAGAAGACTTGTGGGGCTACCCAGCCTCTGACACTGCAAGTCAGTCTAGGAAATCTCCCCTGATAATTACATATATTTGATTAGTTCTGTTTCACCTGAGCATCCTGACTAATAGACATACATATAGTGAGCCTTGGTTTTCAGGTTTGTAAAGAATAGAAATGAAGCTTCACATGCATTATATTACAGTATCACATTCCAAGATCCACAGGGAATCCTTGAATCCTCAGATAATACCAAACCTTGTATATACTATGTTATATATACTGTTTCAATAAAAACTGTAGTCTGATGTCTCCAGTGTGATAGTGCTGACTACAGATTAAAATGTCCAGAAGAGCTGGACCTACCGAAGGAGGGAAGTAAAGTTTAGAAGAATCAGTCACATGAGAAATGTTTAGGTATGCTGCTCTTCTATTCAGTGTTTGCTACTAAGATTAAAAACTCTTTCTTACAACTTTAAAAAGATCACTGAATTTTTTGTGGCCTTATCAATGAGATCTATCCTTAGTCTTTGTCATTATATTTTTGGCAGTGGCTGTCATAACTTCAAAAAGTATTTTTTTAAGCAAAAATTAGGAGTTGGAGTTATATCTCAGTGTCAAAGCAATTATCTCCCGTTCACAAGGTGCTGGGTTAATTCCTAGCACCACCTCCACTTCATACACACACACACACACACACACACACACACACACACACACACAGAAACACATTCTAAACAATTTAATGTAGAATAATATTTGATAGGTAAGGGTATTAGAACAAATAACAATCTTAACGTTTTTCATTATTTTATCATAAAAATCATTTTTAATGAAAACATTTAAATTGACCTCAGTAAATAAAACACATACAAACTTTGAAATTCAAAAATATCAAAATAAAAGGCTCGTGTAACTACCTCTTTAACTGATATTGCAGTGCAGGGAAGGAGGAAAATAATTTTTCTCTAGAAACAAGTTCAATAAATTGAAGCTTATATATTTTTTAAAAAATTTAACCTCCTAGCATAAAGATATAGTCAAATTCTAGTCAAATTTGTAATAAAACCAAATAATATCTTTAGAAGAAAATTTAAAAGAATCTAACTTTGATCAATTTTATTTATTAAATTTTATTTTATTTCATTGTTTTTTCTCATGTAAACATATAAAGTGTCTTCTTCGGGAGCTCACTTATTTTTAAGGAATGATGTGAAACATCATATTATATCCAATGTTAGCATATTCCCACTAAATTTGCTTATAGTAGTAGAGAAGCCTTAACTCTTATAGTCTGCTTTCCAAGAATATATCTCTATAAACTCATCTGTGATTGTTAGTAACTTAAGAAAGCTCTTATTTTGCATAATATTTAAAAGGCTTGGAAAAGGAATACTTTATTTAAATGTGAAAAAATGCCCAAATTCAAGGCCATTCTTGGAAACTTACTGAGCCTGTTTTAAAATAAAAAGGAAAAAAGACACAGTATTAGAGCATCTCTGGGTTCAGTTTCCAACAGTGCAGACATAAGTAAATACACAAATAAATGAAATAAAATAAATTGAAGCTGCCACCACTCCTATTGTGGTGTTTTGCAATGCTTTTATCTTTTCCACTCAAGTCTTGAATACTTGGGAGTCAGAAAGAGAAAGAGACATCTTTGTGTGATTGCTGTGGTAGGCTTGCCTTGCAGAATGGGCCTTCTATAGGCACTGAGTATCTCTGTTTAAATTGGATTTTTCCATATTCAACCAAAGTGTTTAATAGAAGTAAAAAATTAATGATAGAGCAACCATGGGTTCAATCTCCAGTAACTGCCCCTCTCAAAAATAGCCAATATTTGAATTATTGAAGCTATTTGCTTCTAAATGAAAATATTTCTTGGATTATTCTCATCTAAAATTTGTATTAAGAGATGATTCCAGGCAGTAGAGCACAACTTTTAATTGTTTTGTATAAAAAGTAGTAATAGAGTGCTTACACCTCAGTGAATTCTCAGTGATCTTACTGAAGGCCAGCACCACACTAATGAGGTGGTTAACTGAAGCCAGAATTTCAGGAAATTTCAGCTAACTAAAAGAATATACTTTCTCAGTGTCAACTTAGCGAGCAGAGAAGAAGATCAACACTGGGACAATGATGTCATTACATTTCTCATAAATCCAGAGAAGTAATATTTTGTCCTGTGTCTAACTTTTTTATGAATAAAGAGTAGAAGGATGGTGTTTAGGTTCAATGTAACATAGTCCTTATCTTACTGGTTTTTCTGTTTGGATGAGCTCATGGTATTTTGAGGAAGGAATTCCAGGTTTGAAATACTACATTGAAACATCAGAATCTTCAGCAATGCTCGTTTATTACAGCAACCTATGCAAACTAATACAGACTTGATACTGAGAAATGTAGCACTGTGGTGACATATATCTACAACTGTGGCTGCAGCTTTGAGGTTAAGTGATGGTAGGTGCTGGACAGATTTGAAGTTCATGTTAGAAGAGGCTGATAGTGTCATGAAAACAAAACATATTGGCAAAAATATGGAAGTGAATGGCCATTTTGCATTTATGAGGTCTCAGAAATGAAGAACTGATTAGAAACTGGAGGAAGCATTGTCTTTCATATGAAACACCAAAGTTCTTGGCTGAATTTCTTGTTGTGGTCTAAGTTAGACCTTGCATGTGTTGTAATTAAATATCCAATAGAGAAGATCGCTAAGCAATGTATTAAAGGTTTGTCTCCATCTTCCTTATTACTTGTGGCAAAATGCAAAAGAAAAAGGAGACTTGAAGTACTCTTGAGCAAAAGAAAATGGAACTTGGAGATTTGGAAAATACTCATCAGGCCATTTAGCACAAAATGAGAGCATACACTCAGAAGAGGGTACTATGAGTGTGGCAAAACAACTATTTGTTAGAGTTCAGAGATATGACCCATAGTAGCCTGTGGAGACTGATACAGCCATCTGCATGCTTATGTGCTTTATTTTGTAATCTTCCTATAATTTCTTGAAATCTATACTTTCATTCTGGCACTATTATTGTTATCACTGCCTGCAGTGATTTTTCTTCTTGCAGACCTCCTACTCCCCATCCTCTTTCATAATATCATTTCTATGCAAAAGACATTCTTAACTTCTCAGTGTTAGCTAATCCATAGACTAATTGTTTATTCATTTTTCTATCACATATGTATTGTCCACTCTTTACAAATTAACTAAGGCCGACGTTTTTCTTCAATCCTTATTAAGCTCATCAATGTATTTTATAGTAGTGAGAAAAGATGCATAGCTATTCAAAAATAAACTGAGGCTTGAATTCCAAATGATGGAGAAATAGCTGCTTATTTCTCATTTTTCTGCCTTTGAAGACAGATGAAGGAAGGAGCAAAATGAGGCTGACATTTCTAAATTTTAGTCAGGACTTCTAAAGGCTCTGTGTGAAACCAGGGATTTTTATTAATGTGAAGCCAGTCCCAAATGGAATGTCAGATTTTTTTATGTAATAAAATGCATGGAATGCAGTTCCAATAGAAGGATGTGAAGAGGAGTAACTTAAAAGGATAAAAAGCTGGGTGGTTCTATTTTGGGGGAAAACAGATTTGGGGAAGGAAGAGTGAAGTCAAAATGCCACAGTAAGCAAGAGTCTGGGACCTGCAAAAATCTGCAGTGATTGAGCACAGGGGGAGGAAAGAAACTCAACTCTGAACAGTTTGTACCACCTTCATGTTACATATCCCACCTGTCACCCCAAATAACCTGTGAAAGTTCATAGGACAACCAAAGCATACAGACTGTTTACCTTTGCGGGCAAACAAAGGCAGAACATGGATAAATGGTCTCTCCTCCAACTTCCACGTGGCATTGACATGGAATCACAGACCACCAGTTTAATTAGAATCAGGGCATGGGAGACAGAAGGGAACACTGTGTGTGTAACCTAAGGGACTGCGTCTGTCTGTCAGAACTGACAAAAGCAAGCCCCATTGTCATGGTGACTCAAACAGCAGAGATCGACTGTTCACCATGCTGGACCTGAGATGCCAGAGATCAAGGGTCTCCTTGTGAGACTGGGGAGGGAGGATGGGTTCCAGGTCTCTGTCCGTGGAGTGTAGAGTTGTCTTCCTAAATTTTCAAGTAATTTTCTTCCTTTATGCATATGTGCCTGAAGGTCCTCTTCTGAGGATACCTACTTATATTAGATTAGAGCTCATCTTAATGACTTCATTTTATACTAGATTACCTCTTTAAAATACTATCTCCAAATACAAGTACACTTTGAGGCACTGTAACTTAGTACTTTAGCATATGAATTTTGAGGCAACACAATTAAGGCTATAATGAAATTTATAAAAATCTTGGGATGGATATTACACTTCATATAGGCAATAGGAGCACTGAATCTATACTTTTGTCTCAAAAAGAGGGAAGATCCCAAATGTACATGATGTACATCCACAAACATCAAAGTCAATCACTAATATATACATGAGAAGAAGGGAGGGGGAAGGAATAGGGTGGGAATTGGGGAAGGGCTAAATGAGTGATGTGTACATGTATGTCTCTGCCATCTTGTACCCCATTAAGACTTGTATGACTACAATAATAAATAAAGAAAAAAGTAAAGTAGCCTCAACATATACTTAAGTTTGCAGCCATTTTAAATATTTGAAAGATGAGATTAGGCAAAATTAAATAAGTAACCTAAGATGTATAATTTTTTCTTGGCGAAGCTCTGTTTTACACCCAGGTTCCTAACTCCAAACTCGAGGAACTCAGAACCTTGCATTCTGCCTTTCCATCAAATGCACACCCTGCTGTATACATTCTCAGCATATAACAGGAACGTGTAATAACATTATTAAAACTAACACAACTTCCAGCTTCTTAGCCAAATTTTTTGAGTCAAGAATAAATTACAAGGAGAAGCAATTTTATCATGATTAATTCATAGCAAAAGTCAGTTTTGATCTCATGTTAAAAGAAAAGGGATCTCACATAAAGTAGGGAAAGAACATTTTGTGAGCATATATATATCTTGAATTCTCATCCATTTTTAAAAGTATGTTGGTATTCCAGTTATACCTTAAGACTTTCTTTAATTACAAAGAAGAGATGTTCATGTTACTATCATCATAACCAGACATTTATTAATGAGGTTGCCATAAAATTATTATAATAATATATGAAAACTGAAGTATTTTCAAATTACATTTATATCTATATTCTTGAGTAGCGTTTTAAAGTTCTGTTAGCTAGACCAAATATTGAAAACCCTTATATACGCTATAGCTTAAAACCACATCTATAAAGGGACAAATGTACCTCAATAACTTAATAACAATTTTTTAAAGAAATTCATTTTTTCCTGGTGCATTGTAATCATAGGTGTTGATGAAGTTCAGGTGATAGAGATATCATGCACACAGAACTCCCTGAGCCCTCTCCAGTTCCCGCCCCACTCCCCACCTCTCTACCTTCCAGTGGCACAGTGATTGACTTTGATAACTTTGTGTAGGTACATTATGCCCACTGAATTGATTTCTTGAACAAGAGCTCAGATACCATTACTTTGAATGCTAGTTCTGATAAACTTTTAAATCTGGAGACCTTAAGCGAGTCCTAAAACAATTAAGCTTGGGAAATACATAGTACAGTTGAAGGAATTTCTTTACTGTAGAAATTACTGTATGACAAATAAACTAACCCTTTACATGTCTCTAAAAGGATAATATGGCATGGCACATGTTATGAATGTATGCAGTGATGGAACTCATTAGGTGAGGGTCACACGGTGGGGATTGAATTCTTCAGAATGTTCTTTCAGAAATTGTTCCAAATTCATTGAAATCATTTCATTGCAACAATAACTTATTAAGGGCCTCTTATATTCAAAACATCAGGCATACTGCATGAAAGTTTAGCTTGGAAATGAATGCAATATTGATGTAAATATAAATAGAGTAGGATGTGTTGTTTCATTTCCCAGTGACTGTATTTACTCTTTTATATAACATTATCAAAGAACAACTTATGCCTAGAACATCTTTCTAGAGTATAGTTCACTGAAAAATATTGTTCTCAATGTGATCATCCTTGATCAAGGGAGAATCATAGAGAGATAAAGCTATTTTCTGTATAGTTTAGCATTGCATGTATATAGTTCCATTATACTTGTTTATAAGAGAAACCAAGTGAAATGTCTTTTGTTTGTCAATTTATAACCGCATATATTCATAAAAACACAATTTAGGTGCAATATATACAATAATACAAATAATGAAACAGAATATATGTGACTATTATACAACTCACTTATTTTAAATATTTAATAAAATATACACATATTGTCTAAATTTCTGGATAAACCATAGTTTACAAAATTAATTTTAGTGTCATTAAATAAAATTATGATAGATAATTTGCTCAAAAAATAAACAAATAAAACATTCTTCTCAGGTTAAACAGAATTTCTAAAACAAATTGAGGGTTGTAGTTTAGTGAGCTTTTAATACTGTTACATTACTTTGCACTATTTTGAAAGGCAGGAATATTTTTGCACATTTGTAATGGTGCCATTTAAATTTAGCAATTGATGTAAAAAAGCCATCATTCTCATTAGGGCTGTGTTCTAACTTGGTGAGGAGAAGAGGAACTGAAACACAGGGAAATAAGCCTGGAGAGATAAAGAAGTCAAGCAGGACAAGAAGCAGTGGCCAATAAACCACTCGAATAAGGGCATTTACTCAAGAAATGTAAGATGACTGGGTTCCCCAGGATGGAAAAGACCTGAGTGGATAAGTTGGTTATAAAGGTGATCAAGGGCTTTGAATCTAGACATCCTGGTTTCATACCATTTCTGTCAACTACTACTTTTATAAGCTTGCTCAAGTCCTTTAATTTATCTAAGCATAAAGATCTTCATTTGCCAAATAAGGTTGATGTTGCCTGTTTTGTAGTGTTCTAAAATAAGCAAGGAGTAACATATGTGCAGCACTCAACACATTCTGATATTGAGCATGTGCTAATTAATTGTAACTTATAAAAATTTTTAAATGTCTTAAGTGCTTAAGAGATGTGTCTTTTAAAACTTAGGGTTTTTTTTTTCTCATAATCAAGGTCAAAATAATACCAAAAATAAGTTGATGTCTACAATTTTCTATATGCTACTTATTTATACTTTTGATCTATATTAACTATTCAGTATATATAAACTCTTTGGAATTGTCTGCATATTTGTGTGCTCTTGAGAGGTTGCCTCGCTGTTAGTTAAAAGAATGAAATATGTCCCTTAGGGAGAAAACCTTGCTCTTTACACAAGCAATCTAAAAACTAAACTCTGTGTGCACATATGTAAAATACATGTTCTTTAAATATGTTCTACTGGCAAAAGCAGATAAAATCTAGCAAGATTTTCAACAGATAGCTTCACGGGTTCAGTGTTTTCTTTGGGAAGCAGAAAGATAAGAAACCAAGAGTCAATTAGAGCCTCCCTAAGCCACCTATGCGGACCTATCAGTCTAACATCACCTCTTCATTTTTGCGTACTTCTCAGGCCTTGTAAGCTACTTAGATAAATCTTGTCTGACTGACAGCACTGAACTGTCAAAGCTATTCACGAGTATTCAAGTAATCAACTGCTAACGGAGCTCTCGAAAAAGAATCGCTGAGATACATCTGTGCAACTATTAATTAGATGGCAAGTCTTGTTTTAAAATGGCATTAGACTAGTGAGACTCAAGAAGGAGAGTCCATTCTTCCTTTCATGCCACTCTGTGTTATGGACTTTTGTCCTGAGCATCATTTGAAATTCTTACCTTTCTAAAGTTCTGAGAGCTCACACCTGCAGATTCAGTTTGAAAATGCATCTACTATTCAGAGGTTTTAAGCAAGATGCAGTTTGCCCATATCTAGGGAAACCCAGAGGAAAAAAATAAATCACTTGATGTCACCATTACTTGAATAGAAAATCTATTTTTTTTTACTTATTTTAAGCCTATGCACAGATTTAGAAGATCATGTCAGAATCCATGCACGTGCATGCATGTGTGTGTGAGTACACACACATACACACACACACACACACTATTGTTTGAAATAGTTTTCAACAATTCTATTGAGAAAATAATGGCTGGCATTGAGCCACTCTAATATATATATATATATGAATGAACCTCATAAGGAATAAGAATGTTGGTCATATTCCTGTGGGAGATATAAAGAGAACAGTAGAATGAGAGCATGCTTGTGCTTAGCAGAGTGGATAAAAATGTGCATAAATTTACTACAAAACTATTTTCAGTTTGCACTGTAATATTTTCTCAGATTATTTACTTTTATTGCACTATTTATTAGACTTACAATAGGGTTCTGTGACCAAGACGAGGTAATGGACAATGTCTGAGGAAATGGATAATGAGGACGGAGGCAAGATGCAGGTGCACTCATGCAGTTGAGCCATTTATTAAGTTTATTAGCTTTTTTTTATTGCACATGCCCATACAAAAGCTACATTGAAATAAGGGGAAAGTTCTGGTACAAGCCAAAAGCAAAGAAATTTAATGTTAAAGATGCACTTTTCATTTTGAATTGCCCCACTGGAGAGTATAGAGAGACATAAAATGCAGAATTTTATTCCTCTAAAATGAAAAACAGGACTTGAAAATTGAATGAAATTACTGCTACAAAAGATGAAGTATAAACTTGAATTATACTCGACTGAGATAGGGCAAATTTCATTTTAAAATAAATAATGTTTCATATTTATATTTGATGTTTGGGATAAATGACAAGAAGATAACATTTTATTTATTTGTTTTATCAATTTAAAATGAAGTGTCAAGAATAATCTTCTCAACTTGAGTGCCAGGTTAAGCCAGGGTTCTGTAATGTACCAAAAATGCCAAAATGACAGAGAAGATGATTTGAAATGGCAGGGTCAGGGTGGCCCGTGGCAAAATATCGAAAAATCCAGATATCTTTTAGATAGGCCCAAAATGATCCGTTAGTACAACTTTACTCTCTTCACTCTTTGGGACCTCAACCCCAGGCCCACAGTTTGGATTTCAAGCAAGAATTTCTAAAGCCCAAGTTCCTAGCTAGTAAATGTTTAACTTGACTCTTTTATTGGCAATAAGATATTGGCAATATGGTAGGTGAATAACATAATATGCTAAATATTTCAAATAGGTATATATTGAATCCTCTACTTGAGATGGAAATGGAATAAATAAAAATTAGATATATTTGTGACAATGAGCCAACCCTTAGAGTTAGAATAGGAACTCTCAGAGTTAGAAAACGTGCATCTTCCTAAGATGTCACTTTACATCTTTTGGTTGTAGCGTGTCCCAGTAGACTCCAGCACAACTCAATCCTCCCCAGTGGAGGAATGGCTAGGAGCTAGGAGGACACACTAGAGTTTTTTTTTTTTTTTTTGGTCGTACTGGGGTTCCTGGAAGCCCTTCTATCTCCGGGCTACACTCCCAGACCCATTTTTACATTTTTATTCGGAAACAGGGTCTCCTAAGCCAGCGCGCGCGGCTGGCTTCGAGCCTGCGCGATCCTCCTGTCTCTGCCTCCCAAGCGCGGGGATGACAAGCGTGCGCCACCACGCCTGGCCCCACACTAGAGTTTTTATTGGAATTTCTTCTCTTTTTCCCCAGAGATGTTCTTAGAGATAATTTAGACTGAGTTTCTCTTCAAAGAAGCTACTCAGTTGATGTCAGATACTAAATCATTGTATTAGAACAGCTAATTTGCCTTGATATACTTTTATTTGCCATTTTCAAGTTATTTCTGGTGTACATCTTTTTAAAACAGCTTTGCGCATATATAAAATACACATGTTGATCTTGTCATACTAAACTAAGTTATTGTGAAAGACCTGTCAATATTGTTTTATACTTTATCCTGTGTCTTCGAGAACCAACTCACTCCTACCTACCGTTCATTCAGTTAGCTCCACTCTTTCTTACCTTCCAAAATGGATCCTTTCATACACATTTAACTCTCTGCTCCTACCCAATGCCCTTATTCAGATAGTAAAAACATATTCTTTCATAATATTATCTTTTTCCTTTAATCATTCTTTTACTATTTTTTTATTTCTTCATTCTGCATAGACAAGGGATGAATAAATAATCCGGTCTTTTGAAAGCTAGGAAGATAGCTGACTGAGTTAGAGATCCCTGTATTCTATATGTGAGATATAATGCCTACAACCAGTGAAAGTGGGCAACTTCCATTTATAGCATCCTGGTTTTCTCCCAGTGTTTTATGGTAAACTAAAAGTGGAAAGTCTAAAACAAGGATTTGGGGACTTGTGGATGATTTCATGGTGTTTTTCCAATTGAGATTTGAACAAAACTAGTACTCTTGACAGGAAAGAAACAGTTCACAGTTCCACATTGTACTGTTAAAATAAATTGTTTAGTTAGTTAAGGCCCTTATTGCAAAACGGGGCATTCTATTTTGATGTCTTCTGGGCAGCATTGCCTTTGCTAGTAAACCAATTAATTTATATTATAAATAATTTTATATATTAATATATTTACATAGCATTTTATATTCTATTTTAGTTTATATCTTAGTTGTTTCAATATGTGGTTTAGTATCCATTCATACTTTTAATGACTACATAGCATTTCAGATACTAGTTCCATATAGAATGGCTCACCAGCAAAGCTGGATAGCCACCTTATTTAGTAAGGCCTGCACACTGGGAATGACTGGAAAAGATGAATGTTTTCAACTTACTTAATAAGAAACACTACATTTGTCCCTTGATTAAATAAAATGTTACTGAAAAAAATAAAACTTCATTATTTTCACTATTATGTCTGTGAAAACTGGAACCCTAAAGATTCACCCCTGCTACCATCACCACCAAGATCCTCATCACTAGCTTATTCATCATTAGTCTAGATGCTGCTGTGAAGAGACTCTGCAGAATTGAAGATGCCAATCATACACCCTGATGCTTTGATATCAGCCTTGTGAACACGGAGCAGAGAAGCAGTAGGCACAGGGTCCCTAGGGTTGTGAATTCCCAGCAGTCAGAAAATAAGCACACATCATTTGAGATGTTAATCTGAGGCCACTTATAGCTACAGGAAAAAAACTAATACAAAACCTGTATTTTACAAAAATACTGAGTTATTTTTAGATTTTCAATTTTGTTAATTATGTATTTGTGGAATTTTTTTCCATTTTGATATATAAGTGTGAACAGAAGAGCTACTTACATTTTCCTCTTGGCATACAAAACCTAAAATGTTCATCATTTGATTTTTTAGGGAAAGTTTGTCAACTCCTGTTCTAGGTAATATTTTTTCAACCATAGGTTTCATGGCTCTGTTATTGTTAAAAAGTGTTTGCCAGTTTTTTATGTCCAATTCTAGTTTACTGCCTTTGGACCAATTCTAGAATATACATGTGGAAAGTATCATGAAGCCAAATTCTGGTGATGTTTCAGAGACACTCTGACTCATAATCTACTATTCTAGCGTCTGTGTTGCTGTTTGTGTGAAATATTTAGGAATAATAAAGGACTAAGGGAAGAAATGCTAGAATGACTACTTACAGCTTCACACTTGTTAACTGTTTGGGTTAACACCAATGATACTTTTGCTAGATCCTTACTAGTCTCTGATCAGTTCATCAGTTCTACACTGTGGATACCTTAAGGTATCCAAGGGCAGTTAGATTGTTTTGAAAAAAGAACAAATCTTGAATGAGCACTTAAGGAAAGACGATGGACCAATTCAAATGGTATATAACTATTTTAATTTATATGGATTTTGAGAAAGTAAAATAATTAAAGTTGATTAAGATAAAAAAAAGTACCTAAAATATAAAAAAACAAAAGTAAAGAAAAATTTTAAAAAATAAATTTAATACTTAACATTTAATCAATCATAAAATATCAAGTAAACCTAAAACTGAAATTAATCATTAGAATTACATAATAATAATATTTTAAAGGGGGTCTTTTTTATTTTTGTCTTTTTGGACTGGGGATCAAACCCAGGGCGGTACAGATTATTTCTGTGATTACATGGGTGTTTGTTCTCAAGGGAGAATAAAAATATCTTTGAAAAGGATTTAATTAACTTATTGTTAGCCAATAGGCAAATATACAATAGAGAGGTGAGGATATAGACTGATGTTGAGGAGTCCTTTATAGATAGTTTGGCTATGTAAAAAAATGCTATGTGCTAAACTTAATTTTTTTTTTCAAATCTGAAAATCCTTCTAAGAAAATTATCTTTAGATTTGACAATGAATTTGAAATCTTATAAGTAATATTTTATTGTAACACATTTTATTATTTTAAATAACTGCCTTAAATTTTTAGAAACTTTCGAAAATTTCAAGAACTCCTTTCTTTTGTTAATTCAATATATTGAAAAATTTTAATACAATGTTGATATTTACTCTTTGTTGGTATCAATAGTAAAGAAAACTTGGAGCGAGTTCAGAGGATAAGTTTTTTCTACTACTCACATTTTAATTTTAATTTTAAATTTTTTTCAAAAATATAGATGAGATGACTTATTACTAATTTTATCATTTTCCTCTGTAGTTTTACATTGAAACACAAATTTAAAATATTAAATGCATTTTGTTTATTAAGGAATGATGTGAAAACTACATAATAATATTTTCACATAATTCATAGTATAAATAGAGTTTGGTGAATTAAAATTCAATTGTTTTTAAATGTTTTCAGTTTAATATTATAACTGCTAGTTCATAAAGTAATCTTACAACGATAATAATTATGATGTAACCTTATTTCTATTATTTTATACTCTAACAACTTTTTATCAACAATTCATATATCAAGAATTCCTAAAATCAGCCAGGTGTGGTGGCACATATTTATAATCCCAGCATTCAGGAGGCTGAGACCAGAGGATCGAGGTTCGCAGACAGCCTCAGCTATTTAGTGAGGCCCTCTGTAACTTGGTGAAATCCTGTTTCAAAATAAAGAATAAGAAATAATGCAAGGAATGTGGCTTGGAGGTCCATTGCCACTGAGTTCCATCCCCAGACCTGTTAAAAAAGAATTCCTAAACTCAGCTGTCTAACATAGTTTCACAACTTCTCATATTATTTCTATTGTTTCCTCTATTTATTTAATCATTTGAAATCTTTAAAAGTTGTTTTTGTGTATAAAATTAGCACTTTTCACAATGAGTACTAATTGCAACATTTTAAACCTGCAGAAATAATTCTACATTTCAACTGCTGCTGAAGGAAAGGATTTCGTTATGCAAAACCCATCGGGAAGCATTCAGTCCATGTTACTGGAAACCCTGTCACAGCTAAGTGATCATTAAGCCCTCAATACTAAATCTAAACAGGGCACCTTAGTCTCATTACTGAAGTGGACAGCCTCACTGGAGGTCACTGAGTCAGAAAGGATAAAGCAACAGGCATTCCCAGGCTCTTTCCTGGGGCTGGAGGGTACTGGAGAGCCTGGCAAACATATAAAGTCTAAAAACCTAGGTTGAATTCCTAGTGTCTTTGGAGTACAATAAACGATGCCTCCCTATTAAAAGTAAAAATGAAGTTGATCACAGGACTCAGAAAATTCTTCAGTTTCCAAACTTGGAAAACGAAGAGGACCAAGTCAGATCAAGAAGGATAGAAAACACAGTCTCCACCTGTGTGCTACTGCAGGCACTGTGCTTTTAATGTCATGGCAAAGACTCCCTGAATTACAGTTATCTCGCTGTTTCTACTTGTTGAGGATCACTAGCCTAAGATTAAATGTCCAGGCACACAATGATGGATAAGAGTCGGGTTGGAAGAATGAGGCTTCAACTGATTCTTCTACAATCTTCTAGAAACCTTCCTAGAACAATTTCTATGGGGAGGGAATGGGAATCCCCCACAAGGCTAATGGGAAATTATTAAGGGAGATTCTGTTCATCCTTTAATTTTGCTATTGTTTATACATTTTGCGTTTTATCTTCTGGTAATAGGTCAATCAATAAGAAAGACAAAATTCCTGCCATGATGGAATTAATACCATAGTGAAGCATAATGTTTTTAAATATATCATCACACTGTTGATGGGATTGTGAATTATTACAGACACTACAGAGATCAGCATGGAGTTTTCTCAAAATATTAGGAATAGAACCACCATATGACCCAGATATACCACTCTTAACTATCCTTCCAAAAGAATTAAAGTTAGAATACTCTAGTGATGCATGCTCTCCCACGTTTATGATAGCACAATTTACGATTGTCAAATTCTGGAATCCACCTAATTGTCAACAAATGAGTGAATAAAGAAAATGTGATGTAGACGCCAGGCACACTGGCACACTCTTGCAATTTTAGAACTTGGGAGGCTGATAAGGAGGATTGCAGGTTCAAAGCCAGCCTCTGCAACTTAGAGCGACTCTCAGGATTCTAGTGAGACCCTGATTCAAAATAAGAAATAAAATAAGTCCCTCTGGGGGTGTAGCCTGGAGGTAGAATGACTCTGGGTTCAAACCATAGAACCACAAAAAAAGAAAAAAAGAAAATGTGGTGTATATACAAAATGGAACTTTACTCAGTCATATAAAACACAAAGTTAATGTGCAGATAAATAAAAGATTTAACTAGAAAACATTAGACAAAATGAGATAAGTCTCAGAAAGTCAAGGACCATGAGTTTTCTCTCCTATGGGCAAGCTAAAACAAATTCAAAATTAAATGAGGAGAGAGACCAATAGAATAATGAAAGGGAATTGAGGGAGGAGGTAGAGAAGGGGAAAACGAGGCTTGAGAAAGTAAAATGTTCATGTATTGTTATGCCTCTATATAAGCGTATTCCTACCAATCTCAGTAAAATGTACAGGGAGAATGTAGGGAGAAAGGCACTGGAATAAAGAGGAAAATACACCAAGTGAGTTGTACATGTATTAATAGATCACTTTGAATGTGTATCTCACTATGATGTATAATTACAATGCGTCAAGAAAAGGATATAGAAGACATCATATCTCATATGTATAAATGATAAAAATGTAGAAAAGCAGATTAAGATTTCTAAAATTGGGGTACGAAGCCAGGACCTGAGTAGCTTTAAAGAACTTCAGAATTAGTTTTAATATTAAATTAATTTTTTAATTTTTTAATTTTTATTTTAAGAGTAACAGAGAAATCATTGGGGGTTTCAAGCAGAGAAAATGTGTAATTATAGTTTTTCAAGTACCGGTTCTACTCAATAGCTGTACATCCAGCTATGACTCTCCACAGTACAACCTCAGAAATGACAGCCACCAGAAATATAAGAATACTTATGTAATTTATGGCACAGGAATAGAAAAAGAAATTATTTCGTGGTTACAAGAAAATCAAGTGATAAAGTTAAAGAGAAATATATGTGATATTAAGTGAAAAAAGACAAGCAAATGGTCAGTAAAACACATAGGAACAAAGTTATTCTGCAAAGTTAAACTACTTGGCAATATAATATTCTTTCTTCATGTACCTATTTGATGTGTCTTTTAATTTTCTTTGCTAATTCCAAAACTCCCAACCTGTGTACTTCCAGTGTTCATTAAAAGACTTAAGTTTAAACCACCTTCTTAGTCATTTCTTCAATGTCCATGAAATTATATGAAGGCAAAGCAGGTTTCAAGTTTTTGGAATTTTGAGAGTTAGGCTATAAACAACATTTTGAAAACTTTTTTTTTTTTGCATGATGTCTAAGTCAGCGTTCTATCCATCTCTATTATCCAGGTATAAACCACACCTTAGAGAAGGCTGTGCATAGCAACTCTCTGGCCCAGAGAAGTACAGAACTTCGATCTCTTTGAGGGCAGAGAGAGGACAAATCTCTGCTACCTGGATGCCACCCAGCGGGCCGTTGACTTAATTAGGTCATGACAGAGTGAATATTTTAAAGATATGAACAAATGGAGATTTTTTTCTTTTTTTCTAACTTCATTATCTTAATCTGCCTAAATGAATCATTTAAATTCTTAGAGTACAACTATAATTCCTATGGTCTTTTATATAATCTTTTAATAGGTAGCACATCTCTAAATTAAACAAAAAAGAAATATCTCTAGCTCACTTTGATGTTTGTAAAATTTTCACTACCTTTATAATGAATTCCAGAAATCAGTGCCATGGAAGACATATTTAGAAAATAAGAACACTGGCTATAAACATATCTTGTCAAATGCATTGAACAGGGGGATGGAAAGGAGAAGGCAGGAATCTCGAATGTACATGCCAATCATCCATCATCGCAACAAAGTCAATCAGCAAGCCAAATAGGAGAAGGAGAGAGGGGGAGGGAATGGTGTGGGAATTGGGGAGGGGTAAATAAGTGAAGTGCGCATGTATTCCTGATCCATCTTGTACCCCATTAAGATATATGACAACAACACATCAATTAAAAAATTCACTTTAGCTAATTCATTGGCTATGCTTTACGGGAAAATTTTTGTCATTCCCTTTTAATACTCTTCAGGAAATTCACTTGAGAATTTTTTTTTTTAATTTGGGGACAAATTTTATTAGCAATGAAACCATTTGACCATCTATAAATTTAGAGGAGAGATTAAAATATTGTTATAGTAATTTTAATCAAATATAATTAGTAAAACATAAAAAAAGAAAATAGATACTTCTCACACTGAATTTCAATCACTGAGAGTTCTTTTCCCATCTTTTAAATAATATTTCAAATATATTTCTTAACTTTCTGGGTAATCAGAAGCATAAATAATCAGCCATTTTAATTTTGAGGCATTGACGGGCGTGGTGGCGCACGCTTGTAATCCCCGCGCTTGGGAGGCGGAGACAGGAGGACCCTGCAGGTTCGAAGCCAGCCGCACTGGCTTAAGAGACCCTGTTTCCAAATAAAAATATAAAAAATAGGTGTCTGGGAGTATATCCTGGAGGTAGTTGGGTTTCCAGGAACCCCAGTACCACCAAAAAAAAAATTTTTTTTGAGACATTAAAAATTCTTCAGTTTAATATAAAATAGTCAATCAGACATAAACCTTAAAACTTGGCTGCCCACGCAGCTGGCTTGCTCTAACTCAGGATAGGTAATGGGAAGGGAGAGGCTGACTGGGCTTCTACAGCCTCCTTTAGCTTCTACTGTGGTTCACCCATGTGAGTGGGTTGGGAGGGAGCAGAGGTAGTGATCAGGTGGGTGCTACTTGTAGTAATTGTGGAACAGGTACTCCAATTATAGCCTAAAAGTAGAATGATAAACTCACACACACACACACACACACACACACACACACACACACACACCAAAAAAATAAATAAATAAAAAATAAAACACTAGTACTTGGGAGGCTAAGACAGGTTCAAAGCCAGCCTCAGCAAATTAGGGAAACCCTAAGCAAGTTAGGGTGTTATTGTTTAAAGAACAAAAGGGGTTGGGATGTGGCCTGGAGTTAGAACCCCTCTAGATGCAGTCCCCAATACTACTCAACACACATACACACATACACATACACCTTTTGAGAAAAATGTATAAATTAAGACAAAAAGTGAAAGTGAAACTACCATCAAACTTTAAGTGCATATATGTATGTATATGTATATGTACCTACATATGTATATACGCATAACTGTGAAAAATATGATATTAATACTTCCTGTAGCAGAAGGATGACCTCAAAGTGTAATGATATAAATAAATGGTAAATCAGTTTTTAATGGCAAATACATTTGTATTGGTTCTACTGCATTTTATTTACTTTTTCAGTTTTCTTTATGTTTTGAAATGTAAATTCAGTAAATACAACTTATCCAACAGAAAAAAATTCTTGATGGAAGTGTGCAAAACTCTCTCTCAGGTTCACTATCTGTCACATGACAGTAATAAATTTCATTCATTATCCCGTGATGCCAATAGCAGGCGGGTCTGATTTAAGCAGAGAAAGACCCAGACACTTTTAAATTTTATGTTTGTCCTGCAGGGACTTTGTCCACATGCTTTGTTTAAATACAATGGCAAAAATCAGGTTCGTCTGCTAAAGTATTCACAAAAATACAATCTGGCTTAAAATTTTTTCAAATTTAATCAGTGATAGTTTATATAATTGCTGGACACAGAAGCCTACTAATTAAGACAGTTGTGGGTTAAGACAATTTAAGTCATTTACTCACATTAATGGAATATATTCATAACTTCACATATCCTTTTCTCCCTGATATTAGCTACATATATATTTTGATAAATATCAATAAGGAACTCTTTTGATTTAGTATTTTTGGAGGGATTATCCTTTTCTCTGGGTACAAATAATGTCCATTAATTTCATGTAAATGGCTTATGTCATTTATTTTTCTTGGTTTCAGAGAGAGCCTCCTATTTAAACACTACTCCTATTTCTATACCTATTGAAAGTAAAAGAATGATAGCCGGGTTTTTTTTTTTCCCCTATGGTCCTTCTGCCAAGTTCTTGACATATTTTGGTTAACTATGATTTCCTCTGCACCTGTTCTTGTCCCTCTCTGTCTCACAACTTGTTATTCTCCTCTTTTCTTCTCACTTGTTCCTCAGCTAATTTAGTGCATTCTGGCCAGGAAAAAAATACATTATTCATTCCTAAAAATCCCCTAAAATTCTTCAGCTATGGATTTTACTGGCCTTTTAAAAGGACTGAAGGCTCAGGTCAGATCAATGAAGTACAATAGAGTTAATATCTTTCAAAAATATTAAAATGTTAGTACCTCATCTATACTTAGCATTGCCAGAGTATTTGGTCGTAAATGGGATGACTTGTTAGATTCCACATATATAGAAAGAATCCAACACAAATAAATTGTTAGTGAGTATGCATTGATTATGAAGCACAGGTTACAGCAGTGATGCTCCGGTCTAGGGTCTGAGGCCATGCAGGACACAGGCTCCGTATGTTCAAGAGAATTAGAGTGGACTTAGTGCCATAGTTTGCTGATGCACTGAACCATGATGACTACTACAAGTCCATTCTGTCCCTTCTGCCAAACAAATACCACGTGATCGTTAGAAAATGGCTATGGAAACCATTTATACCTGGATAGGCTGACCAAAGATAGTTATACACCACATAAAATCATTTTGGTCAACCAGAGACTTATGTATGCCAGTGATCCCATAAATATACTGTAGCTGGAAAAATCCCATCAGCTAGTGATGTCATAGCCATGCTTACATCACAGCAAGATGCTTCACTTACACCTTCGTGGGAATGCTTGTGTAAACAAACCTACTGCTCCGTCCACTGCATAACAGCATCGTGCATGCAATTTTATAGATTATATGACACTAGCCATAATAATAACTAATCACCATGCTACCTGTTTAGTGAACATACAATATTTTATCCCAATTATAAAAGTTTACTATAAAACAGTATGCTATGGCAAACCAATAGGCTTATATGTTTTTGTGTTTTCTACATCTCTTGGTTGCATAATTTTCTTTAGTGCTTGATATAGTAATGTTTTGATTTTATTCATCATGTCCCTAGGAACCATGAGATATTATATATACACACACAGAGAATACATATATATTACATGTGTATTGCATGTTAACATATGCATACACATGTAATATATACCTATTCTATATGTGCATGTACATATATATATATATAATCTTATGGTTCCCAGGGCCATGATTATGTATATATGTATATATACACATATATATGTATATATAATGCATATATAAATATATAATAATGCACATATATATAACGTTTATATGTATATTATGTCTCAGCCCACATAAATGAAGGATATATATATATATATATATATATATATATATATATATGTACAATAATAGAATAATATTCTCAGGGATAAAATCCAAAAGAACTGACCACAAAGCTTAAAGAAGATTTATTTGTTCACAGTGTTTGGAGACATTGGGTTCAGTCCATATGATATTGTTGTCACCGGATCACAGAACATGGTGGCAAAAAGCAGAGTGAGGGAGACCAAGGGCTCTGCTCTCAATCATGGGGGCTGGAAGAAAGACAACAAGCAAACAAGAAAGATAATTCAAAGACCAAAGCACAGTCCCTAAGATTACAGCCCAAGGCACCCACATTCTCCAGCCACATCCCACCTGCCTAGGTGACCACCCAGTAAACGTAGCACAATTTACACACTGATGAGATTACAACCTCCGTGGCTTAATTACATCAGCCCTGAAAAGTAATACATGAACTCTTCAGGGGATATTCTGTATCTAACCATAACACCAAATAAGAGCACGACATCCAGGTTTCTATAAGTGCATTCCATAATGGAGCCATACAGCAATAAAATCACTAGGAGCACATTGCTTATAAGGTAGCACTACAGTCAAGTGATATGTGACTATACTCATTTTCTATGATATATTTTAAGACTGCTAAAATAAATGAGACTCACAAGCACATACATTCCTTTCTGTAGCTCAGAAACAAACAAATATTTACACTCCTTCTGGTTGAAACTAAGACGTATCTATAGGAGAAATCAAGTAAATCTTCACTACACTATAACAGAAAAGAAAAATGCTGATCTCTGAGTAAGTGGTAGTGTGGTCTGTGTATGTTCCTGTTCTACACCATGACACACTTCAGCAAAAATCTGGATCCTGCATTAGAGTTGGTCTTGGCATAGACATATAAATTTTGTAATCCTACCTTAAGCTTTGGGTGTTCTGTATCCCTAATTGAGGGAAGTAACTTTAGGCATATTTTTTAACTCAGTCCAGTAGAATGTGTTTGCTGCTACTCAACCATTAGTCTACTAAGTATTCAATTTCAGACAGAAGTTTTATTAATGTGTGCTTATTAACACCTCTGACAACTTCATAAATAACAATTATAACTTGAAAAAATTCATCCCTAGACCATGAGAAATGAGTAGTTGTTAGGAGTGGAAAACGAGTTTCACAGTCTCAGCCAACAGAAGCTTCTCAGTGTGCAGAAATAGCAAGCCTAAAATCTAGGGCCAAGTTTGAAATGAGCATTCATGTTTTTGTCTGAGCAGTATTTTCTTTAACTGTCATTCTTCATTAGCTCAAACAGAAATAGCTCAGGCTCTGAATTGTTTATTTACAGCATGAGTTTTCCATATTTGTGTCTGCAAAATTAACTGTTTTCATTAGAACCATGAAGCTCCAACGCTGAAGGTAGTAGGTTCTATATCTCCAAAAGATTTTTTTTAAATCAAGATGATTTAGATATGTTAAATTATGTGTCTCAAAGCTGTTAAAATAATTGAGGTATTTTAGGCTCCTTACCATTTTGTATCCTTGCCTAAGACTTCTCATTTTATTAACTATTATAAACATGCGATCTGCCTTTAAAATAAAAAAAATAATAAACATGATAAGAAAATACCCTGGGTGAGAATTGTGACTTTCTTTCTCACATAGTGGTGTTCTGGATGTAAAGTCCCTCAAAACAACCTGGCCAGGGGCCAACAGAAAGGGTGCAAGGCCAGCAGAGTGAGGCCCCAACACTCCCGGCATTTCTGTCATCCACCATTCTCCTCTCTCTAGGACACAGTTCCACATAACATTTCTCCTACTGCTGACCAGCGGCAGCACATGCAGCTTGGTTCCCAGGGATTCCTGGACCTTCAGGAGATAAAATTACCATGGCCTCATGGTTTAGGAAGGAGTGATGACATTCTTTCTTTCATTCCCTTAATTTCTCAGAAAATAAAGAACCATCTTTCCTACATTCTGAACTTTGCTTCATTTTACTTCTTCATGAGATCGTAGAAGACCATGTGCCCTGCAGTCCTTCCCAGTTAACTAAGACTGTTCCCTCTGAATAGTCTTTATCATCCCAGAGAGCGGGAGTTGAAAGGGCACACCCATGCATGGCATTCTCGCGAGCTCTTCTATCATTGGCTCAGGAGGATTTACTTATATTCACTCCATTTCCAGCAGAGTGACTTATTTAGAAATATAAAGAAAAATAATAAAAAAATTATGGGGCAAAAAAGATAAAGAATATATGGTTAACTACAATAATAAAGGTAAGAGTGAACTCTTAGGAACAGAGAATATGGCAGTTAGTTTACCTAATAGGGCTATTACTGAGACTTTCTATCACTCCCAGACAATTCAACAATGCTTTTCTTACAGTTTATTCCAGCTTGAACTTCCTCCCATTTGTTTATACCTGTGCTACATGTGCTTCTTCAAAGTCTTACCTGGATGTTCTTGGCACTTACTTGACACTACTCAATGGCACTGACTCATGAGAGGCTTATGCTGCAGTTCTATTACTTTCTAACTGGTCCCGAATTCAACAGCAAGGTTGGTGCTTTTTTTTTTTTTAATTGAACTTTGCTAAGTCCTGATAGTTTAAATCCCAGTGACTTAGATCCCAACTTACTTCGTGTATTTACTTAGTTATGCTTTCTTTTTTCACATATTCTTTAAAGTGCTGCATGGAAGGCATAAACATGAAAGGTAGAGGGGCAAAATGCAATAGAAGGCAGTATCCCAAGGACAGGAAATGGATGGGCAGGTCAGGTGAGTCCCAGACAGAAAAAAATTACTTCTAAAACCAAAAGATAGGATAGAGGATTCTTAGAAGGGAAATTTGTGGCAGGAAGTGGAAAGTTGGATGAATTTTTCTTTTAAACCTTCATGATCTCTCATAAGTAAAATAGGCAAAGTATTGAGCAGAATAAAAAAGAGAATCAGAGACTGAACTATCTCTTACCATCTGGCCTCTGCCTCCTTCCCAGCCAGGAGATCATGTTCAAAAACTGAAGCTGCCCTCACTGGGTGACCATCCTCATTCACAGTTTCCTCTCTAGAGGTTAACGCCTCTGCATCCATGGAGAGCAGGGAAAGTTGCTGACTCTGTTCAGGTCAAATAGTGCTTGACTCGGAGTGGCTGATGACTTGCACAGGTGTGCAGAATTGGGCCATCCACTGCCACATGCTGTTTCTTCTGCTCATTTAATTTCCCATGGGTTCTCTCGACAAGACAGTCTAATAGCTTCACAATGGCCTCCAAAATTGAGCCTCCATAATTAGCATCCAGAATTGAGTATGAATTCCTTTAGTTTGGCATTCAAACTTCACTACATTATGTCTGTTTTTTTTTTTTTTTACCTATAAGTCACAATTTTTTCTGAAGAAGATTATTTCCCTGGATGTTTCTGCAGAGATATGTCTAAACAATCGTAATTTATTCCATATACTCCAATGTTTATCATCTCAGAAAAAGTAGTGTGGTAGCAATAAAATACACAAACTCAACAATGGAGAACCTACAGAGAGTTTGGGTCCAACTTCTCGTTTACTCCATCTTTGTTGAGTCTGGGCTAAAGTAAATAACTTCTCTGAGACTCAATATAATCCTCTGTCAAATGGACATAGCAATATGGATAATAATGTGCCTACCAAAGAATAAACCCTGACATACAGTCCATCCAAAAATGAGTATGATTATTATTTGGTAACCCAATAGGATTATACCTTGTAGTGTTATGAATGAGAATATAATATGATATAATTTTATATATAATATGAAGGCAGTTTGCATCAAGTTTATTTTTTAAAAGAAACATTAGTCAGGCATAATGGTGCATGCTTGTAATTCCAGCATTTGGGAGGTGGAGACTATAGAAACACAGTTCACAGACAGCCTCAGCTACTTAGGCCCTTCACAACTCAGTGAGACTCTGTTTCAAAAATAAAAAGACTAAAAATAGGGCTGGGGGTATAGCCCAGAGGTACAATATCCCTGGGTTCTATCCCCGGTACTGCACAAAAAAGATGTATTAAAATACATAAAATACATCCGGGGATGTAGCTCAGTGGCAGAGTGTTTGACTATTGTGAGAAATCCTGGGTTTGATTTTTGTAATACAAGAAGGAAACGATGCACAAAATCATTCTGAAGATAACAATGAAAAGAAAAAGCAGAAACTAGAAACTATAAAGAAAACATAGATGCAGATGCATAACACAGAGAATAAAATATTAAATACAGTCATGCAGTGAGGCATGATCCTGAGAAATGAAATATCCTAGCTTCTCGAGATTAATTTGCATCCTGTTTAAGTCCTTCTGAAATGCATCTAAAATAATTTGTTTGAATGTACCTCTAATTCCATGACATCTACTTCTCTATTTGTAAAGGAAGCACTCTATAAGAAAGAGTTACTTCACTGAGTTCCTTGTTAATAAAAGAGCTCAGGTAAAATGTAAGTTTTATCTGAAAATATTTTCTTTCTGTATCTTTGGTGAGAATATGTGTGAGTATATGTACCCCAAATACTTCACAAAGACCCTTGGTTTGCTTGACATACTGAACATACAAAAAGTAATATTGCCATTGTTCCCTTGGCAGTACTCAATGGAGATAATGATAGAAAGAAGACAGGAATAAGTTCAGAGGAAGGATGCTCTTGAGTAATAAATGTCCAGAAAGTGTCAACTTTCCTTGGGCATCAGCAGTTAATTTGAGCAATTGGCAGAACCTGAGATATACAGAGAGATTACAACATACCATGAGCTTTGCATTACTCATCAATTAATCAAGTAAAATATAATCATTGAGATCTTAAAAGATTTCATTTTGATGGCTTTCATGAAAAAAATCCTGAGCAAAAATGCAATTGATACAGTTCAACTTTTGAAACTCTTTTGAAACAACAAGCAATAGGAAAAAGGACTAGATATAGATGTCTACCTTTAATTCAATATGTCATTTAAGGGTAAAGATTCAGGATCCTTTACATAGCATAAATATTTATGATAATTGAGATACAAAATCATAATTAACCAAGTCTTAGAACATGATATGGACAATTAAGCAAGAAGACGCACATCTATTAAAATTATGTAATTTATGATGAGTACAATATCTTGGGTATTCAAAGAAGGAGTTAAAAAAAATAAGGCTTTGAAAAATATAGCAGTGCAGATAATGGCTGGAGAGGAAGTAAAGCCATTCAGCTTATAAGTAGTAAAAGTGAAGAAGAGTTTGAAATAATTGAAGAAGACTACATCAGCACAAGAAAAGAAATACAGAAATGCTATGAATAACATCAACACTTACGATATGGAGAGAGGAAGGATATACAAATAAGCAAATGAGTTACAGAGAACAGAGAAAAGTCAGGGAAGGGAGAGAAAAAAAATGAACCCAATAAAGAAGAAGGCAAGAGTATCAAAGGCCAAAGAGTGGTGTGATGACCATCACAACAGTATTGCAAATGACTTCAAGAAAGTAGTGTTAATGTAGAAAATGTAGTTTTTATTATTTATTTATTTTATTTTTATGTGGAACGTATTGAAAATGGTATACATTCACACAGTACTTGGTGTCCTCTCCCACCTACTTCCCTTCCCCCTCCCAACAATGAGTGTCCAGGTTGACCATGCTATATTCATACTTTTACACATATTCGGATGTAGCTCCTTCATTAATCGACCTCAGGCTTCTTTCTCACCTATCCTTCCATTCTAGCTTTGCTGAGGTTTTTCCTCCATGGTATGGAGTGCCTCTGGTATCCCTAATACTCCCTAGCTTGAGCATATTAGAGAAAACTTATGCCCCTTCTCTTTCTGTGGTTGGGTGATCTCACTTTACATAATGTTCTCCAGTTCTTTCCATCTTCTTGCAAATGACATGATTTTGCTCTTCTTTATAGCTGTGTAGAATTCCATTGTGTGTATTTCCCATAATTTTGCAATTTTTAATAGGAAGTGTAACTAGAACCCTAAAATATAGTAAATTGATTACTATACAAGAGGGAGAAGAACATACTCTTAGTATAGACTATGTTTTGGAAATATTTGTGTATTGCCATGGGAAAGATGTCAGGCAGCAGGAGGGATAACTCAGGTCTTAATGCAGATTTTATGTGTGTATTCATTTTAAGAAGGAGAAATGTGATTTTTAAAATGTGAATGGAATGATAATATTAAAATGAAGATTCAAAGATAAAGGCTAGACACCTAAGTATATAAATTATAGAGAAAGGACCAGGAAGAACATAAGAGTGAGTAAGACCTGAGATCAGAAGTTCTTCTTAGGCAGGAGTAGATGCACATTTTCTAGCCTCCAATCTCAGGATAGAAGATAAATACTGTAAGGATGCAGACATATCTATGTTTTCTAATAAAATATAGCTCTTTTCTTTGGTGAAACTGGCAGAATTTTCCAGACATGACTGTGCCCATACATCCTGCAGCACATGACGTTCTTTGGAAAACATGTTGACATTTCCCCAGTGAGACATAAGGTCCCTGTTCCTTTCCATTCAACCTCAAGGATGGGTAATAACAGTAGAAATGAAAATCTGTGATACAAAAGGCTAGGACAGGAAGGCAATACAACTGCTGCCTGTTCTCTACCTCTGTCTTTCCATCTGTCTGTCTCTCTTCTGTCTGTCTGTCCCCACCTCTCTCTCTCTCTCTCTCTCTCTCTCTCTCTCTCTCTCTCTCTCTCTCTCTCTCTCTCTCTCTCTCTCTCCTTGTCTACATGCACATTTGGCAATATCAAAGTTCAGATAAAATTCCAACATAGTTTAGAGTTTCCAAAAGAGGTACCCCAAAAAACAGAGGGAAAAAACTCAGCTCTCAAGTCTTTCCAGATTGGATAATACATATGAGTACATTTTCATACTAATTGCATGTATATTGCAAACTAATTCCATAATTCCACATATCAGCCTTCAAACTATCCCACCTAATATGGAGTAGAATACAAAGAAACTGTTCCTACCAAATCCTGTCCTGACTATAGATTTGTGAGCAGAAGGAATGTTGTCGTAAGCCACTGTGTTTTAGGGTGGTTCATTATACAGACTTATGTACTGGAACATTTGGAGAGAAGAAGGTAAAATAATCCCAGTGGAATAAACAATTTTTCTCATTGGTCTTTCTGGAGAGCAGATGCCATGACTGAAGCTATAAGAGCAAAGATCCCCTGGGGTGTCCGTCTAGTAAAGAAAAATCCAGCACCACTGATGGGAAAGATAGTCAACAGTGCTGCAGACCTGACACTATGATGCAGCTGGAGGAAGCTGTCATGCAGAGAGAAGAGCTGGCTCGGTAGAAATAGCTAGGAGCTTATGCTAGCACCTTAGTTTCTGCCTGAAGCTTACCCTCAGTCACATGTGAGCCCAGCCAGAAAGTTGAGGACAGCCTCAAGGAAGCAGAGAAAGGCAGACTGTCAGCTAAACATATTCCTTATGACTAGGCAAGGAGTCTTCTCCAGGGTGGATATAAGAAGTGGGACTACATTTGTGCCACACTCTCTTCTTTGGACCATTATGATCTGCTTTTTCATATGGTTGGGGAACAACTTCTCCAGTGCCAAAGTATACCTTCTTTTGCCTTACAGGAATGGGGATTTAATATCATGTGGTCTTTGGGGCACCAGTGCTACTTATTGATTCCCTTGTCTACTTTGCTTTGAAATTACCCTAGCCTTCAGCTATTTCTCCAGTCAATCTACTTGGCTTGCCTGGAAGAATGACCATGCAATGGATTGGATTATAATGCCTCCTGAGACCTCAGGGACAACAGGCAGCCATGTTGAAGGAGGGGGTTGGTTTTTGAGAAGTGGTCCTTGGATTGTGACTTTGAAGATGATATATGGCTTCTCCTTTCCTGCTCCCTCTCTCTTGCTTCCAGGCCTCCAAAATGTGAGAACAGAGGACTTTCTCTCTCCCTCTCTCTGCTTCTCAATGCTATACCTGAACTACACAAGCCCCATCTGACATGGACTAAAATCTGAAATCTCCAGAAATATGAACAAATAAAATTCCTTTTCTCTATATTATGTGGTCAGCTCTTTTGCATTACAACACTGAGAATATTGACCAAGACAGACCCAATTTCTTATTCCTGAAAGTCTGACTCTGATCTTTCAAGAGGGTCTCCTGAGTTCCTTACACATGCTTACCTAAACAATGTGACTAAAATGTTAATATAGTGTTGAGGTATTAAAATAAAATGTATATTTCATAACATTTTATATGAATGAAAAATATTTCAAATTCATTATTTCTTTCCATTATTGGGGATGGAACCCAAGGTCTCATGAGTGCTGACCAAATTCTCTATTAAAGAGATTCTTTTTTCTTTGTAGAATAGGAAAGGACTTATTTGTAAAGTTTGGGCCAATTGTTTCAGCCTGATGTATTCCATAGACATTCTCCAAAACCCATGTAGTTTGCAGGAGCTAGACTCAAATGGTCATCACCATTTGTACATTCTTAGTTCTCTAAGTGGGGCCAATATTTATTATTCTTTCCAAAATATGACACCATTTTAAATTTATTATCTTGAAAGGAAGGTCAGAAAGAAGTTTCAATAAATATCTTGGGCCTACAGCATTAGTGATAATAGGCAACATATTAATATATGATCTCTCATAGTTAAAATAAGCGTACGAGATGGAAGTAAGAAAAAATTGAACAATTGGATTGATTAATTGGTGACAATTTTCCCAAAATTACTGATAGATGAAGGTGTCTAGTGAATTATAGATAGAAGCTAAGGACTGGATCAAGTGAGCCTACATGGGACATTCACATTTATGTGAATGTGAAAAAAAAGTGGAGATAGGAGGGGCAAGATACCTGGGAAAGACTTAAACTTCAGTAATGTTGAAGGGTGAGTATAATCACAACTGAAAACCTTGGAAAGAAAAAGCATTTCAGTTTGAGACTAGAAAATTTTCAATTAACATGGAGCATTTTCTGACTGAGTAAATTGAAAAGAACCCACCAAGACTTCACTGTAGAGTGGTGTCATGGAAACATGTATGGGTATGTCGACTTTTGTGTTTATGACAAAGTTGGGTGGTAAAATAGGGAGGGGGCTTTGTGTGGGGTTAGATATGAGTGCGCTTTTGTATGGTGGGAGCCCAGAGAACTAGTGTTGGAAAATGTGAAGAAATGTGAAGAAAATATGCATTTTCTATGTGCTTGGGAATAGAATATATGTAACTAGTAAGCTGTGTGGCAGGGGTTTTATATCCCATGATCAGAGAGGTTCTGTGTGCTTTTCTTCAGAAAAAGAGTGACTAACCAAACTAGAAACATAGAATCAGCCAAAGTGTAAAGTGTTTTAAAATATCAAAGTAAGTATGGCAGCTGTGTATCATCAGGGTTTCTCCCCAGTAAAATATGTCATGATTCTAGCTTTGCATCTTACAACAGATAATAAGTTGTAACTTAGTAAATATTACATGAATAAAGCTTCTAGTGAATATTTGCACACTCAGAATATAACAGAACTAGAAACATTTCATGATATGTCTGAGAGAATATATATGCCCTTTTCATATAAAAACTATAATATTTTCACATAGTCAAAATAATGCCAATTATAAATAAGAATGAAATTCTAACTAAAATTTAAGAACCACTGCATTCAGAAGCAACTGTCTGTTAAAAAGTGTATATTATATATTCTTTCTGTATGGACTTGCCATCAAAGAAATAAAACAATCTTTCCCAGAGAAGCTAAATAGTTGATTTTGTAATGGCATCACAAATTTATTATTATTATTATTATTATTATTATTATTATTAATTATTTGGCAAATAGTTTTGATAGTACACTTTTTTTTTTTTGGGGTGGTACTTGGGGTGGAATCCAGAGGCTTTCTACCTCCGAGCTATACTCCCAGACCTTTTTTATTTTGGAAACAGTGTCTCACTAAGTTGCTGAGAGCCTCACTAAGTAGCTGAGGCTGGCTTCGAACCTGTGCAATCCTCTTGTCTCAGCCTCCCAAGCTCGGGGATTACAAGCATGTGCTACCATGCCCGGCAATAGTACAAGTTTGTAGTACAGGCCAGACATACTCTATTAACTCTAGGTTTACTTTTTGCTGAAAAAAATACCTAAAAATGTACTTAAGCAGTAAATCAGGCCTTTATTCTTTCTTTTTTTTCTTCCTTTGTTGGTATTCCTCATGTAACAGGAGAGCATACTTTCTCAGATATACAACCCTAGCTTCTTTGTATTTATTCATTATTTTATTTGAAACAGAGTCTCCTTAAGGCGCTGAGGGTCTCAAACCTATGATTATCTTGTCTCCATCTCTCAAGTATTGAGATTGCAGGAAAGTAGATTCAGGTCTGGCTAAAGTGTGTCCTTCTAAAAAATAGTATTGTTGTCTGACAGTATAAACATCTTGAGGAAATTCCAATTCCAGATCCATAAATTTCTACACTGATTGAACTTCCTGTTTAAAAATTACTTCTGAATTAAATATGAACATATTTCATGATCAATAGAATGTGATTTGCTTTGATTTTTATCCAACTTCAAAAGGCCTAAAGTGCAGAAGGCATAGGCAAGGTCTATCCTGACCTAGACTATATACAGAAGAAAGAAAATTAGAAGATATGGTAAATAATGTAGTTTGTAAATACAGCATTAGTTTCTAATAATATAGTTTGTTCTCCTTTTAACCCCTATAAATTATTAGAAACTTGTATATTCCCTGGGACTATCTCTTGCTCCAAGGGAAAAAATACTGCTATATTTCAACCATTCATGTCTGTGTTTACTTCTTTGACAGTAATTAGTTTGGGAATGAACATGTGACCCAGTTTTAATTACTAAGGTATGAGAGAAGGACGTCAAAAGGAAGCCCCACACACCGAATAAGAGGTGCACACAGTAAGACAGAGCCCTCTTCCTGTGATACCTGGACTGTACAGCTGCCTTTGCCCTTGGTAATGGGATCTGGTTTAGATACCTCTGTTAATCTTGCTGAATGAAGATGGAAAAGAGGAGAGATCTGGCACTTTTGATGATATTGTCAACACAGAATTAGACATCCTTGAATCACCTCTATTCATATTTTTTGCTATTTAACATAACCATGCTTATAATAAATTAATTATTACTCCAGTTATTTTTCATTGTTTGAAGCCAAGGACATATATAGAATTACTAAATTAATATTTTGAATTGCAAAGGTGTATAGAAACTGATAATCTTCAATCTGGGACTGAAAAAGGTGACAAAACACACAAGAAAAAAATTGTATGGAGCTGAGAGAAAGACATATGTAACAAAAAATTAGCAAGGAAGTAAGTAGCCTTGCTTTCTCGTATTGCTGTATAAGCATTTTGGCTCTTACTGGATGGTTTATGGAAATGCTTACTGAGCACAGATGTTATCTTTTTGCTTTTTTCCAAACCTGAGAGCATACTAAGTAAAATAATCATATTGTAATCTCAGAGGAAATGTTAATACATCATTTTCATAATACCATGTATCCATGTGAATAAATCATTAAAGAATACTAAACATTCTAAATAATTATTATTTTTAAAAATAATTATCATGATTATTGGTACTGGAAATTGAATTCAGGGGCATTGTGCCTCAAAGCTACTCCTTCCTTCCTTCCTTCCTTCCTTCCTTCCTTCCTTCCTTCCTTCCTTTCTTCCTTTTATTTTGAACCCGGTTCTTCCTAAGTTGCTGAGGCTGGCTCTAACCCAAGATTTTCCTGTCTCAGCCTCCCAAGTACTGGGATTATAAGCATGTGCCACCATGCCTGGCCTTTAAAACATAACATTTTGTTTCTTTTTATTGAAAATAATTTTCAATAAAATTATTAGCTGTGACTGTCCATAACCCTTAGTTATGATATGGACACAAGGACCTAACCTTAAGTTTTAAATACATGCTTAGAATTTTTGCTGGAACAAAAACATAAAGATGTAAGGGAGCTAATTTACAAGATAGTAGTGCTGTAGGATAAAAGAAAGTCAATGAATAGGCAGAAAGGCGACTTAGGGAGAAGGAAAATGTAACTTTAATGTGAAAGCCTGTGACAAGACCTTTCAGACCCAAAAGTCTATGAGGAGTATTCAAGTAGCCCTGAGAAGTACTGACCATCCAAAAGATGAATCTTCTTGGACATTACTCAAGAAAGCCATCTCTTCTTATATAGTTAGCTGTTCTAGAACATTTTGTTCGAAAAGGATATCTACTGATACCACAGTGAAGGTCAGAACTTAGAAAATGACCTATGTACCCTAAGTTTCCTGGGACTGAAGTCATTCTCACATACCTTCTCCTACCCACCCCTCAAGAAAGTCCCCTATAAAAAAAGAGCCCCGCACTTCCAAAGGGATTCACCTCAATATGGGGAGGTCCATATTCTCCTTTGGATGTGTATTTCCCAGTGTCCTAAATTATTTTCTGTCTATGTCTTAGATTGGTATGTGCAAGTCTTTCCTGTCATGTAAGCCAAAGACTGTCAATCTCAAGATGAAAAATTAACCCTTTTTCCATGATGGCAAGAATTTTGAAGTCAGAATAGAACTGCAGAAATAGCTTGGTTATCCTGCTTGGCTTTTCTTGCTTGCTTAAGATGCAATTTTTTCTTCAACTTTGTGCTTCATGGACTGTGAGTTCCTCCAGCTTCTTGCTAGCATAAAGAGTTCACCTGGGCATCTCATCCACATTAATGCTTCCGTAGTGTTCAGTGTCCTAAGGTCTTCTGAATGATTATGTCCAGATGTCTCTCTTATGGTAAAACTGTATATCAAGGGCAGAAGAAGAGGGATGTTCAAGCTTAAGAACAGAGATAATGTGCCCAGGCTCCTCCTTTAGATTTCATTTGAACCCTTTGCTTATTGGATGACAACCAGTCACATGCTCACAGTAGTGAGAGCAGGTCTTCATTTAGGCTACTGATTTAAATGTTAATGTCTCCTAGAAACATCTTCATAGACACATCTAAGGACAATTTTCCTACCCACCAACTGGGTATTCTTTATCCCAGTCAATTTGGCATTCAAAATGAACTATTACCAAGTCTATATCTTTCAAATAATTCCTGGAAAATATTGTTTGTTATTATAATGCTTGAAAATCTTAACATGCAAAACTATTTTTAATTGCCTAAGAACTTAGTCTTCTTTTTGTAATTTTATTTAAATTGAATGATACCAACATGTATTCTGAGAGTAAAAATTCAGAGTCTTCTCCATCTCCTCTCACATCAAATCAGTAAACAACACACCTACATTTAATTTAGCTATGCATTTTTTCTTCCTTCACACCTTACTTGGAACTGTTGTCTTCTTTCAACTTAGTAATTGTGAAATCTCTTCCCTGGTCTCCCCTTTTTCATTCATTCTTTAAAACTCACCATAGTAAGTTTTCTATTCTATGACACAATTTTGATAATTTTCTATTGCATCCTAAAAGATATTTATATTATATAGTGAATTCTTACAGTATCTTGTATTTTTACATTACACCATACTTGGAAAATTCTCTTTGATGGTTGATGGGGATATAATTTTAAAACTAATTTTTTCTTTTTTAAATTTATTTTATTGGTGCATTGTATCCATACTTTTTTTTTTTTTTTTTTTTTTTTTTTTGCGGGTCTGGGGCTGGAACCCAGAGTCATTTGACCTCCTAGTTACAACCCCTGCCCAATTTTTTATTATTTTTTTTAAACAGGGTCTCACTGAGTTGCGAAGGGCCTAAGTAGCTGAGGCTGTCTGCAAACCGTGATCCTCAGGTCTCAGCCTCCCTAATGCTGGGATGACAAGTGTGCGCCACCACGCCCTGCTGTATTCATACATCATAATGGAGTACAAGATGGTGGAGGCACACATGCACACATCACTCATTTAGTCCTTCCCATCCCATCCCATTCCCTGCCCCCACCTCCTGCTCATGTTTGGCTTAGTGACTGATATTTTTGAGAATGTATATCATGTACATTGGGGAGTTTCCCTCTCTCTCCTCCCATACCCTCAGGTCACCTTATTTTCTCATCTGTAGTTTCTCCTTCTTAGTCTGTAGTTTCTCCTCTGACCCATTTTCTCCCTAGCTTCTGCATGTTAAGGAGAACATTCAAATTCTTACTTATTGTGACTAACTAATCTCACTTACCATAATGTTCTTCAGTTTCATCCATTTTCCTGTAAATGATCTAATTTTGATCTTTGTTATGGCTGAATAAATTCAATTGTGTACATATCCCATACTTTTGTCATCCATTCATCTGTTGATGGACATGTTGACTGGTTCCATAGTTTTGCAATTGTGAGTCATATAGCTATGAACATAGATATGCATGCATTAATTTGGTAGTACTAAACTTTGAAGTGCCTCAAATATTTCTCTACCTTTTTTCCTCTGGACCTATGCAACCCTGACCAACCAGATGGTCATACATCTCACTTGCAAGGCATAAGCCATACATTTTCAACAAAAACAATAAGAAAGGTCAATCTTAAGAAACAATCCCTGGCCCTCCACCTCCTCAACACTCAGCAGCATCTGAACTTTGTGTTGCCAGAGTGTTTAAATTATAGCCTTTCCAAAAATTAATAAAATTTTATTTTTCTTCACCCTTCAACCAATAGTTAAATGTTTGGCATATATTATATATTCAAATATTAATTTGTGAGAGTCAAAAATTATATATTATTTTGGACTTAGTGATATCTCTTTCTAAGAGTACATTATAGCAGCTATCAAGTACCCTTTTTTTCCTAGTAGCTAAATCAAACACTAAAGAGACAAAGACAATGGTTATTTTCTTTTAACACATATAACTGATGGAAATTGCTCTCCAAAAATTCACACTGATCATTTAGTGTACATTATTTAAATATATTAGTCAATCACAATTCTGTTTTTATAATTTAACTTCATTCAGCATCCTTGAAAGTAAAGCTGAACAAATGTTTATTATCCTTTCTGCTTTAATTAGTAGAGGAATTAAGATTCAGAATTGGAACAATTTTTAAAAATCCTGCAACTAGTAAACCGTAATCCCAACTTTTAGATCTGTTTTCAATCATGTCACTATTTCCCAGCAATGGTAAATTCAGCTTCATGATCTCTGATCTACTCTACAGTTTTTAGACAATTTCAAAAATGTTTATAGAAAGAAGGCACTGTTGAGTCAATCTCAAGTGAGTTTTCTGAGGATACTAAAATATTTCTTGGAAAATTTTATTTGGTGTCAGAAAATGGTGCGATGTATGATTTGACTCATTGATTAAGACTGGAGCCTGGACTTCAGCTTCATAAGAATTGGTGAACTTGTAATCAGGACCTAAGGAGAATAATGGGCCCCAATACTCATAGAACTATTTGGCCAAAGCCAATCCCCATATGACCTGAGCGTTAAGTAGGATTTATTCCATTCAATCCACGTGAAGTCGCCTCTCATCATCTGTGGGATGACTCGCATGAAGAACCAGAGAGGATTCTTTAATCCTATATTTAGAAATGGGTTTTTAAGCATTCAGAAGGTTGGTTGTAAGGGAAACATCTGCCTTCTTGCCAGGATTATCTGACTCTTATGTTTAATGGACCTCATTTCAGAAGCCATCAGGTCAATTAGTGTCATCCTCTAGTATCCTCTTTCAGGCTCATAAATATCATGAAATCACACGTGCCCATTGATGGCTTCAAGAATGGTCATATGGTGCACACTTAGTAGCAGCGTGAAACAGCAGAGCACCTGGCACTTGCCTCCTTCCTTCTCAGAGAGTTTAATTTTGATTCTGGGACGATAGAAAAACAAATAACCAGACATAGTCCATCAACAGCCTTACATATCAACTTTTCTTTATCTGTACATGAACACTATTGAAAGGAGGGAGTATTAAAAATATATGGCTATAGTGTTTCAATTCTATTACTTTTGTTCATATTTGGTTGTTATGTTGATGGTCTAGCAGAGTTACACAAAAAGAAAATAGAGATATTATTTATTCCATATGATTTATATTATACTTCTACTTTTAGCAATATGACTAGTTTTATTGTAGCTAAGAATTCCCATTAATTTGATAGAAATAATCTGAAGTATCAAAGAATAAAATTTAATTGAAATTAAACTGAACAAAACAATAACCTATTTTTATAAAAATCATAAAGTAAATGTGGACTATCAAAAAAGCAAAATAAATACATTTTCAAATTATTTATGCTAAATATTAAATGTGAAGCATAAATAATTTTAGTCAATAGATATAAACATAATTAATTCTATTTATTTTGAAAATTTGGTCATATTTTAACAGATGAAAATATATCCGTGAATACATGCATGCATAAATGTATAACCTTGAATCTCATTATGCTATATGCTTATAGCACACCAATAAAATAATAAAAAGTAAGTAATTTTTTAAAATACAAAATTATTTTTATTACGCCATGGCTATTTTGTTGTAAAAATTGTCAGTCAGTGATTGTAAAATTTGGTAATATGAATTTCATAATGCCACAGATTTTTCAACTGTGTGTGCAGCTGTTGTGGACGATGAGCTAACCCATGAATTCTGACACATCCACAACTTGATGCAAGAAGAGAAATCAGAAAATGGGCACTTGTCTGTACTAGGAATAGATTAGGTATTACATGTATGCTCTCTGAGGAGGATTTTACAAGCAGTTAATTTGTCTTGACTCTACATGAACACGTGTGTTTCTCAAATAACTACACGCACTCCAAAATATTGGCCATTCTTGATGGTGGCTGCAACAGTCACAATCTTCATTTGATACTGGAAGGCTGCAATTTCTCAAGGGCAGGAGTAAGAGCAATAGAGCTATTTTCTGTTTCCCTTCGGAATAAACAAGTAGTGCCTGAGCCCTGGGTCCTGGTTATGGATATTGATACAGCACCTATTACCAGGGTTTGGTAATAAACATAACTCTCCTATAACCCTTTTGATCCCATAAGAACTTGCAAAACTCCACTAGTGATCTAGTTAGCCTAGATATATGGCCAGAGCTTCATTTCCAATGATTTCTGTGTATCACTGAACTATTATCACAAAGCTTGCCTCCTATTTGTAGAAAGTATACTGTTCTGTTCAGCAAACTTCTGTACTTGTGATAAGGTATATGCCATGTATATGAAATTTTATATCTTATGCATTATGCATATTATGTTTGTATATATTATATGTCTAATAAACTTAAATACATATATAATTTAATGTCATCATAAATCCTTGTGTCCAGCTTTAACCTTTAATGACAAAGTTCATATGAAAATATTGTCATGCTGAGTAGAGAAGAATTCATGTTCAACGCATTTTTTAAAGTTGAGTATGTAAAAGTAACACTCAATTAAATACCTAGTTCTTAACAGAAATTAATATTAAATGACTTAAACAATTGAGTTATCTCTAAATCTATGGTCTTGATAATTTAATTAACTATTGTTAGAATTTTGAAACAAATGACATATTAAATTGCAATTCAAGTGTAAATTTTTTCACACTTAAAAAGCAATATCTAAAACATTGAGAAAGTACTTATATTCTGGACAGTATGTCTAGGCATGATAGAATAAAATGAAGACTCGGTATGCTTGATATCAAAGCATGAAAGGCCCTTTGGTGGGAAAAATGAAAGAACAGAATTAGAACTTTCTGATATTTAGAAGTTCAGAAAATGTCCTTGTTCTATTAAGAACTTCATGACAAGGAACACATTCATCTTGAGGAAAAACACGCAGGTCTCTACTGACTGGTATCTGACAGGTACAAGACAGCTCAGAGTAATGGAATTAATTATGCAATTTTATTGGACGGATGTCTAGGAGGAAGGGGATCCCTCCACCAAAAGACCATGGAAGGCCTGGAGGAGGTACCAAGAGAGCTCATTAGCCTAAGAAGATAGATTATATGGATCGATTTTACACATGTTTCTTGAGATTAGAAACAACTAGATAGTCTGCCATGCACATCTGCCTTCAAAATTTCTATACATAGTTCCATATTAAGTGAATAATTTTACAGATGCCTAGGGCAACTAAAAATAATTTAATCAGATGGCTTGTGAGCCTACATATCTAGATAGACACAGACTTCCTAGATATTTATTGATATCTACAATATTTAGATAATGCATTGTTAAAAGAATATAAGAACGTAAAGAGACTGACATTTTGTTTCTTTAGTTTTTCATGTATGACTGTCTTGTCATGTATAACCTCTAGTGGGTCACAAAACATTTCGAACTCAGAATGGCAACAAAAGCAACAAAATGGACTTGTTCAATTATTTGGTTTCATCTAATAATTTCCATCCAATACACTGTAATTTTAGTTTCACTTTCAAATACACCTTTATTTTAACCATTGTTATCCATGTTTCCTGGTAAAACTGTTATCAAAGTTATCATCAGTTATGACCTAGAAGATTCAAAATTTCTTCCTGATTTTTCTGGTCCTCTATCCAGTTGACTATTTGCTCAGCAACCAGAGATTTTTATAGCATTAATCAGATTTACGTGTCCCTTGCTTACAACCCTCTGGTGGCTTCCAAATAAAAGTAAAGTAAAATTTAAAGCACCTACTGACATATATAAAGTTCTATATGTGATAAAAACTAGTAATTCAATTTTATATGTTGTATATAAATAAAGAAATTCCTAATATAAAAATTTCTACTGAAACCTAAAAAAATCAGTTTTGGTGTAAGCAACTAAGATTTCCTTCCTTCCTTCCTTCCTTCCTTCCTTCCTTCCTTCCTTCCTTCCTTCCTTCCTTCCTCTCTCCCTCCCTCGCTCTCTCACTCTTTCTCATTCTCCTTGTTATCATAACCAGAAAAAGAAAGAGGAAAACTACGACCATGGAATCAAATATCATCATGACTTTCTTAGACTCTCACTGATGTTCATTAACTTTTTCACCTTTTTAAAACATGTGCTCTCACATTTGAAAAAAATGCTCTCCCATTGATGAAATTTATACACTATACATAAAAAATATTTATACTTGATGTCTAGGGGCATCATGTGAAACAGCAGGTCTCCCTACCTGTTCTCTAACTCCAGTCTTACTCCCCAGAGGTAATCATTTTGAGTAGTTATTTCCAGGTGTTTATAATAGTACACTTACATTAGTGTTCCTTTTCAATTGCTATGATTTTGGTGCTAGCTGGCATTGCACAAATTATCTTTTTCACATGTTAGGATGTGAAAAAGTAGACAGAAAAATAAAGTGCTGAGACATAAGAAGCATGTGATACATCCCTAACAATTCATCAAATTAGTATATACAAAAATTATGCACGAACTATATGATTTTGGTTTGGTATATACAAATGACTATAATTTGGTTTTAAAAATATTAGGTAATTTCAAGGAGAAAATATAAACTTAACATCCAGTGGTGATAATAGTATGTATTAATATAGGGAAGAAATGTAACAATATAGTAACAAAGCAACAATTGAAAAAAAAAATACTTGGGTTTCAGCTGGGCATGGTGGCACAGGATTCTAATCCTAGCATTTGGGAGACTGAGACAGGAGAATCGCTGTTCATAGACAACCCACAGCTACTTAGTGAGGCCCTCCGCAACTTAGTGGGACCCTGTTTCAAAATAAAGAATGGAAAATAGGGCAGGGGGTGTAGCTGGGAGGTAGAATGCCTCTGGGTTCCATCCTCAGTAACTCAAGAAAAAAATTACACACACAGTACATTCAGTACACTGGATGTGAGTTGACCATTTAAGGAATGGCCTGTACAGTTTGGGATCAGTTGTTTAGTATGTGATTATTTCTTAAGATAAACAATTTTATTAATCATTTTTTAAACTTTCATTTATTTAAATCCTTTTGTACCAAATACTTGTAATTCTCTCTCTCCCTCTCTCTCTTTCTTTCTCTCTCTTTCTCTTTCAATTTTTTCTTATGAATATGATGGGACCTGAGTACATTTTACCATCTAGTTCCACACTCACCCTTTTGTTTTTTATTTTAAAACAGATTCTATCTAAGTTGCTGAGGTTCTGACAAGGCTCACCTCAAACTTGAAATCTTTATACCTCAACCTCCCAGAAACTGGAATTATAGGCATAATCACAATAAAGAAAAAATTTTAAATAAAAATATAAACCATTATTAATCAGGGTGTGCTTGAGTAACAAAATTATCTTTTGGATTATAGTAGTGATGATGTTGACTAAGATAGTTTTTATAAAAAGTCACAATCAATATATAATTTACTTCAGTGTACATATACCCTTTCTAACTGCTATCTCCTTATATCAATACAAATGAACATATACATATAAATTACAACTATATATGAATTATATAACTATGTATAACTATGACTATGTATAAGGATGTTTATGACTATGTATAACTATGTATAACTATGTATATGTATAACTCTGACTATGTATAATGATTGTTTTTTCTCTCAAATTATCCTCTAATCATGTGACATTCAGTTCAGCCTTTTTTTCCTTTTTTTTTTCTTTTCTTACAAGAAGAGTACAACCTAGAAGTATTTTTAAGGGTAGGAAAATATACAATTATGAATGCTATACAATTCATCAGGAATTCTCCCATTTGTCAAAAATATACCAGAATACGTAATTATTAGGCATGATTGATCCTTTCATATCTTGATTTTATAAAATGTGATGCAAGAGTAGAATTGTATGTTTATAAAAAATTCATTTTCATAGAGATTGGTTACTCCAAGAACAATGGTAAAAAGTGCACAGAAATAGGGGAAAATGAAATTGCTCCCAAAGAAAAACACCTCTGAGATTTACTCTACCTCATCAGAGCTAAATGAACACTTAATGGAAAAGCTGATATTTACTCATGCTGCACTCGGGGGCAGAGAGATTAACAGGTATTTCAATTTCCTGGTTCTGGGATGCTTCTGGTATGTTTTACTAGTCTTTCAGGTGACTTTTTCTTGAGTATAAACCAAACATAAAATCTTTTTGTTATATTTAAATACAAGTCAGCTTCCAAAGGGAAAACAAAATGTTTGACCTTCTTACAACATTTTATCTACTTTATTTTGTACTGAACATTGAAATGTCTATGAAGATGCGTGGGTACTAGTGATCCATGGTAACTAAACGAGTTTTTTTGAATGTGAGCAATCAAGATATATGCTTATATAAAGAAATGGGAATTTATGTATATTTTCTTTGTTTTTTCAATTTTTATGTTTCTGAATCATTTTGAGAGTAATTTAAAAATGCAAATTTGTCTTCTTTACCTCTGATATAGAGCCTGATCATCTCCATTTCCAATCAGATACAGGTGTTTTAAAATTTCTAGTATTTCTATCACATTTTGAGCAGCAAGGATTGCACGACTTCGAAGCCAGCCTCAGCTGGCTTAAGAGACCGTGTTTCCAAATAAAAATAGGTCTGGGAGTGGAGCCCAGAAGTAGAAGGCCCCTGGGTTCCATCCCCCAGTACCACCAAAGAAAAAAAAAAGAAAGAAAGAAATATGGTACTTCTGTTTTGGTATTTATTTTGTTAATTGAGAGAAAAAGATCTAGCATGTTAACTTTTTATTTACAGTATACTCTACCTTCAAATACTCTTTATATATTTCTTTTGTCTTTGTGGTTTGATTTTTACAATGCTGTAAAATCTGAAAGTCTGTCCTCCCTTTTAAAATATACAGTCTTCTTGATTCAAATAATACATAGTAAAAGAGATTAGATTGCTATTTTAATGTATACCCATAAAATATAACTTATCCTGCTGGGCATGGTGGTGCATGCGTGTAATCCCTGTACTTGAGAGGCGGAGACAGGAGGATCTCGCAGGTTGGAAGCCAGCCACTCTGGCTTAAGAGACCCTGTTTCCAAATAAAAATATAAAATAGGTCTGGGAGTGTACCCCGGAGGTAGAAGAGTTTTCAGGAACCCCAGTACCACCAAAAAAAAAAAAAAAAAAAATCCTAACTGGGCGTGGTGGTGCACGCTTGTAAACCCAGCATTCAGGAGGCTGAGACCGGAGGATAGCGGTTCACAGACAGCCTCAGCTACCTAGTGAGGTCTCTGCAACTCAGACCCTGTTTCAAAAAAAAAAAAAAATAGGGCAGGGGGTATAGCTTGGAGGTCAAATGCCCCTGGGTTCCATGCCCAGACCTGTAAATAAATCAATAACATATCCTTCAATTTCCAGTCTATCATATATGAAGCTTGAAAGGGGACACTCCTTATCAACAATAAATATAAAGATTAAAACTAAAAGCTATAGTTTTTCCTCTCCCCAGCACTCTCTTTAGTTCTTTCCCACTATTTATTTTTTTAATTTTTAATTTTTTTTTGTGGTACTGGGGATGGTAGCCAGGGGCATTCTATCTTTGAGCTACATCCTAAGCCCTATTTTTTCTATTCTTTATTTTGAAACAGGGTCTCACTGAGGTACAAAGGTCAGTAAGTAGCTAATACTGTCCATGAACCACGATCCTCCAGTCTCAGACTCCCAAATGCTGGGATTACAAGTGTGCGCCACCACGCCCGGCAGTCCTCTCCCACTATTCTATTCGTCTTTTTGCTCATTTAATTGAAGTCCCTTTTGTTTACTATTTTTTTCTATAGCTACCACCTAGAAGGGAAAACATATGACCCCATATGAAAACATACGATTTCAATTCCATAATGTTCTCGTTTCATCCATTTTTCTGCAAATGAAATAATTTTGTTCTTTTTTCCTCTTTTTAAATTTTATGTGGATCATATTGATAATGGCATACATGCACACAGTGCTTTCTGTCCTCCCCTCCCCCTGCCGCTCCTCCTTCCCCTCTCCCAACAATGAGTGTCCAGGTTGACCAAGCTACATTCACACTTTTACACATATTTGAATGTAGCTCATCCATTAATCAACCTCAGCCTTCTTCCTCCCATATCCTTCCATTCTAGCTTTGCTGAGGTTTCCCCTTTATTATCTGGAGTCTCTTTGGTATCCCTAATACTCCTTAGTTTGGGCATATTAGGAAAACATATGTCCTTTCTCTTTCTGTGCTTGGCTGATCTCACTTAACATAATGTTCTCCAGGTCTTTCCATTTTCTTGCGAATGACGTGATTTTGTTCTTCTTTATAGCTGAGTGGAATTCCATTGTGTGTATTTCACATACTTTTGAAATCCATTCATCTGTTGATGGAGACCTAGGTTGGTTCCATATTTTGGCTATTACTAATTGTGCTGCTATGAACATGGGTATGCATATGTTACTGTAGTTCTCTGATTTCAACCCCTTTGGTAAGATACCCAGGAGTGGTATAGCTGAATAATACAGTGGATCCATTTCCAGTTTTCTAAGGAATCTCCACACTGATCTCCGTAGCAACTGAAATGCTGGAAATTAAAACATAGTGAAATAAATACAGAAAACATGTTGAGCTTCATCAATAGACTGAACGCAGATGAGGAAAGAGTCTGAGAACTTGAGGTTGATATTTCAGCAGACATCTCCAAAGCTGACACCCACTTTGCATCCTAAACACTAGGGCCACAAGCACTAGAAATTAACCTTTTTTAGAAGCTTTAATTTTCCCAATAGAACTATAATTTCTTTATATTCATCTATGCTACTGTTTTTTTTTAAGTATAGGCATCTATACCTACTGTAGGCATCTATACCTACTGTGATAGGCGTGGTTGACTTCATCGAGGAGAAAATGACAAATGTACAGCTGCAAGAACAGAGAAAGGAGCTTTCCCTCACATGCCCCAGGCTTGGATAAATGACGCATATTTTCTATTATAGTAAAGTTGTAAGAAAGTGGCAGAATATGACTTTGGAACAACAAAAGTTGGTGACTAATTCACACACAGTGTGGCTGCTGATGCAGTTAAGCAAACAGAAAATCAAACACTTCAAAATGCCATTCTGGTGCTCAAGAAAGGGTACATTCTTATATTTTCTAAATTTAGAATTAAAACTATACATTATAGTCAATTATTTCTTTTGGTGCTGGGAATTGAACTCAGGGGAATTCTATATTTTTATTTTTTATTTGGAAAAAAGGTCTTAACTAAATTCCTAAGATCCTTGCTAAGTTCCTGAAGCTGGCAGTCCTCCTGTCTCAACCTCCCAAGTCCTGGGATTACCGGCATGTTCCCGATGATGTCAAGTGCCTGGCCCATTACAGTCAATTCTAATAGTTTTATTTTTAAGTATACTACTAGTATCTGCTATTTTTCAATATGTGTCATTAGAACATTATACTTTTTACTGGGGACTGTAACTTATGTTAAGGAATCTTTGGGGTTGACTTGTATAGTACTTGGGAGAATTGTAGCTTCAAGGCCAACCTCAGCAGATTAGCAAAATCATCCATAACTTGAAAAGACTCTGTTTCAAATACAATAATGAAAAATGGAGTGGGGATGTAGTTCAGAGGTAGAATACTCCTGATTTCAATCCCCAGTACCAAGCAAAAACAAAAAACAAAATCATAGGGTATATCAAAAATAAAAAAAAATAAATTAACTGCTGAATCTACGTGTTGTTAGAACCAAGAACAAGCCAGATACATTCTCTAATATTTACATAAGTCAATATTTTGTAGTGCAGCTATTGTAAAGCAAAAAAAAATTAAAACAGGATAATATTACAAATGGAAAGAACAATAAACTTTATTTACAATTCATATGATGGTGTATCTATGAAAGCAAAAGAAATCTTAAACCAAAACCTTACCCAATAATTGCACCTCTGAAAATTGAATGTATAGAAATGAAAAGCAGCTTTACGGAATTGAATATTGTATTTTTGAGAAAACCAAATTTCAAAGTAAATTGTATAATGAGATCTTGCTTTGTTAGCAATAAAAACAAAAATTATAGCCAATCCTATAGTTGGGAGATGGTGTAAATGAAAGTAGAAACACCCTCTAACTTTAATATTATCATAGTTGGGTATAATCAAGATATAAATATTATAAAAAATCATGAAGTACCTAATATTATTTATACATATCAATATTCATATTTAATATAATAATGTTCAATAAAATATAAATTGGTAATATAAAATAATATAAATATAAAAATATAAAATATAAATTGGTAACACAAAAGCTTAGTTATAATGTTAATTACAATGATTAACTTTTTGTTATGATTAGTACATTATTTTTCTTTAAAGGAAACCAAATTTTGGAAACAGTTTTACATTGATGTGAATGGATCATATTAAAGCCATTATTTCATTTTGTGCGATATGATGCATTGTATTTTACTAGGTATTTTATTAAAATTTAACTGACATATCTTAATACACTTAAAAATTAGTAAAGCATTGAAATTCTAATGCTGGTGATGGCAAAATATTGACACTGGTTGGAAACATCAACGGAATGTATAGTATCGCTAGCTAAGCTCACACCCTTTGACCACTTTTTCAGCTCCATGCTTCCAAAGGTTTCCCTCATCATTTGTATTCATCATCTTGGAAATGAGTAACTGATCTTAGTAACAAAAGTTTACCCGAGGCAAATGTCCACTCTGAAACTCATTCCTATGGCACATTTTGAAGGTATACTATCCAGAGCATTATGACATTTTCATTATACTGTAGACCTCAGTATATTCTGTAGGTGAAGAAAAACCAGGTGAATAGGGAAGTCTGTACTTGGCACAGTGATTTTGAAGACCTTGGAACAAATATGAATATGCTATGGATACAGCTAGCAAAAAATCGACTTGATGTTTGAATACATTTACATTTATGCTTTCTTTACAAAATTCCAAGAAAAAAATCAACATAAGAAAATAAATCAAATTTTTGAAAAAGAGTTTGTGTGTCAACTCATCTTTATCATATATAATACAATTGTGAGTAAATTTGAAAATTCAGCTCAGTTTCAAGCATTCTTTCTCAATTTGTTAAGCTAAACAAAAATTGTATCAAAATTGTAATCTTTCATCAACATACCAATTATATATTTTAAAAGTATGTGATATATTTCCAAAACATGAGTGAACAAATCAAATGTAGAGCATTTGATTGAGTGGAATTCTCCATTAAGTTTGACTTCCAAACTGCAAAACACTTAAGTAGAATACAACTAATTGACTTTCTTTCTTTCTTTCTTTCTTTCTTTCTTTCTTTCTTTCTTTCTTTCTTTCTTTTCTTTCTCTCTCTCTCTCTTTCTTTCTTTCTTTCTTTCTTTCTCTTCTTTCTTTTATTTTCTTTATCTTTTCCTCTATCATAGAAATAATTTCCTCAGGGTATACAATCGAAAATTACATTGAACTTCCTTTTATACTCAGTAGAAATAATCAAATGATATTATCATCCATAAAACATGCACATTAATAATAATAGATTTGTACTTTGATGGAATAGAGTAGCCGACCTTAGAAACAAAAATTTACCTGAGGAAAGTGTCTACTCTGAAACTAATTTCTGGTACACTGGGATGGCATACTTTCCAGAGCTTTATTCTCAAGTGTTCGTGATCATTAAACATTCCTCCATCTTGAAAGAGTCTACTAATTATGCCAGTGACAGCACTTTCTAAAATATTAGGAAGGAAAAACAAACCCTAAGAAAAAACAAAAATTAGGTAAACCATTTTATTTTGATTTGATGGCATAAGAAGTCTTTTTATTATCCAAGATAGTAGCTCTGGTTTCTGAGAAGTTTTATTCTCGGCACTTGATAAGTAGCCCATAGGCAGAGGAAGAATGGGGTGCTGGGTGATTCAGGAAATAACAAAGAGTAGAAAGGCAATAAAGAGAACAGTTTAAGTAATATAACACATAAAACTTTATGGGCTATTGGTACAGCCAGGCAAGTAACAGTAATGTATGGAGAAGTCATTTAAATATATTCACTTATTTTTAAATATTCTTAAAATTTCTAACTTTCCCCTCAAAGTAGCATGGCTTAATAAAAAGAGTGGTAAAATCATCTTCATATATTATTTTGCCACAGTTCCCTAATTCCCACAGTGTAGATGCCTCTGGTTCTGTCTGTGGTTTTAGTCAATCCTGTAGAGATTAACAGACAATTTAATGAGTACCATAAAAGTGACTTACACAGATGAAGATCAGTTTATCATAGTTCTGGGACCTCTAGGAAATTGTGGTATTTTCCAAGCCTACCACAAGTATAATCTCTTCAAAAACTGGGACTCACACTTTCTTCCTTACAGAAAAAAAAAAAAAAAGAAAAGTCGACAATCCTATCGGTGGGCTACCCTGGATGCTTCTTAGGCATCCTCTTGGGAAAGGATAAAGCCTCAAATGTATTTTTTAAACTTCCTTAAAAGTGTTTCTTTTATAAGATAAACTCTCTATGCATTTTTCTTTAGAAACTCTTAAATGAAGTTGTATACTACTCTCATTAATTGGAAGAGAAGACTTACTTTTATGAAGATGGACATATTTCTCAAGTAGTTATCAAGATTTTATGCAGTAGTAATGAAAATAAAAACAGAAAGAAATGTGACTTTGGTGAAACTTAAAAAACCTACTTTAAATTTACATAGAAGTTGGGTATGGTGGCACATGTCTGTAATTGTAGTACTTGGGAAGCTGAGACAAGAGGATCACTGATTCTCAAGGCAACTTCAGTTAGTAGAGAGACTCTCCACAAAGCACCAAGACTATGTTTTAAAACAAAAAGATAAAAAGTACTTTGGGTGTATGTAACTTGGAGGTAGAATGACCCTGAATTCAATCTTCAGTAACACGTGTGTGTGTGTGTGTGTGTGTGTGTGTGTGTGTGTGTGTTATATTATATATATATATATATATATATTTTTAAGACATTTTTAAAAAATATAAAATTAGAAAGTTTTATCCACATCTTGTAAAGATTAATTTTAACATCATAATGATATGGATAGGAGAGCAGTATTGATGGACAATTTTATATAAATTAAATGACATAATATAATTAAATGTTCCAAAGTATGCACATCACATAGGTACTTGACTTGGGACAAGACTGACATTGAAGATCAGAGAAGAAAAATGGTATTTTCAATAAAAAAGTCTAGTCCCACTTGGTATGTACATTTGTTTTGTTTTTTTAGAGGATATTTAGCTTATTTCTCATCATATCCAAAAATAAATTATAGAGAAATATATTTGAAGGATAAAGCAGTAAAACTTTTGGAACGACTTTTAGGAAAATATCTACAAAATTTTAAGTTAGGGAAAGCTGTCTTCAATATGACACATAAAACTCTTACTACTTTCAAATTAAAAACATCTGTTCATCTAAAGATACCACAATTGTTGATCATGAAAACACATACAGAATGAAAGCTGCTGTCATACTTATAAATAACAAAAGAATTGTAAACAAAAACAAACAATAAACAAAAATACTATAAATTTACCAGTATACAAATGAAAAACATTGGAATATATATATATATATATATATATATATATATATATATATATATATATATATGAATATTAAGCCAGGCATGGTGGCACATGCTTGTAATCCCAGCATTCGGGAGGCTGAGACTGGAGGATCATGGTTCGCAGTCAGCCTCAGCTGCTTAGCGAGGCCCTCTGTAACTCAGTGAGACCCGGTTTCAAAATAAAGAATAAAAAAATAGGGCAGCAGGTGTAGTTTGAAGGTCGAATGCCCCTGGGTTCAATCCCCAGACCTGAAAAAAAAAATTAGAATTTTATACTATTCTTATTCAAATGTATTTCCCTTTATTATAAAACAATAAATAAATTTTTAGAATTGTTTTTAAAAAAATATACATAATTTGATCCTGGTATTCTGGTAGTTATTAAAATGCATATTAGATAATATGAATATTATGAAATAGAAATATTTCTGAAAGTAGAAATTTAAAAAAAGATTTCTACTTTCTCAGAAAACACATAAGAACAATGAAGTTACATATCACAACTTTAAGTAAAAATTGATAGAGATTGAAAACAGTATTGATTTCAAGAGTAATAGTTTATTAATTAATTTATTGGATATAATAGATTTCAGTGTTGGTTGCCAAAATACTTTTTGTCAAAAATCAGACAGAGATTTGTGGAAGAAAGATGGCAACTGAGTAAGGACCCTTAGAAGAGCCTGTCTCTAACTCTTCTCAGAGAGCTCCCATCTGAGCAGCATCCCACATCCCAAATTACCCTCATGGGGAGTGGGAACTAAAGATAAAGAACTCAGCAATACCTCCATGGCCACCTTTAAACACCTAAGCCTGAAAATGGGGGAGCAGAAGTAGCAAACCAGGGAAATGAGAGCAATAGCATTCCACAGACCCCACCATACGTTGAGGACCAACAGGAACCTTTGGAAGATCTGAACAGTCTTAAAATCAGCAACTGAGATGTACTTCATAGACATCCAGATCACCAAATAAAGAATTATACAGCCCCACAAGGACAGAATAGAGTGGGTTAACCACATTCAGTCCCATACATCTCAATCCCACTCTATTGGGTACCCAGTGACACAGAGGCAAGCACCGAGGGAAGTGAATGCTGAATTCTCACAAGACAACTGAGAAGAGAACATAAAAATGGGATGAAAACACACACAGACTGCGACTGAACGTGGTACATGAAACTTTCAGGAGTAAAGAAGTCTGAAAGATATAGATCAACCCAGCCTTCTCTTTGAAGAACAGAGTCCAACGCTTGCATTGGGATGGCTTCAGTAGCACTCAGAGTCTGCTCAGGCAGAGAGAGACACTAAGATAGGGTGTCAGTCACTGCAGGAGACTAAAGCATTGGAACTGAAAACTGACAGCATTGCTATACGTTACCAAGAAAGTGAGAGTGTCTGAAACATGCTTGAGAACCTAATGTAGTAAGTAAGTAGACCTTCAACAGTTGAAAGTGTCCACACATACCCAAGAGAGCAGCAGAGGCCACATGCAAAAGGTTTTTTTCTTCTTCATCTTTTTTTTTTTTTTTTTTTTTTGCAGGTCTGGGGATGGACCCAGGGGCATTCGACCTCCGAGCTACACCCCCTGCCCTATTTTTTATTCTTTATTTTAAAACCGGGTCTCACTGAGTTGCAGAGGGCCTCACTAAGTATTTGAGGCTGTCTGTGAACCCTGATCCTCCAGTCTCAGCCTCCCGAATGCTGAGATCACAAGCGTGTGCCACCACGCCTCACTCTCTTCTTCATCTTTTTAATCTGCATCTTTCTCTGTGTTTTTGCTGTTATTCTATAGCTCAGTACTTAACTATTTGTAGAGTTTGACTTTTTTTTTTACCACTTTTGTAAATTGTTCTCTCTGTTCTATCTTTTCTTCCCCCCCCCCCCTATTTCTCTTTTGCAATGCAAGGGATTGAGCCTAGTGAATTATGGGTAAATATCCTGGGCTACATTTCCAATCCCCTGACTAGAGGGGCCTCCTTCAAGCAACCAGCAGGAGTAAGCCTCTCTCTGCACCTTTTCCCTAATCTACCTCCTCAACAAAGAAGGAAACAGAATAGTTGGGAGAGTAGTCTTGAACACGAGCTTCTGAATAGTTTTTACATATTTTCTATTCAAGCTTCAAGTAACAAACAAACAAACAATAACAACAAAAAAACTAAACAGAAAACCTAGCAAGAAAACATCCAAAGACACAAGGAAAAGCAGCTCTTTTACAATAGAGAAACTTTACTCACTCCCGATTAACCAAATCTTAAGGTTTCTTCTTATTTTACTTATTTTTATTTTTCATTCTTATTTTTTATTTCCTCTCTTCTTGTGTGTGTACATGTGAGAGATTTTCTGTATTTTGTTTTATTCTCTCATACTCCTTGTGAACTTATCTACCTTGTATTAAAACCATTTTGTATCACTATATATAAATATTCTACATTAGCTACTAAAATTCTTCTTTATTTTCACTATCTCTAATATTTACTATATATATTACCTAGCTACAGTCCAACTCTTATTCTACTTGATTTTATTTTATACTTTACCCTATTCTTGTATTCTTTGCTCTAGCTCCTTTTTCCTCACTTACCCTTTACCATTGACTTCTCTAAATCCCTACCACTAAAATTGGAACATATAGGTGAACCAAAAGGAAGGACTATCAGACTCTAAGGACTAACTAATCACAGAATATGGACTAAACTGCCTAGTGAGTCTCACATCAAATTTTAAAAATACAAGCACAAGCTCTTCTACTTATAACTCAGAGGCTGCTCCATATTATAAAGGTGACATATGCTCCTCCGCCTTTAATACCTGGAACTCATCATCACTGCAGCAGGCAGACAGAGACAGAGGCTATTCACTTTTAAGCCATATTTTGAAATAAATATCTACCACCAGAATGAGATACTACAAAAGGAGAGAGAGATTAGACATAGAAAACCCACAGAGTAATAAAGAGCCATAAAAAGCAATAAAAAATATAAACTTAAGAAACATAAAACTATGAGAAAGAAGAGATAAAGGAAACAATGAGTTCCTACAATCCCACAACAACAGAACCTACCAACACAGAGATTCAGAGAATGCCAGAAGTACAATTCAGAAGTTTAATAGTTGAAATAATATAGAAATTTCTAGAAAATAATTCAGAGAGAACATGAAAGAAATAAAATTAAAAATAGCAAAAAATCTGATATACTGAATAGAAATAAAAAAGAAATCTGAAGAAAGTGAAGGATATAATTAATGAAAGGAAGACATTAATACAAACCATCAACAGCAGACTAGAGTACATGGAAAACAATATCTCACTCTTAGAAGATGACCACTCAAGAAATGAACATACTGTGTATAATTTAGAATAAAAAAACAATTAGACAACATGAATTGAACATTGAAGCACTCTGGACCAACTATAAGAGATCAAATAAAACAACAATAGGCATAGAAGAAGAGATACAAATCAAAACAAAAGGAACCAAAAATCATTCCAGAGACATAATATCAGAAATTTTCTAAATAGGAAAAACAAGATTGACACACAGGTTTAGAAAACATATAGAACCTTCATTAGAGGAGATCAGAGTAAAGGTTCACCATGCCATATAATAATCATATTGACTAATGTAGAGGCCAGGAGAGAATCTGAAATGCAACAAAAGCCAAAGGCCAAGTGAATTTCAGAGACCAATCAATAGGTATCACTTCAGAATTCTCAAGCCAAATCATAAAAGCCAGAAGGGCCTGACGTGACATTCCAAACTCTGAAAGAAATTAACTTTCAGCTAAGATTATTCTACCCAGTAAAAATTCTTTCAAAACTGATTAAGAAATAAAAATTTTATGGCAAACATAAGACGAATTCATTTTTTCCCAAACTACCACTAGAGAAAATACTCAATTAAATTACAAAGAAGAAATAAAAAATAAATGCCAGAACCAGAGTAACTATGATTTTTATGCAAAGAGTAACTAAGCAAAGAACAAACACTAAATCAAACAGAACTTAAAATGTTACAACTCAAAACTTTAGAAATTAAAAATAATCTCTTAATAATCAGTGATCTCAACTTTCAATCTATAAATACAAGGTGGAAAAATGGATTAAAATCCAGAATCCATATTTGTGCTATCTACAAGAAACATATCTTACACATAACAATATTTACAAACTAAAGGTGAAGAGCTGGAGCAAATACAAGCAGGAGCAGCAATCATGATATCAGACAAAGTACACTCTAAGCTTAAACTTATCATAAGAGACAAAGCAGGTCATTTTTTACTAGTAAGAGGAACAACTCAACAAGAGATAAAATGATAGTAAACATTTATGCCCCAAACAGAAGTACAACCATTTTCATAAAACAAACTCTTCGTGATATTAAGTCTCACAAAGATTCCAATATAATAATATTGGGAAAATCTAATACTCTCACACTACTAAATCAATCTTATGAATAAAAGGTCAGTAAAGATGCCTCAGACCTAAGGAACATCATTAACCAAATGGATCTGTTAGATACAACTGCAGCTGAATTCATATTCTTTTCAACTGCTCACTGAATCTTTTTCAAAATAGATCATATCCTGGGCCACAGAAAAATCACAAGGAAGTTCCACAACTATGACATAACCACTTGCATCTTTTTATACCATAATGGAATGCTATTAAAATTCAACTTTAGGAAGACCCAGAGAAACAACATAAACACATGGAGACTGAACACCACATTGCTGAATGAGAAATGGATCATAAAATAAATAAGGAGAGAAGTTAAGAAATATCTGGAAATAAAAAAAGACAGATACAACATATCAAAATTTCTGGGATACCTTTAATGCAATATTATGGAAAAAATCTATTTCTCTGAATGCTCACTTAAGAGAACAGAAAAATCATCAAATAAGTAACCAAAGGTTGTTAATTCAACTGGTATCTAGAGGGCAATGAGGATGGCATTATGAAATTGTGCAAAGAGGACATGGGCATGGCATGTGATGTCTTAGGTGTGGCCTCACAATTACCCAGCCTCCAACCTAATGCCAAGAACTAATTTTGTATTCAAGTTTTGTTTAGAAGCCTGCCTAGTAAGACTCTCATATTGTTTACTAACTTTTGAACTCAAAATTAATTATAATATTTATCCAATTATGTATTATCTATCAACAATAAAAATTTTCATTTGCAGAAGAATATGGTGACAATTTTTTTAAAAATTCAATTTCTTAACAAAATTATCTATCATCATCATCATCATCATCATCATCATCATCATCATCATTTGGTACTGGGACTAAAGATTGAACCCAGGAGCAGAATATCTTGAGCTATACTCCTAGCCCTTTTTATTTATTATTTATTATTTATTTATTTATGTATTTATTTTGAAGTAGGATCTTCTCAAGTTGCTGAGGCTGACCTTGAACCTGTGAACTCCTGTCTCAGCATTCCTAGTACTGGGATTTCAGGCATGCTACACTATGCCCAGATGGACATTTTAATTCGTAAGAGAACTTCAAATGTCTAACTAAACGCATGGCATCACACTAATGGGAACCATCATACTTCTGCAACGTTGGGTCTTTCTTAGTATGGTCCCAAGTTGTATCTTTATTTTGCTGTCTACCACATGCCCTCTCTTGATGTAAACAAGAGCTCTTCCTACCAACTCAGATATGATCATTCCCCTGTGAGCTCTTTGGGCTCATGAGAATCTTGGAATGTGGTGGAAAAATATTTACATAGAAAAGCCTGATGAACCCAGAGCACAGCATCTCATCATGATGAGAGCTTTCTTTGTTTAGCTACTCAGATATCAGAGCACTGATATTCTCTTCTGTCCCCAAACAAGAGCTGTGGTATATATGTGAATGTGTGGGTATGGGTGTGTCCTAAGTAACATCAGATTAAAATTAGTGTTTATTTTATTATTATTATTATTATTATTATTATTATTTATTATTATGTGCGTGAGTGTGTGTGTGTGTGTGTGTGTGTGTGTGTCTTTTAGTGGGATTGAACCAAGGGGCATTCTACCTCTGAAGTACATCTCTATCCCTATTTTTATTATTTTTAATTTGAAACATGATTTCACTAAGTTCCAGAAGGCCTCACTAAATTGCCAAAACTAGCTAAGAATATGTGTTCTCCTGTCTGTCTCTAAAGTACTGAGAATACAATCATGTATCACCATGCCTGGCTAGTGTGTTTCTTACACCTGTGAAGACTGTCATTTCTAGTATTACTTAGACGTTTGAACAATAGCTTTCATACTGTTTCCATTCAGGAAGCTTTCTCATATACTTCCACATTCTAAGACAAAGTCGTCTTTATTTTTCCAGTCTGAGAACCTTATGTATTTTTCTCAGTTCAAGGCACTGAAATCTCAAATTTTTAACACTTTCTGAAAGTAATAAAATATTTGTCTTCAAATATTTGAAGGAAGGAAAACATTCCTTATTTTTAATTGGTAGAATTCCTCTAATGGATCAAGTCTGTGAAAAGGAGAGGCTGGCAGGATGGAAAGGTAAAATGTAGTCAGATTTTCTTATTCTTATTGCTTGAATACTCACATTCAATTCTCTTTCCATAATATATTTTCTCTGAAGAGTTTATATCTAAATAATACCAATGCTTATAATTTAATGGAAACGGCATCCCTTGGTCATAAATGAAATATTTTAAAATAAATAAGTATGCAGAAAGTAAATTATTTTTTTCTCAGTTAATGAGGAAAAAAATCTGTTTGAAAATTTGGGGCTTTTAATGAAAAGCTGAATCAGCACTTCATGATGGAAGAAAAGCCTTTGTCATTATTTGCAAATAAAGGATTTATTGTGGAACTAGACTTGGCTCAGTATTGGAAGTTGCTAGGTGGAAAAGTCTACAAAATGGAGCTGAAGAATGAGAGAAGTCCCTGACCAGACCCTGCAAAATGCTATGTGGAGAGTAGACCATCCCAAAGGAAGGCAGCATGCGGGTATGCCCAGCAGCTCCCACAGACTCTTGAATGGACTGGCTGCAGCTGTGTGGAAGGCCGTTCACTCTGAGTCTGGTGGTGCCTCGTGATTGCTGTTGATCAACCTGTCAGCTGTCAGAAGGAAGAGGTGGATGTGGAGGAAATTGAGGAAGAAAAAGGTAGACTCTGCCAACACCACTGTGTCTCCTGGAAGACACTTTCAGGAAAAAATAAAAGTGTCTTTTTTTGGGGTTGGGGGTACTGAGAATTCAAACTGGGCTCATTCTAAATCTGAGATGTACCTCTGCCCTTTTATTTTTATTTCTGTTTAAAAACAAGGACTTATTAGTTGTTGAGGCTGGCTAAGAACTTGTGATCCTCTTGTCTCTGTCTGCCAAGTACTGAATAACAAATGTAGGTTATCTTCAACGTTATTTTTTGAAGTGTCTATACCAATCATCTCCCTGCCTGTTTCAGGTTGTCCATTATCTTTTATCCTAGATCACTGGAGTATTAAGAGACTTCCAGGGGTTTTCTGTATCCTATTTAGACGACTTTCTCGCCTATTCTCCGGGAGCAGCTCAATTTCCTCGTGACAATCATAGCCAATCACTCAGTCTAGTATGGTAAACCTTTTCTTAGCCAGTTTGGAAGTAAAAAAAAAAAAATCAAAGCTTTCAGCTTAATGGAACCATTACTCAATCCGCTCATGGGAAGATTCCTTTCTTTAAGGTAACACTTGTATGCTGACAGACACAAATTTTCAGGACAAGGACATTTTTCCCCAAATAAGTCAGCATAGGTAATATGCAGAGGAGTCTTTCCCATTTAATTTTTTTCCATGATAATCAGACTCTAAATCCTTGGTTAATGGAGAAAGATGCCTCCCAGTTAACACCGTTCCTGAGTTATCAAGAGGTCCTCTTACCATTCTACCAGGCCAGCTGCTTCAAAGTGACATTCTAAGATTAGTCCATCTCACGTATCTAAGTCCATTACCAGCTTCATTTATTAAAAAAAATGAGTTACCTGGTATTAAAAAATGATCTGTGTAGTGCAGGCAATCACAAATACAGCTTTAAATCTGTAGATGGTGGTTGTGCATTTAGACAGGGAAGGACAATCTGCACACAGAGAAAATGTCTGTTTTCGTGAGAACAGCATCCTGCCTCTTCTGGGATTGAAATGACCCAAGGTAATCAACCAGAGCAGTGTAATCAAACTGCCTGCCTTCTGTCCTTAAGGAATGTGGCCATATTGTAGGCTATTACCAGCAATATTTTGTTACCAGCTTTCCAACTGTCCCTCCTCTAAGTATTGAACTACCCGTCCAAACACAACCCCTGCCCATAAGTAGATGGAGTTCTGCGTTGTCCACGCATTTCAGCAGGCACTCGTCTTCAGGGCCTTCTACCAGTAGAACTATTGGGCTGATACAGTTCTCGTCGCAGTAGTGCCAAATAGATCAAGCACCACCATCTGTACACTGAGCCTGAATTCTTTCTTCTCAAAAAAACTTTTCATGGAGACCACACAACTAACATGTTGCTCATACCATGAATATATATGTGCCCCCGGGTCCTACTAAAAACTTTTTCTCATATATCGGCAGTACTGAATAAACAGATACTGTACAGAAATTCATTTCTACCTGATTTTATGACACAGTGGGTAGATTATATCAGAATATTTTACTCTGCAATTATGCTATTAAGAGAAAAGTTGGGAATGCAGCTCAGTGACAGAGCACATGTTTAATACACATGAGGCCTGGGGTACTACCTTCAGTATCAAAAAGAAGACACAACATAAAGACAAAATAAGTTGCAGGCATACTTCCTGAAGCCTCCACTGCTAGCATTTACTTTTGTCATCCTAAGTATGGATTTTCCTACAGTTTCATTAAATTTGTTTCATTTAAGGAAGACCTCAAAATATGAGTTGAAATTTAGGTCTGCAAGTGATAGATTTGCTCATGACAAAAATGTTATGGCGTTCATTACATTGTTTATAATAACTCTTTTCTTGGTCACTGTCTAAACCAAGTGGAAGAATGGCTTCAATTTTCTTTCTAAGATTCAGGTCAAGTTATTAACCTGACTATTGTTTCCAGAGGGTTTAAGTCAGTCAACATCTGTCTTACAGTTGTCTGCTCACTCTGATCTGTAGAGCAGGAAAATATAAAAAATAAGATTCTTTGATTGTAGGTGATACTCTTGAGTAAAGTTTACCATAATTTTTCAGTAAAGAATCTTATTTTCTAATGAAGTATGGTTTAAATTTTATGTTAAACTTATTCCTACAGACTGGTCAAATTTAGCACATATGTTGTATTTGAAATTGAGTAGGGATATTTTAGTTTACATTCAGTAGAATGAAGACATACATATGTAATATTCTTGTTATATTACCTTAGCCTAGTATTCAAATATTCACTTATTCTTGACTATGCCTTTCATAAAGGCTGGTCAAACTTCATTAAATAATTAAATATTGATAGTTATTAACTGAAAATTAAAATTTTGAAAGTCACTTAAACTTTGCTAAAAGTTACATCTAACTACACTAAAACTAATATTGTCAGTATATGTCCCTATATTAGTTTATATATAATTACATAAAATATGCAGAAATATTTAGCATGCCTTTTTGTATGATGTATGTGTATAAGCACATATAATTTAATATTAGTATTTATGATTGACATATGGATTTATTTGAGAAACAAAATAGATAATGATGCATTATTAAGATACATATTTAAAACAAAGTTTTATAAATATTCTTAAAACCTAAGCATAATTTACTTTTAGTAGATAATAGTTTAATACATTTTTCTAAATTCAAATTAGACAAATAATATTTGTTACTTGGAAAATAAAAGAAATGGGTATTCCAAAATTTGTATATTTCAATGTTTGAGGTATTTAAGCTCTTTTTCATGAAATTGAAAAACTAGTTAATTGAATTTACCATTTTTTATTTTCCTTCTAGAGATATTAAATAATTTGAAATAGTAAAATGATAGGTGATTGAGAAAACCTAACATTTTTTAAAAACCTTAAATAACTTGTTAGATGAATATTTGCCAACAGTGTATCAACACTGTAGTATTTAGATGAAACTCCAAACTCTGCTTATAAAATTTTTATAAAATGTTTTACTACAAGAATGGAATTGATTTCTTAAGCATATATCTTAAAAAGTGAGTAACTATTAAAATTAATTAATTCAGTCATTTTCTCCCTTCTAGTTTCTTTTCAGTTAAACCTACCAATGAAATCATTCTAAGTAATATAAAAAATTTAAATACAATTTTTCCAAAAATTAAAAAGTATTTTAAATGAACTGGGACTTTCTATGGTTGCCTACCAAGAATAGCCATCAGTGCTTAAATTAAAGCAATGTAGAGAGCTTATAACTACCGTATGCAAGCAGATTGGGAACCTGGAGCTTTGTTTTCTCTTAGCTGATGTCCATTATTATGCCTACTCACTCTGAACCTAAAGCTGACAGATAAAATGTAGGACACCAGAAGATAAGGTTGAATTTTAAATTAACAGAAAATATGATTTTCATGAGTATATTGCATGAAAAACTTGAGAAATACATTTAAAACATTATTTGTTTTCTTATCTGAAATTCAAATTTAACTAAACATCTTTTACTATTATTGGCTCAGTTTGGCCTACTTAAACCACATTCTTTATTTTATTTTTAGTCTATCATAGATGTTCTTGAAAGTAAAGACCTCATAGCTTTTTCTTTTTCAGCAGTCCTTAAATTATGCATGACTGTATTCTCTAAGTAGAGAATTAAAATTTACTGTGTTCCTCTCTCAAAAATTCTTTAGAGAGTCATGGCCATGTCAGCCTAACAAAAATGCCAGTCAAAAAATTCTGCAAACTTAGAAGAGTTGTCCTTATTGACAGAGATACTATGATCTGTACTTGTCACAATTATTTCATACTGAGACATACATATTTCTAATCTCTCTCCATTCAACTTAGTTTTCTGGTAGATGGTACAAGATAGTAATAAAAGCAAAGCTAAATGATCTGGTTGAGATTGACCCCAACTTTCTGCATTGGTGTTACCTGTTAACTAACCTTACTAGCTTCACAGACTAAATTAGTAGTGTTGAGCTTTAGTGATACTGAATACATTTTTACAGGAAGAGATAAGGGGCATTCTTTAAAGCTTAACAGTTACCATTTCTGTAACACATTAAACTATCACTCCGTAGCAATATAATTAGTGATACTTATTTTATTTCTTCTAACCCAAAATATTTTTATTTTTAGCCATTATGTGTGTTGTTTTTCCTCAGAACTATTGTCGAAAAAAATGATCCCATTTTATTTCCATCAACACTGATAATTTTGTTCTACATCTACTACTTAAAATTCTGCCTAAAATGGTGAAAGATACTTTCTACAATATAATTATCTGGGATGTCTTATTTAAATATTCTTAAAATAGATATCCTGGATGACAATCTTCTAATGCTCTCTTTTCAGCTTCTTGTAGAACAAGTTACACAGAAATTTTCTTTTTATGGTTAATTATGCTTTCATGGCAAAATTCAGAGGGGTAGCTAAAAACAAGCAGAATTCCTTATGAATTCTTGTAATTGTTTTGAATCGTGCAGAATCAGTTTTTTTCTGTTAAAGTAAAACTTGTTTTAGTAAATACATTTGTGATAAATCATCTTTTACTTAGTATTTGTTTTCTAAATATTCTCTAAATAAGGTTCTATAGATTAAGAAGTTGTTCTAATTGCTTTGTTATGCTTATTTAATAGTCAGTTGAATTTTAACTGTTGCCATAATGGATATGGAGCATGATGTAATACATATTTTATAAGTTAGAGAGTGACTACAAATGAAGGATGTCTCACATCTTATTATCAGATATCTAAATAATGAATTTATAGTTGACTAATACTGATTTTAAGTTACAATTTCACACTTATCATTATCAAAATTTACCTAACCTGAGAATCAGTTTTGTTTGACCAAAAAATGGGGCAACGGTAGACAATTTAAATATTTAATACAAAGATTAATGAGATTTAAAATAGTGAAATTATAAATACACAATGATGTAGCAATAATTATATCATAGTCTCAAGTTCCCATTTAGGTCATTGTTTTTATTGGATACTACACTAACATATTAGACATGAATCACATGAAAACTACTTAAAATAAAATAATTAGCAGTTGTTTATGAAACTATTACTCAATATCCTATAACATAGCAGTTTGGGATAAGAATTTTTCTATTTTTCTCTGTGAGGTAATGTGAAGTAGTTGAGGAATATCCTATGACAGACTTGCTTCAATGGATGGAGAGGTCTTGGCCAATCAGAACAACTCCTCCTTTCACCTTTCTGGAAAAATCTACTATTGTGGGTCTGCTTAGACCTTCAGACACTTTTTTTATCCTCAACCAAATGCCTAGAGAACTTGGGTACTATTAGATCTCAGCTTTGATATTAGGGTGGTTAATTTAAATTTTTTTTTCTATTTTAGAACAATCGATGCATAAAGTAAAATTATTCTAAGATTCCTTATACAATTTATCATTATACAACAAATCAAGTAATACAGATGCAATTTCAAGGAAATAAAATTGAGATCACACTATGTTTCTGATTAGTGATAATTTTGATCTTCTCTTAGGTGGCTGCTCCTTGATTGCACAGAATTATCACAAGTTCCCAATTTTATCAAAATTCACTCACAGTAAAACTCAATCAGTGGTTTGCACTGAAATAACTGTTCAACCATGCTATTTTCTATTTGGTTTACTTTCTAACCTACCTTGTCATATCAACAAGCCTTGATCTTACAGCTTTTTTAAAAGTAGTAACTTTTTATTTAATATAAAATTCAATATTTATCATCTTAAATTGAAACTGTCATCAGTTTTTAAAATATGCTTACTATTTTTTGAAACTATGAACACTTTCTAATTCCAGAATATTTATAGGACCCACCAAGAAAACTCCACCTGATATGATATACCCTCTCAACAACAGTGCACTTTCTGTTTCTATGAATTTGCCTATTCTGGGTATGTCACATACATAAAGTTATACCATATGTGGACTTCTGTGTCAAAGCTGTGTCAGTAAGCATAATGGCTTTCATAGTTCTCTGTGCAGTAGCATGTAAGAGTGTCTTATAATTTATGTTTTCATAAAATATTTAATCCTATAGATATACCATCTTTTATTTATACATCCACTATTGTTTCAACCTGTTTCTTCTGCCTGCTTGCTTCTTGTCTTAAATCTTTTAAGTATGTTCTCTATTTAAGTTATTGTAGTTTTAGCTCTAAAACTTTTATTTTATGTCTTAGTTAAAATAATATTTATAATACTAATTATTGATATTCTAAATTCCATGAAAACATTATTCTTGTACATTTAGCTAATTAGACATACTTTTCTTTGCTTATTTTAATGTAAAATAAAATATCTGATTTTAAGATTTTGTATGGAAAATCCATTGTCTGAGTTTTCTCTGGCACAATTCCTATTCAAATGTTTTCATGGATACAGGCTATATATTTTAATTTTTTCATGACTCCAAATTTTTGTTTAAACTGGACATTATGCACATTAAACTATGAGACTCTGAAAATCAGATTATACTTCCCAAGGTTTATTGTTGCTGGTGATTATTTAGTGGCTTTTTTGAGTTAATCCTAAATTATCCTGTATTCTTTGTGATGTGTAGTTCCTAAAATTCCTATTCTATCAACTTATCAATGGCTACACATGAGACAGAATGATTCTTAAACACTTGATCCTGAAATATCTTCCAGTCTGTGCTTGGAGGGTGTGTGTGTGTTAAGACATGCCTTTAACATTCAACCATGCAGTGTCCATCTCTACCTTAGCCTTCTCTTCCCATAGAGTCCTTTGTTTTGTTTAATGGCCACAGCTAGTGCTCACCCTCTCTTTTCCTAACTGTCTATTCTAAATTTCTTTCACGTTTAATTATTATTAACTCAGCAGGTCTTCATGCCTTACATCTAAGTGTGATCCAGACCTATATTTGGCAAGAAAACAAAATCCTCAAAGGTCAGATTTGTTTCCTGTGTTTCCACCCGGTTACAAGAGAACAAGATTGTACCCTAAGAGTCCTAGGCAGATCAGCTTAGCCTGGCAAGCATCTTTTCCTACCTCACAGTGTAAAACCAGCCACCTGCTTCTGCTAAATGGCCAATCACCCTTACTGTAGATGGTGTAGTTCATGAAAATGTTAATAACTAATGGAGTTCACACAAATGCCATGAGCTTGACTTAAGAAGCTTGCCTTTCTTCTCCCCTCCCTTTTCCTTCTTTCCTTCCTTCCTTTCTTCCTTCCTTCCCTGGGGACCTCGCCCAGGTCTTCATGCATACTTACACTGCCAGTTTTCATTTATTTTTTTTAGGTAAGCCCAGTTTAAGATCATGGCGTAGAGAATTTACCCATCCATCCTTTCTTCCAGTTACTTCCTTATCAGTGGTGTCATCATTTCTATCTGGCATACATTGGGTATTACTAATTTTAATATTAATAGTTTTAACATTCAATGTAACAGCTAATAGCATTATCTAATTGAAGATTAGAAAATACAATAATGTAACTGACTGCTTTTAAATATATAACTTTTCCCCTCAAGTATGAATACTCCATTGTATTTTTCTTCTGGTGAGACTTTCCTTCTATTACTTATTCAGTAACATTTGGGTTATCAGTTTACATGTCACATATTTCTAAAGGCTTCGATTCTCTATTCACTTTGCATTTTTTTTTGGGGGGGGAGGTACTGGATATTTAATCCAGAGACATCTTACCTCTAAACTGTACTCTCAGACCTTTTCTAAATTTTTCTTTAAATTTTAAAACAGGGTCTCATTAAGTTGTTGAGCAACTCATTCATTTGCTAAGGCTGGCTTCAAACCTATGATCCTTGTGTCTTAACTCCCAAGAACTGGGATTACAGGATGCACCATACTACTTCATATCTTTTTGTTTTTAAATTATTTTATTTTGGTGATACAAATATAAACTTAGTGTTTTTATTATATATGTAATTATCTATCTCATGTAATATATGCAAAGCATTTAAATACCCATATATTCATGCATTATTTTCAAATATAAAACCTATATAAAGCTTGTAAGCACATAAACACTATTTATAATCTCTGCATTCCCTGTAGTTTGGATGACTTTCAATACAACCTTGGACACATGTCTCAAAACCGGCCAGCAAGGACATGGCATGCCTTTGGCTTCTGGTTCAGGAAGAATGTCTGTTCCAAGTTATTCCAATTAAAATCAATCTCTTTGCTGAATTCTACCTCAGATAAGTAATTACGCATTTTCTGGTATTGGATATTTACCCAGGACCTGGTACCTGATAAATACACAATATACCATTGATGTAAAATCCCAATGGCAGGGAAGATGTGTTTATTTTGTCACTAAATGGAGTCTGAGAATGCATTTAACAAGGCTACAGGTAGCAAAAAAACAAACAAAATAAAAAAAAATTTAGGTTCTGATGATATCCGTTGATGGAGATTATAAAGATGAATGAAATGAACCTGTTGGAGCTGAGTTACATAACATTTTTATCCAAAACCTGCCTAAATGATAAAAACCACCACATCTTTGACAGACTCTAAACACAAGAGGTTAATAGCTGTTAATGCCATGAAATCTAATTCACATGCTCTTGTGTGTTCAATAGCTTTTCTCAGAAAGCTCTTGCCCATCCTGATGGCCACTGAAATGAGGAGCTTTTCTCCCCTCAGTGTTTCAGAATAGGCTTCATTTAGCAAGTTACTCACAGGACTGACTGTGTAACGATCCATGCCATGGAAGTCTCAATGGATTCAAAACATTATTGATTGTAAAGAACATGATTATTCTATATACATCTAAAAAGAAAAAAATGCAGGCCCTTCTCATTGTAAAAGCCACTGATTTTGACATGCAATTCACATTCAGAAATGTTAAAGTGATAGAGGCATTCAACAATGTCATATCCTTTGAAAATCCATCTGTGGATCTTCCCCTTCTTTCTTACTAGTCATATATATGTTTTATCAGGGATTTTGAAAAATATAAACTGAGGCTGTGAGGAATAAATGTACAAATCTTTGGCCATTGTTTGCATAATTTCATACATTTCAGCTAGATTAATTGGGATTATACAATTATCAGGAGATCAAAAATATGTTAATTTATCTCTGACTACTATTTTTCTTCTCACAAGATTCCAATATCATATAGAAAATATAAATCCAGGGCATTTTAAATATTGATTTGTATCAAGACATAAGCCTTTTATCTTCATTCACTTGATAATTTAATAGCTGGGAATTAGTAGATAATTTTATTTTGTAAATGAAGCATTAAAAAAAATGAAAAACAATGAACTATGACCTTTTTAATCTTCATTCTTTCACATAAATAAAAATGTGTACACATTCAAACAAACACCCCCAATATGCATTTTTGGTTCTCTGGATTTAGCATCTAAAAAATAAAACATTATATCTATCAATTTAAGCAAAAATAAATGCTTTGAAAAGGAGAGAAAAATATTTCTCTTCCAAAGCAGAGTAACCTAGATTGGTTTTCCAGACTTCAGCAAAGATGCAGAGCCCTTAACAGAGGCGTCAAATGGGAGGTGAAGAAGTAGAGCCACTAAGGGGAAAGGAGAGAACAGAGAGTGGACACTCGAACCCCTGCCTTGAGCCGGGTGTGGTGGCGCACACTTGGAATCCCAGCATGCCAGAGGCTGAGACAGGAGGAGCAGAGTCGAATGCCTCTGGGTTCCATCCCCAGACACCCCCTCCAAAAAAAAAGAAAAAGAAAAAAAAAAAAAACCCTCTGCCTTGAGGGAAAATGGACGACACCTGAGAGGATAACTTCACTAGTAAGAGGTTGGAGTCCTGGAACACACTGCACATTCTGTAAATAACCTCTCCATAGCTAGTCCATTCCTCTTTTGAATTAATTAAAGAGGCATTTAGTGTAAAAAGTGAATAAAGCTTCTCCCTCCTTCTGGAGTATATTCAATACACAGACTGTTCATTTATGTTCACTATTTAGCAAAGTTGACTAGAAAACTCTAAAGAGTTGGATTTGAGATTATCTATATATTTTGGCTAAGAATCAATAGTAAAGAGTCATGAACTTGACCAATGACCTGAGAGATCATTGGAAGTCTACTCATCCAATCTCCGTCAAATTAACAATTTTTCAGAAGGGTCCTTATTCCATTGATCATTAGTGTGAAGACAGATATTGTAAAATAGGGATACACCCAATCAGTATTTCATCTGGTCCTTTGATTGGGTTAAGGATCTGAACATTTAGAGGATAAAAACCAAAGCACATGACAAATTAATGATCAAAAATATGAGAGATTTTCTATGGAATATCTTTAAGTTTTTAATTTTTACTTATATGGAATAGCTTAACACATTCTGTTCATATCCATGTATTGTATAGTCATTTATTTAAAAATTGAAGTTTGATATAACCTGAGCTCAATTTCCTTCTCACTTAATTAAACTTACATTAACTATAATAGGTCCTTATATAAAGTTCCTTCTTGGTTAAAGTTATGTCTCAAGTTTTCAATGCCTCTTTCCAATTGTCCTTTGCAAAATCTCAGTCATCAGTCATGTTTCATAAGAGAATGCCTATCAAGAGAGTCTCATCAGACAATCTTTATTTTAATTTACTATCTTTGGAGAGTTGAAAATAAGCTTTCCAGAGCCCAGACAGCTTTTTTAGACTTTTAGACTACGTGTGTGTGTGTGTGTGTGTGTGTGTGTGTGTGTGTGTGTGTATGTCTTTTTTAGGAATTACATCTTCTAATGAATTACATCTTATAATAACATCTTATAATGATAATTTATTCTTAATGAGCTTATTATTAAAAATATAGAAATACAGAGGACAGTTACAGCTCAATACTATCCAGGGATAGTATAGTGAGGTGGCCTGAAATGAAGTTACCCATAATGAGAATTTAAATGTCAGATATATACTATTTTTCTGAAAGGGAAAAATATTTTGAAAGACAACAGGAATGTCTATGCTTTTATATCATATTAATTTCTTACATATTCAAAGCATATTAAAAATTTAAACATATTGCTCTTTCTATACAAAATTCAAATGATGCGATGCCAATGTATGAATGTATCACTTCTAATCTTTCTGTTATACATGGGGAGGGGTAAGTAGTGGGGTGAGACCCAAAGTGAAACACAGCATGACCTGTGTGCCTATTGATTGCTTGACTTTGAGGTTGCTGTAAGGTATAAATATAATGTGCCAAAAATCATAAAAAATCAAATCATAATTAGAATTAGAATATTGATGTTGTAATTTTAAAATATTGAAAATGCAACCAAAGAATAAGCAGAAAAGTAAACTTAAGACAGATTAACAGTCCAACTTAGTGCAATATAAACTTCACAAAAATTAAGAGCAGGAGAAAAATATTCAAAAAATATAAAATATAATATATATTAATGATAACATTAACAATTATAATTATTACATTAACTATAAAATAATTATCTAATATGATTATATAATATACTATTATTGTTATATATTATTATACTCATATGTTATGCTATAATAATTATTATATGTTAATTATATTCATTATTATTATTATTATTATTTACTAGTTTACTCAGTAAATCAGACTAATGCACTCACTATGAGTTTGGGACCCCCTTAAAACGAAGTTAGGACTTGTAATTCTGTTTTGTAGCTGTTGTATTTTACTTCTGTCTTCACCTCTCGGTGCTGCCATCAAAATCAAGGCCCTGGAGTTCTCTGACTGGCAGCACCATATGCTTTTACCTTTCTGGGTTGTTTTTTATTATAATTTAATCTTGAAATTCCTTATTATATTATCTTATCTTTGTGATGTTTTAAACATTTCTATCCAGACGGTTTGTTAATGCAAATAACATATTTCTCCATCACTGGCAAAAAAAATTAAAAAATCTCATATTAAATTTTTAATTTTTACTCTTGCATAATTTCTAAGAGCTAAGGGTTTATTTGTTTTTCTGAGTTTACTTATTAATTATTAAAAATACATTTAACTTTATAGTCCTCTTGGCTAATTTTGCTAAACATATTAGTGACATTCTGTTTTGCATAGTATTTCTTTCCCCTCCTTCCAGCGGTTTTTCTCTTTCTCCCTTTCTCCCCGTCACTCTCTTGCTCCCTCTCGTTTTTCTGCTTCTGTGTCCTTGATTTTTAGAACTCCCATGGATCTGGCCTTGATTGGGGTAACTGGCATTTGCTAGGATATAAAGGATGGGCTGTGAGTAGGTGGGTGATCACCCTGACATCCCCATCCTTGAAGGGGAATTGATCTGGATTTCTCAGACTCTACCCATGGGACTGTGTATTAGTTGCCTGCAGAGAGTGGAGACTGCATGGTAGCATGAATTATATTGGTTATTTTTCATTTTCTCTCTCATCTTTCCTTTTACTTGTGCTTTCTGAGATCACCTTCCCTATAAATTACATGCATACAAGTCCTATTTCAGAGTCTGCTCTGGAAGATGCTTCAAATCAAGGCAGAGAGTTTTTTCATTGTGCCCTTTAACTTACTCCTTATAACTTTTATTTGTTGCAAATGGAAAGGTAGTTCCAGAGGCTGACTTATGAAATATGAATTTCATACCACATCACCACAGGAGAGCTGCTGATATCAGTTCACCTACCACTTATTATGCAAAATTTGACCCTTGGTTCCTAGATAAAATTCTGCAGGAAATTAAATGAATACACACACACACACACACACACACACACACACACACACACACATAAATGTAAAACAAGTATTTGGTGGTTCTTCATCATGAAGGGATAATTATTTGTTTATACACAAGTTTTTTTTAGGGAGATTTATTGAGGAGCAGGAATGTGGTCCATCATAATTTACCCAAAGGGTATCTAATTAAAATTGTCCTTGACTCGTGAAAAAATTTATATTTATTGTCACTTATAGAAGCTTTGCAAGATAAAAAACACAAAGTAAAAATCTGAAAGTAAATAATATATATAGTCTATTGTAGTGGCAATGCCATTGTGGTAATATTTTAGTAGGACTATTTAATAAGGCTTCATAGAAAATAGGACCTTAGAAATAATATTTTTGAGTGTATGCTTGAAAAATATAATGTTATTTGTTCACAGTGCATTTTGCTTGTTTCATTTTTTTCTTTGGCTTATAAGAATCTTCTCTTCCGTATGCATTCTTGCGGAATCATAGGAAAGGCAAGTTAGGTCTCTGTGTTTCTGGGCTGGTCTGTTAAACTTCCATCCACTTCTTCTCTCTGGTCTCCTACTTGATGAATATATAGACTCCAGTGAAGCATTTTTATAGCAGAGAAGACCGTGAGGTTTTTAGGTCAAAGGAGTTTTGAATCCTTGGCAAAGTTTCTCTCACAGAGCCACTGATATTTATTGGTATTAAAAGTAGCAAATGGGCAAATGCGCACTAGCTTAGCTACTGGTATATCAAGAGTATTAGAGTATCTACTATTCCCCGTACAATTTGACGAGGAAATAATATGTGAAGAGAAAAATATGTCACAGAAGTGCTTCTGTGGAAGAGAACTTCCTCACTAGAAGATGGATTTAAACAAAAACCAAGCCAATACCCAATGATCCCAAGGAAAACACTCTTGTCTCTCTGAGTTTTAACACAGAATTTGACCTGTCCGAACACTTATTAAAGAATAGGTTGTATTTGAAAGCAAATAATGGACAATAAAACTGACAACATCTATGCCCACAAATATTATTTCATTTCTTTAGACTTCTGAGAATGGCCTTTCTGTGGTCAGTGCCAGATCACCATTCCAAAACATACAACATACCATTTGTCCAGGGGCTTACCTCATTGATCAGTGTTATTGAACTGGCAATGTTTCTCTGTCATGACAATAAATCATTTTCCTGGAAATTGAGGCAGTCAGATTTTTAAGAAATACATCAATTTTACCCTGAAATATCCAATTAGAAGATATTTCAGCCACCAAATCATCTTTATAGAAACAGATATTGGTGTCTATATCAATGTTTCCGTATTTCTATCTCTACACATCTCTGTATTTGGAATGTTGGTAGAACTGCTTCCAAAATAAATACCTTGTCACTTGTGACTGATTTTTATGTTAGAGGGCACAGAAGAGACCATTAATCTGAATCAGATTAACAGGACCATGAATTAAGGCTGGCATGAGGTATAGAAGAATGTATTCAGAACTTTTCAGACACTCAGGAATTAACTGAGAAGAAATTAAAGTGATCTAGGCTTTTCAAATACTATCATTAAAAGCTTATTGTAACCCCAGTGGCTGACCTTTTTAATTTTCTAAAACTTTTTTTCTTCTCAGCACTAATGTGTTCTTTTCACAATCCTAACATGACTAAACATTTTGTTTCAGATATTTTTTCTGAATATTCAAAATTAGATTTACCTATATAAGATGACACTACCTATTAAAGAATTTTAAAGTTAGTGTCATCACTGGAATTACAATTTTAAATTACTAATTCTGTTGTTTTTTAACTTTCATTGAAAAATCCACAGGCAAAAAAATCCACAGGCATCTAAATTGCATTCACCATAAATTTATTCAATAAATAATTGATTCCACTTACTTAATGTGATCCTCTATAATTTATCACACATGCCCCAGATATTTGGAGTTTTAATGTAGATCACTTCGTTAAGTTTTGATTGCATACCAAGTAACACAAATTTTGCACCAACAAGTATTGTGCTTTATTTTTTATTTTTTTATTTTTTGGTGGTACTGGGGTTCCTGGAAGCCCTTCTACCTCCGGGCTACATTCTCAGACCTATTTTATACTTTTTTTATATTTGGAAACAGAGTCTCTTTAAGCCAGCACGTCTGGCTTGGGCCTGCGCGATCCTCCTGTCTCCACCTCCCAAGGGCGGGGATTACAAGGGTGCGCCACCAGGCCCGGCCATATTAACGTGCTTTAGATGACGGCTTGGTGTGCAATGTTACACGTGATTTAAAGTGGTTTACTGGTTCTTCCCAAGAGACGACTGGTCATGTTGTATGAGTCCCCCTAAATAACAGCATGGCAACAAGGAGGTTTATTTGAAAAAACTCAAACTGCACATAGCGCCAAGCAATGCATGGAGAACTGTTCCTGCCTTTGTTTTCTTAATCACAGAATATCTGAGGAGCAGCTGATGAGAAGCAAGCTATGAAGCATTGATGAAAAGGCCTGCTGACGCATTTAAAGTCGAGAAAACAATCACAATACTCCTCAGCAAATGTAGAGAAATTAATCGAGGTCCCCTCCATCCACAAGCAGGAAGGTAGCCTAATTATAGATGCCTTTCCCAGGGCGCTAGGGCTTCCTAAAGGTCAGAGTCAAGGGACAGTTCATGAGGTCTGTCCACATCTGACCCAGGAGTGCTGGGAGGGCCCGCAGCTCCTACCACCCTGGCTTTGATTTGCAGCTTCCTGTCACTAGTGTGGCTGCTGGGAGCCAGGCAAAGCCTGTGGCCACTTAGAGATCAGTAGGACATGGACAGAAGCTGGGAAAAGCTGGGAGTCCCAGAAGCCAGCAGGAGGAATCAGGTGAGTGATTTCCTTTATGTTGCAAATCCTAGGGTGATATCTGTCACACCAAAGTGGTTTAGGCTGTGCAAAACTAATGACATGGGGTAGCAAGGAATTTCTCAGCTAGTATAATTATATTTTCTCAAGGAAAAATCGATGGAAAGTAGATACAAACAACTGGTTTCATTATTAAGCCTGTCTTTGGGCCCGATATAATCATTTTCTTTAAGAGGCAGAGAAAATTGTCATTTCCTCTAAAGCAGCCTTGTAGATCATTCAAAACAATCTGTTGGCCTGAGAAGACTCACGTGTCCTTCCCACATTTGTCAATGTCGTACTAGCGACATTTCTTAGGCTTTTCCCACACTCATCAATGCCATAATGACAACACAATAAACTCAACTAGCCTTAAGATATTGAGTACCAATTGAGCAGCTCATATTTTATTTTATTTTTAATGATTCCAATTAGGTTCTTTTCCAAAATCTTTTATTTTAAATATACAAGGATTTTTGTCTTATATTTCATATGAGCCTAATTATTGCCCTATAATAACATTGTTTCTCAGATAAAACTCAATTTTATGAAAAAAGCATTGTATTCACGTATTCAGTTTATTATTCCTGTGTGTGTGTGTGTGTGTGTGTGTGTGTTGTGTATGTGTGTATGTGTGGTTTGTGTGGGGTGTGTGTGTGTGAATGTATATATTGTGTGGTACTTTGGTTTGAACCCAGGAACATTCTATTTCTGGGTTACATCCCCAGCCTTATTTTATTTTATTTATTTTTATTTTTAAACAATGTCTAGCTAAGTTAAGTGACAGCCTCACTAAATTTTTAAAGCTGGCTTTGAACCTGTGATCCTCCTGTCTCTGCCTCCCAAGTTCTAAGATTGTAGGCAAGTTCCACCACACCCAACTTCAGTTGTTTCTGATGTAATTGTAGATTAGTAAAGAAATGTAAAAACAGATTTGCTTAGAATTTTCTTTCTCTTTTGCTGACTTTCTATGTATCTTAGCCAAATAATTTAAACTAAGGAAATTTAGTTTTAAAGAGAGTAACTGTTGAAAATACAGTCATGCAGTTACATTTTGTTGTAAAATTTTAGGATAATATGACCACACCAATTTTATTAAATGCTCAGATATATGTAAAGAAAAATGATGACTGGCGACTGAACACTAATATCTCATCTCAGATAATTGACCAGACATTAAAATTACTCAGTAACAAGAGACTTAACAGAGATTTTATGTGACTCAAACTCACAGTTTTGAAAAAGAATTTAAATTTTATTCTAGATTATTTTAGGATTCAATTATTTTAAGATATTTTAATAGGTTTTTGTCATATAATACCAGCATATTATTGAAAAGGAATCAACAATTATAAAGTTTCTTTAGATTGGCTATTTGTCATATTCATGTAAATTTTATATTTATATTCGCTTTTAGGTGTCTGTTTAATTTGAAATTTAATTAAATGATGTAACCCTTAAGAGAGAATGTTTTACATCTAATATTGAAGGAAAAAGCCTCAATGTGTTCCCTAAACATTAGATTACAAATGTGCTTAAAATACTTAGTTTCCTTTTTTTTTTACATTTCCCTAATGATGATAGATGAGTTTCCTGTGATTTTTAAGTCTTAATAATTTACTGCTTCTATTTTTTATTTTCCTGGTTGAAAGCTGATCCAATATCTTACTCAGGCCCAAGACTCTTTGTTTTTATTGATATTATGCATTCTATTGTCAGAAGATTAATGGTTTCCATCTATACTTGGAGATTTTAACAGCATCAGAAAATCCATTTAAAGGTTCATCTAGTCTAGTTCGTCTCTAATCGTGTTAGGTATTATGATAATCTTTCTCTTCTGTAATAAGTTAGAAATTTGAATGAGAAAAAATTTAAACATCTATATAGAATTTTTAGTATTTTTAATTAAAATAAAGAAAAAAAACTTTTTGTAAAAGTGTGTGCTACTTAAAAATGGAAAAAACTATGTGTACTAGTTCTTAGGATTATAGATGAATTGGTTTCATAACATTTCACTTTCCCCTCACGTCAACTCAGGCCTGGCCTAGCCTTCTTTGATTATTTTGCCCAATCGATTGTTATTGAATATCATTATCACTATTATTGTTTGGATATGAATTGTTCTCTTTACCCCTCTATACCCCCTAAAACATATATTATGCAGCACAATGATGTGCAATACAGGAACTTATGAGATTGTAAGAACTGTAATTGTACAGATAAATAACTTGTACTGGATAGTAGCAGTAGGCAGGTAGGCATAGAGGGAGTGGGGCTCTCTGTGGCCACCCAGAGTGCTCCCCCCCCTCCCCCTCTCTCTCTCTTTCTTCCACGAGTTGAGTCGAGATGAGGAACATTTTACTTTGCCTCATGGTTTAAGAGGTTTAGATCATTGCTGGCTGGCTCTAAGTATCAAAGTATCAAAGTGAGTGGGCATGGCAGAAAAAAGTTTTGGAGGATTCTGTGGCCATTTGTAAAGGTATCAGTATTTTGATAGAAGAAATAAACCATCTTGAAATTATTAGATGTTGACTTAGAAATAAGATTTATACCTAAAGTTTAATTTTTTTTTTCCAGTAGATAGAGTGGCTAGTCTACAGTTTGCAGAGGTTAAATGAGAAGGACTTTGCCTGAGTCCATTCTTCATTATTTTCTTAGTACCATATATGTAGAGAAGATAAATATGCCTAATTATGGACTGCGTACTTATATGATTCCTTGACTACAGAGAATCTGTATTACAGTAGGAACTAGCTCTCAAAATCTCTTTAAAACATTACGCTGAAAGCCATCTTGCGGGCAGAGACATTTGTAGATATTACTACCACTGACAAAGATTTAAGAGATAGAAGATAGAGAGTCCCACTGCATACCCACTTGACAGACTGGTCTGGTCTAATGATTTGGGTTTTCATAAATCTTCCCAGGTGCTGATGGGTCATAGTTGTCATCTTAAAGTGGTATCCTGTAGGCTTCTATTGATCTGACAAATATGTTTTCAGCAATATTCACATAAATAATCAGAAGCACTCTGTCTTCAAAACAAAAATTCAATTTTTTATTTTATTGCAGGGCTATTTCAACATTTTTGCTTTCTATCATAATAGACTTGAGAAAATTTATGTTCACACTTTACTGAACATTAAAACAATCGCTTGATGATATTATGCATATTGGACAACTGAGAAAAAAAAGTAGCAAGCAACTTAAATGTGTTAGTTAATGCCTGAGCATGCCCAAATGAAGATTGTAACTGAAAGTGTCACTAAGAACTCCAGATACTTACATCAACTGAAAAAAATAAAAAACTAGAACAGATCCCAGTACTAATGAGCACACATAGTACCCAAATTTTAATTTTTTAGTACCAGTTGCCACTGAATGGAAACAGAGAAATATTTGATACCAGGTCTGATTGCACAGTCATTCATGTAAAAATCCATTCTCTACTCTCTTGGTAAGAAACTAAATATCAGGGTACTGCATTAAACATATTTAACATGAAAAATGGTGACTACATGGTAGACTCAAGAATTTCACAAACACAAAAAGAATACGGAAAATGTCGCATAACAGAAAAGAAATTAGACAATTGTAAGAGCTTAATTTTATTTATTTATTTTTAAATGCTTTTGTTGGTGCATTATAGTCTTATATCATAATGAAAATCATGTTAAAAGTGACATACATACACATAATTTTATAAATAACTTCCAGTTTAAGATTCCTTTGGGCCAGGCCATTTCATTGGGAAACATGTAGTTGACAGTATACATGTAGTCTCAAAGTATTCTGCTCAAACATAAATACCAATTTCAGGTAAAATAAGTTTTTACTATGAAATCATTTAGTGGCCACCACCTTCATGCAAGTTGTTACTATCCAGAATGGGAACACAATAGATAGCCTCCTGATGATTTTCAAAGAGCTGTCAGGATACCTACATGTAGTATTGCACAAGTAGGTAGCATGATTTAGTCTAGGGAAGAATATAAAAATCTGATTGTGGATTGTTCCAAACCTATAACTATAATTATCAAAATTCACTACTGTGGAAAGTGAAACTGTAGGAGGTGATGAGATGATTTAAAAACAACAAAGCAGAGTCTCCCTGCTGCGAGCCCGCGGGTGGCAGATGCTCTCACTGGGCCTTGAGACCTCTGCAGGCCTGGGGAGCCTCAGGGAGGATGCGGAGCTCCAGAAGCCCCAAAATGTGGAACAAGAAGTGGAAGCCAGAAGCGGAGATATCGCGAGACTCCGGGTGCCTGGAGACTCCAAACATCGCCATGCTACAAATGTCGGGAGAGAATTGGCATGCCTATAAAACAGCAGCGCCTTCCATCAGCCACGTGACTCAGCCGGCTGATCAGGACTATGCCTAACACTCCAGGCTTGTGGCCCTTTGGTACCTTCCCCACGGCCAGCTGACTCTCTGGAAGGTGCGGGGTTCCGAATAAAACAGCAGTCTCTGATATAAATAAATATTAAAACAACAAAACTAAGCAACTCAGAAGTTTATAAAATCAAGTCTGTTTAAAATAAAATGACAATAAAAGCTAGGAAATACTCAGAATAATACAGAAAATAAGGCTTACTCAGCATACACTTGATTATGTTATTGAACTGATATTAATTTTGGGGGGCTTGGAAAAGCTATTATAATTATAAAATTTAGAGATATGTATCATGTCTGCACTCTATGTTGACTGTCTCAGAAAAAAATAGTAAGAATAATCTAAGAAACAGGTTTAAGATACATTTATTTTTGTACTAATGGAGACTCAAACAGATTTATTCTTTCTAATATCTTGAGCACAATTATTACTTTTTATTGCAAATTCACAATTCACTTCATTTGAAAGTCCAATTTGCCACTTTTTGAATGTATATTACCAATTTTTATGCTGTGAATTTCCAATAATATGAGATATTTATAATTTTTCAAAGCTTGTGCTGTACTTCAAACATTGTTTTCCATCATTAATTTAATATTTGTATTAGCATAACCCTGGGTTCCATCCCCAGTATCGAAAAAGAAGATAAAAAGAAATATATATATCACCGGGCGTGGTGGCGCAGGCCGCCTAATCTCGGTGCTTGGGAAGCTAAGATAGAAGAATCATGCAGGTTTGAAGCCAGTCGCACTGGTTTAAGAGACCCAGTTTAAAAAAAAAAAACAAGTATAAATAGGTCTGGGAGTGTAGCCCAGAGGTAGAAGGGTTTACAGGAATCCCAGTACCACAAAAAAAGAAATATATATTTTCTTCTATATATTTCATATATATATAGGCATGATGATTCTATATTTTAATTTTATAAAGATCTGAATTCTGTCAGTTACTTGCAACTAAAATTTGCTATCTTGATATAAATATAATGTTTGAAGTCCTGGCTTCCTGAAGCTAGTTGGAAATTATAAGTAGGTAATGGATTTTATAAGTATGTTTGAAAATAGAAATGCCTAAGCTGAAAGATATAGCAGAATCAATGAACTAATTTCAAAGAGTAATCTAAATAGATTAATATCTGCCAATACCATGTTAACTATGAATGATGTCATATCAAATTAATAATGTTAAAATGAGAGTAGCATGATATATGGTGGCCATTTCGATTTTAATTATATTATTGTAAAATTAATATATTCATATAATTTTATATTAATATAAATAGTGATTAGCTGTTTAATTCTCAGCATTGATGAAGGGACTTTGACACATGGATTTATTATTATCTAGTTTAAACATTAATTTACTTTTTTCCTTCAGGATTTTTTTTTACATCCATTTAAGTTTCCTTCTAACTTAGTGACTACTATCTAGATACATAGAGGCCTTCAGCAGTAAAATTCTATTCTCATGTTTTCAGGGGTTGCATTACTTTAGGGTTTCTTCTTATTGGATTCCAAGTACAGTTGTGTAATTATCCAATTGTTTACTTATAAGTATATTTTATTTGTTTAAATTTAAACCCCAAATTCAATTTTTAAAATACTTTTTTTTACCCATTTCATTTAGTTTATTGAAAAATGCTTGATTTCCTTAAAAAAAAAAGTACTTATGATAATATTCTCTAGTTTCATCCATTTCCCTGTAAATGATGTACTTGTGTTCTTCTTTATGGCTGAGTAATTCCATTGTATACATATGCCATTGTTTTCTGATCCATTCATCTGTTGATGGACCTCGTGGCTGATTCCATACTTTAGCAATTGTAAATTGTGCAGCTATGTAAATAGATACACATGTGTTAGTTTGGTATTTTGGTTTCCATTCTTGTGGGTCGATAGCCAGAAGTGGTATTGTTGAATCATATGATAGGTTCGTTCCCATTCTTCTGAGGATCCTGGAGAACATTATACTATGTGAGAGTAGTCAGTAACAAAAAGTAAAAAAAAAAAAAAAAAAAATTGGATACTTTCCCCAATATGCAGAAGCTAGGGGGAAAAGGGTCATTGGAGGAACTCTAGATGAAAACGGAGAAACTATAAATGAACAAATAAGGTGATCTAATTATAGGAATGAAGAAGAGGAAAATTTCCTAATGCACCTGATACACAATTCCAAACATATCAAAGTCAGTCAGTCACTACGCCAAACATGCGAAGGAGGAAGGAGGAGAGGATGGGGTGGGAACTGGAGAAGGCAAAATGAGTGATGTGTGCCTGTGTGCCTGCACCATCCTGTACTCCATTAAGATGTATGACTCAATGCACGAATAATAATTTTTTAAAAGTACTTAGGGTGCTTTGAGATAATATTAGAAGCTTAAAATATTGAAATATTTTAGAAATGTAATGCAATGCATTTTATAAAGTATTCTCAGATTTATAATGACAACCACCAGGGTACTTTTTCCTAGCTATGGTGGTAGCTATGTTTTTCCTAGCTAAGGTGGTAGCTATGTTTTTTTTTTTAACCTGCTTTTAAATTTATTTGATTTGAAGGACACAGATTTTACATCCAGAATATATTTATTTATTTATTTATTTATTTATTTATTTATTTATTTTATTATTTTTTTGTAATCATACACCACTTTGGAATACAAGACCTGAGAGGAAGTATAAGCACATATCATCCAATAAGCCCTCATCCAATCCCCATCCCATTCCCTCCCCTCCCTCGATCCCATGCTTAATTGGTGATTATCTTTGATATAATTGTTTACACAACTCATGAGTTTTAAAGAGATCCCATCCTCCCCCAACCCCTCCCCTCTGATTGGTCACCTTAATTGCTTTTCAATAGGGCCCTTTCTACTACTCGACCTCCTCCTGTTACCCCTTTCCTCCTAGTTCTTGCTAATTAGGGGCAGCATCTAGATTTTATTTTCTGTGCTATTTCTCTGTGCATGCCGCATTGCAAGTTCCGATCCCACTCTTGAAGGCCCCAGTAGTGGCCTGGCCACCCAGAGGACTCTGATTCTGACCTCGCTGGCTCCAGCACTGGCCTTGCCTCATGGGAGGCCTCAATCCTGGCCTCGCTGGCCCTCGCACCGAATTAACCCCTTGGCTGGCTCCTCTCCCGGCCTCAGAGGCCCCAGCACCAGCCTAGCCTCATGACAGACTCCAATCCTGGCCTCACTGACCCTGGCACTGGCCTAACCCCTCAGCAGGTTCCTATCCTGGTCTCACAAGTCCCAGCTCCATCCTTGCCTCACAGCAGTTTCCGATCCTGGCCTTGCTGGCCCTGGCACCAGCCTTACCCCTCGGCAGAGTTCGATCCCAGCCTCGTAGGTCCCAGCACCGGTCTTGCCTCACGGCAGGCTCTGATCCCGACCTTGCTGACCCCAGCACTAGCATAAATCCTCGGCTGGCGCTGATCCCTGCCTCGGAGGCCTCAGTAGTGGCCTTGGTAGGCTCCGATCCGAGCACCCTCTTCACCCAGCAGAATGTTCCATGTTCCCGAGGGTGGGTGGTGGTAGTATTCTGCCTCTGAGGTAATTTCTTCAAAAGTTCTAGGTGTATTACGTCAGATCTCTGCCTCCCCTGAGTACTTGCCGCTGCCAATGCGACTGCCTCCACCATTTCAAATCTTTTCCAAGCTCTTTTTCCATTCGGCAAAATGCCCAGTGTTCCACAGCATGTGGGATGGGAGCATTTGACCTTTGGGGTAATTTCTTCAGAGGATCAGGGTGGGTTGGATCAGATGTCTGCCTCTCCCAAATCCAAGTCTCCTCTGCCATTTCTGCCACTGCTGCCGCCACCGCCTTCCTCCTAGGTCTCCGCTAGACTCTCTCCTTAAAGGTGATGTCCAGGATTCTTAACGATGTAGAGAAGCTGTAGTCCTCCTTCGCGGGGAATTTTTCCGTAAGTTCCAGTTCAGGTGTATATGTTTTGTCTGCATCTCCAATATTCTAGCTGCTGCCGCGGCTACCTTAACCCCTCTTGAATATTTTTCTTTATTCGTTTCCCCTTCCCTTTTTTTTTTTTTTTTTTTAAATAAGAGAAGAGAGTATTGTGGTTTGGGGAGGATGTGGGATCAGGCACTCAGTAGTGATGAAAATTTTTTTTTTTCTTTCCAGGTGGGAGGGGTGTCTCCTAAGGGTGCCCCGCCCATACCCGCCCACCCACCGAAGTTGGGGCCTTGAGGCCCAGACCTCTGGGGCCTTCTGGGTAGGGTGGGTCGCCTACGGGTACTCCGCCCACGTCTGCCCACCCTCCCCGGGTTGTGGCCATGCAGCCTGGACCTTCGGGGCCTTCAGAGTAAGTGGGGGGGGGTTCGCCTAAGGGACCCCTGCCTGCGCCCATTCACCCTCCCGGGATTGGGGGCCAAGCGGCCCGGGCCTCCGGGGCCTTCCAGGTGGCAGCTATTTTTTTTTTTTAATTTTTGACCTACTAATAAGTGTTAAAGTCACTTTAGATATAATACTTTTGTATTCTCATTTCCACCAATTAAAATCTTTATTATAAATGATATGAATATTTCCTAATCTTTCAATATTGATAAAAATGAATCTTTTATACCTATAATTGAAAATGCTTTTGTGCATAAATAATATTTTGAGTCAAAATTATTTAGTATTTGTTTCTTTTTGTAAATCTGGAAAGACATGTAAGGCAAAATCTTTGCAAATTCTGCCACAAGAGGATGATAGGAATTTTGTTTTGCAAAAATTATAGCCTTCTTTTTATTTAAATGATAATAATGTCTACTGTGTTCATCTAGGTTTGAACAGTGGACTTCTACAGCTTCTTCTAACTAGTACTGATAATGTGTTTTAGGTCAATAGAGAGGAATATATATATCAAATTCGTTAATCCACATTACACATTTGGTGTAACGGGGCTAGCTCATATTTTAAATTTGTTTTGTTTGCTTATGACATCTATTTTATTAATTATCATGTTTAATAAACAGTTTTTTTCCTCCTTTGAAAGTAATACTTTTTTATCTGTGCATATTTTTCTTTGGGTACTTTGATATTAACACTTTTTAAAAATTTTTATTGGTGCATTGTAGTCATACATCTTAATGGGCTACAAGATGGTAGAGGCATACATGGACACATCTCATTTAGGTCTTCCCCAATTCTCACCCCCTTTCCTCTCCCCTCCCTCCTTCTCATGTTTGGCTTAGTGATTGACTTTGATATTGTATATAAATGTACATTAGGAAATTTTCCTATTCTTCCTTTCCATTTCCTTCACTTATGTCACCTTTTTCCTCATCCATGGTTTCTCTTTCACCTAGAGTTATTCCTATGACCCTTTTTTCTCTAGCTTCTGCATATTAGGAGGAGCATTTACTTTTTGTGACTGACTAATCTCACTTAGTATAATATTTTCCAGTTCCATGCATTTTTCTGTACATGAAATAATTTTGGTTTTTTTATGGCTGACTAAATTTTATTGTGTGCATATTTCATCTTCAACAATGGTAGTGGCAAAACTGGTTAACTATGTGCAGAAAAATATAAATAAACCCCATTTTCTCACCCTGTACAAGAGTCAGTTCAAGATGGATAAAAGACTTGGAAATCAGACCAGAGACTTGCAGTTTCTTGAAGAGGGCATAGGTCCAACACTTCAATACATAGGCACAGACAAAAACTATCTCAACAAGATCCCAAATGCACAAAATTAAAAGGAGGATTAATAAGTGGGATTGCATTAAACTGAAGAACTTCTGTACAGCAAAATTAGCTATCAAGAACCACATACTCTCTTTCCAGCAGAGAGTATGTGCTGGAAAGAGAGTGTGTGGGTTCATTTTTGTGCTTTTAGTTATTTTCCAGTATAGAATTATCCTATATCTATAAAACATTTTTATAGTTCTATTGGTACATATATTCTTTCATGATAATGAAGTTCACAAAGATAGTGACATACATGCAGACAATAACAGTTGGTGAGATTAATCATGGCTTACTTTGCGCCCCTCCTCTTCCCCATACAAGATATTGAGAAAGTCATCAGTATGCTCACATATATGCAGAATGTCACTGGAAATGTTTTCTATATTAACTCTTCCCCCTTCACTCTCCCCGAGCCACCCAGCTCACTCCACTTGAGTTTCTTTTTTCTTATCTAAAGTCTCTTTTCTATTCTAATTACTCCCTAGCTTCTACATGCAAGAGAACACATATGACCCTTCACTTTCTGTGGTTAATCTCAGTTAATATAGCACTAAACTAAAAAGTTTGTGTTCATCAAAAGAAACCATCAATAGTTTAATGAGAGAACCTACACAATGGGGAGAGATCTTTGCCAGCTATTTCTGTGATAGAGGACTAATATATGGACTATGAAAATTACTTAAAAGATTTAACACTTAAAAAACCTAATAACCCAACCAATAATGGACAACTGAACTAAATACACTTCACAAAAGAAGAAATAAAAATGGCTAATGCATGTATAAAAACATGTCCAACATCATTAGCAATTAGGGAGATTCAAACTAAAACTACCCTGAGATTCCAACTAATCCCAATTGGAATGGAAATCATCAAGAAGTCAAAGGACAATAAAGCTGATGTGGATGTGGGAAAAGCAGAACTCTTCTATACTGTTGGTGGGATTGCAAATTAGTACAGTCACTATGGAGATCAGTGTGGAGATTCCTACAGAAACTGAGAATGGATTCATCATACTATTCATGTATGCCAATCTTGGGTATCTTTCCATAGGTAAAATCAGAATATTATAGTAATATGTGCATACCATGTTTATAACAGCATAATTCACAATAGCCAATAGAGGAATCAGCCTAAATTTTCATCAATAGATGGATACATTTTAAAATTATGGGATATACACACATTATAATTCTATTCAGCAATAAAGAACAAATTTATGCCATTTGCAGGAAAATGGATGGACCTGAAAACTATAAAGGATCATATGAGGAACTCTAGTTGAAGGAGGAGAAATCGTAGATGAGTAAATTAGGCAACTTAACTGAAAGTGATGAGAGGGGAACAGGGAAATTTCCTAATAAACACAATGTACATGCACAAACATATCAATCACTAAGCCAACTATGAGAAGAAGGAAGGAGGACGGGAATGAGGTGGGAATTGGAGAAGGGCTAAATGATTGATATGTGCATGTAATCCTCTACAGGCTTGTACTCCATTAAGATGTGTGAGATTATAGTGCACCAATAAATTAAAATTTAAAAAAGATGTATGACTCTACTGTACCAATAAAAATATTAAAAATAAATAAATTTATAAAACTTGGAATTTGACTTTAATATCAAATTTAGCCATTTCCTAACTCTTTCTCTCATGATGGCTGCAAGAATGATGGGCTTTCTATTATTAGTTTATATGCATGTTGTTTCAATATAACCAATTCTATTACTCAGAAGCTATAATTTTTGTTTACTTGATTTACCCAATAGTAAAATACTCTCATAACATATATTTATCTTAATATATATTTATACTATATACGCACGCATAGTGTGGGGTTGATTCCAGGGACTTTCCACCTCTGAACTGCACATCCAGCCCTATTTTAATTTTTTATTTTGAAATAGGGTCTTGATTGGCTGCTGAGACTCTTCCTAGTTTTCTGTGGCTGGCTTTGAACCTGAGTCCTTCTGTCTCAAACTCCCAAGTACTGTGATTACAAGTGCATGCTATCACTCAGAACTATACACTATATTTTGATGTATACTGTTTTCTCTTTAGTCTATAAAATGTATAAATTGCCAAGAGTCATAATTTTGTCTCTCTGTCGAAAAAACATTAGCACCTTTTCAAATGTTAAGTGGTTGATTAAAAAATACATGTATATACTTATTATTTATTGTTTTGTTGTTTCTATTAGAGACAAAGACTGTCCTATAGAGTTTTTGCTTTTAGGAATTTAAAATTTACAAATTATGGCAAATGGATAAGAGCTTCATTGATGGCTGCAAGGATGATAGGCCCTCTATTCTTAGTTTATATGCATGTTATTTCAATATAACCAATTATATTACTCAGAAACTCTCATTTTTTGTTTACTTGATTTGCCCAAGATAGTAAAATTCTCTCATAACATATATTTATCTTAATTTATTTTTCTAATAATATTTATTTAGCATATATTTTCTGCTAAACATACTCATATTTAATAGTTCTTTTATATATTGATTTTTTTTTAGTAAATTTCTTCTACGTCTTAATGCCATTTCTCTTCAGTTCTTATCTTCAAATATAGGCATATTCAACCTTCTTTTTCATTCTTTCTTTTTTTTTTGATTGGGATCAACTCTTTATTTTTATAAATGCATTTTTTGTTTGGTGTATTTACTGTATGTCATATATACTTATCTTGGAAGACAAGTAAAAACCTTTAAAATGATATAGATTAAGAATAAGACTCATTCTAAGAAGAAACCTAAGTGAATTTATCCATGAAACTACCAGTCAGAACAATAGAGAATTTTTAACATGTAACGAACACAGTCTGCTCATGAAATTTTTTGATTTGTATTAAAAATAACCCCTGCATGTATAAATTGATATAACATTATCTCAGGTATCATATGTGTAGAATATATTTTGACAGCCAGGCACTGTGGCATGTGCCTTTAATGCTAACACTTGGGAGGCTGAGACAAGATGATCCCAGGTTGAAGGCCAGCCCACAGCAACTTAACAAGAGCCTGTTTCAAAATAAAAAGGGTTGAGAGTATAACTCAATTGTTGGACCCCTAATAATATGGAATTCCTGGTACATCACACAAAAAGCTATATTTTGCTGCTTTTCTTTATTCTTATCTATTTTGGATTCATGTATTATATGTAATTTTCAATTTTGTACAGCTAAAACAACACATCCACTTTTACTATATTGTTCAAATGGCCTTTATATTTGTCCAAATATCACCTAAACTCCTATTTCCAGATAAAATCAAATTAAAGTTATATATAATAACTTTTGACTCCTTTCTAAAATAGGTAAGGAACAGAGCATGCATTCCCATTCCTCATCTCCCACTTCCTGACATTAAGAATATAAAGATAATTCCCTCAGGAACTCCAGAGACGAGGACACTCCATAATACAATGTACAATGTCCTCAAGGAAACACCATTACAGTGGAAAGTGATCTGAGCACAAGGTTGCTGGTTCTTCTATTATCCTTGAAAATAAGTCAAGCCAAAGGGAAATTCAAAACAACATAACTCAAATTGATACGAAGGCTCCAGGTAGCCATTATAACTGATCCACAGCCAGGGGTAGTTGGATGTAAGTTCTCTGGATCTCATCTTAATGATCTGTTTTGAAGAATAATTTTCATGGCCTGGTAAGTGGAAAGAAAAATCAGTTAAGTGTCATGTTTACAAAAATGAAGTACAGAAGATTTTAGGTAACATTATTCCAGAGACTGAACAAGAAATGATGACCAGAAAAAAATATGAAGGTCAATATTCTAGATTATTTAGGATAATAGATTGATTTCATATCTTTGGGGAAATATTAATGCCAGTATAGTTTCACTTTTCTAAGCTTCTGATAGATACTGAGATCAGTGAACTTTACTCCCTGGGAAGTTCTTAGGGTCTGGCTTTTCAAAATTACCATGCTGGTACAGGAAATTGTTCTTCAGTTCAGAGCTGACCATGGGAGAAGGAGAACTATCTTAGAAAAATTAAGATTTTCCATGGAAACATTTATGAACAAAAAGCTACTCTCTCCATAGTAAGCAGTAAACTAAAAAATGCAAAAAATGTATTTTGATAAATGTTTACATTTTAAGCATTATTATTTGCTATAGATATATTCATGTCTATTTTCATATACTTGAAATTTTTATATAATTGCTAATATTTTTTCTGTTTGAGAAAAATTTTGGATGCATAAAAAGACATGAAAATACTACAGAGAGTTTGCATAAACCTCATGATGTTTTCCCAATCAATAACCTCAAATATTGGTATGGTTTTGTTATAATTTATGAACCAAAAATGATGCATTATGTTTTAAGTAAAGTTTATATTATACCCAGGTTTTCTCAGTTTTCACCTAATGTCTTTTATGTTCTATGAGCTCATTTAAGATAAATTTAATTGCAATAATTTCAGAAGGATCTTCTGGCTATTAGATTTTCTTTCATTTTAGTGATCATAAGAGTTTTGAAGAGTGCTTGCTAAGCCTTTTGTAGAATATATCTCAATTGAGATGTATCTAATGCTTTTGAATTACATAGTTTGAAATAATTTGTTTGGGGAAGGAAGCTCATAGAGTTACAACCTCACATCATTTCAAAGATGTTTACTATCAATAATTATTATGGCACATGTTAGATTTAATTTTTTGCTGAGGTGCTATTTGGCAGGATTTACCACGGTAAAATTCTTCCCCTTCATTTGCATCCTGTAATTTTGGGAGGTAGTCACTGTATATCGCCTAAATTTAAGAAATGAGAGAACTCTCTGTCTCCAAAAAGGTGGGATATTTATATAAATATTTGAAAATAATCTGCATAAAACACTTATAATATTATTTTGCTTAGTTTTTAATAATTTGTTTGATAAGGATGTATTCATAGATATTTAATTCTAATTTGGGGTTAGTATCCAGTAGAACATTAACTTTTTTATTGATCAGATGACTCCAGCTTTGGCACTGGGGTGTTCCTTCATTAGGTTGCTATGTCCCTTTAATATATTGCCATCAAATCATGTAGGATATAGTTGTTTATTTTTTATACTTCTCAGAGATTCTCCAAGATACTCCTGAGATATATTGTCTTAGATTCCTCTGTCCAACATCTATACTTTCTTGAAGAATTTAATGTTCCTTTTATTGGAAAATGATATAAGAAAGATTTTACAAGTAGGTGTGCTCATTGCTCTAATGGTGTTATTCTTTCTAGACAGAACTAGGAAAAATATGTGCACATAATAACTGTTTGTGTACATATATGCTTACATATTTCTATATATAGTTATCTGTATTGTATATTAAGCAAACCATGAGTTCATGCTGATGCCTCGATGTCTCAAGCCTACCACGTATCATTCCTTCACTTCATCTTCCTTATTTTGATTGTCTGTACACAACCACTCTAATAATACGAAACTAAACTTTCTCCATATGCCATTAATGCATTTATTTGTTTAATTCTATTATGTAGTTAACTTGTACACTTTGGATTAATTCACAAGTTTACTGAAAATAGGTTTTGGTAAAAGTTTAAGAAAATTTATGAAATACCTAGCTTCAATTCTTTTTCTTTAATTTTTTATTAATGCATTTTAGTCATACATCTTAATAGAGTAAAAAATGGTAGAGACATACATGCACACATCACCATTTCTTCCTCCTCCCTCCTGCTCACGTTTGGCTTAGTGATTGACTTTGATTAATTTGTTAACATACATCATGTGCATTAGAGAATTTCCCTCTCCCTCCCTCCCATCCCCTCAGTTGTGTTCCTTTATTTGCTCATTTATAGTATTTACTGCTTCTAGAGTTTCTCCTATGACACATTTTCTCCCTAGATTTTGCATATTAGGGAGAGCATCTGATTTCTTATTATTTGTGACTGACTAATCTCACTTAGCATAATGTCCTCCAGTTCCATTCATTTCCCTGTAACTGATGCAATTGTATTTTTATTTATGGCTGAGTAAAATTCAGTTGTGTACATTTTCCATAATTTTGTAATCCATTCATCTGTTGATGGACATCTTGGCTGGTTCTATAGTTTGGTTATGGTGAATTATGTAGCTATGAACATAGATATGCATGCATTAGTTTGGTAATTTTATTTTCTTTCTTTTGGGTAGATACACAGAAGTGGTATTGGTAGATCATATGGTAAGTTAGTTTCCTTTTTTCTGAGGATCCTCCATACTATTTTCCAAAGTGATTGAACTAATTTGCAATCCCACCAACAATGAAGTAGAGTTCCCACTTTGCATCCTCACCAGCATTTGTTGTTGTTTGTGTTTTTAATGATTGCCATTCTACTTGGAGTTAGGTGAAATCTCAGGGTAGTTTTGATTTGCATATCTCTGATTGCCAATAATGTTGAGCATTTTTTCATGCATTTATTGGCCATTTCAATTTCTTCTTTTATGAAGTGTCTATTTAGTTTCCTTGCCCATTTTTTGATTGGGTTATTTTTTTTTTTCTTAGTGCTAAGTTTCTTGAGTTTTCTGTATATTTTAGATATTAGTCCTTAATTAGAGGAGTAGGTGAAAAAAATTTCTCCCATTCTGTTGTCTCTCAGTTGAGGTTTTTGATGGTTTCCTTTGCTGTACAGAAGCTCTTCAGTGTAATGCAGTCCAATGTATTGATCCGATTTTTAGTTTTTTTGTACCTTTGGTGTATTGTTGAGAAAGTTTTTACCTGTGCCTATGTATTGCAGTGTTAGACCTGTGCCCTCTTCAAGAAGCCTTAAGGTCTTTTCAAGTCTTTGACCCATCTTGAATTGACTCTTGTGCAGGGTGAGAGAGTGCTTTGTTTTCTTTTTTCTTTTTCATTTTTCTGCATATGATTTACCAGTTTTTCCAACACCATTTGTTGAACTGGCCATTTTGGGTCCAATGAATGTTTTTGGCCCCTATGTGAAAAGTCAATTGGCTGTAAGCGTGCAGGTTTGTTTCTCAGTCTCCTCTTCTGCTCCATTAGTCTATGTATCTGTTTTTGTGCCAGCACCATGTTGTTTTTATTACTATGACTTTGTAGTATACTTTAAAGTCAGTTATTGTGATCCCTCCTACGTGGTTCTTGTTACTGAGAACTACTTTGACTATTCTGGGATTTTTGTTGTTCCAAATAAATTTAAGGACTGATTATTTTCTATGTCTGTAAGAAATAGCCTTTGTAATTTAACTGATATTGCAGTGAATCTATAGAACACTTTTGGAAATATGGCCATATTGATAGTATTTATTGTCTATCCATGAACATGGAAGATCTTTTCATCTTTTAAGATTTTCAGTTTCTTTTTGAATCTTTTATATTTTTGTATACATCTTTTTCCTCCTTGGTAAAGTTTATTTCTAAATATTTTATTTTTTTGTGGGATATCCTGAATGGAAGTGTTTTCTGGATTTCTTTTTCAGTGGATTTATGGTTGGCATACAGGAAAGCTTCTGCTTTTTTTTCTGAGATTGATTAAATTCTTATAGATAAATAACTTAAGAATTATTTACCTATATATAAATTTATGAAATATCTATATATATTTATCTAATTTACCTATTGCTTTCCACAAGAAATGCTAGTCAATCTGAAAAGCAATGACTTTTTTCAAACTCATGATGAAAGTGAAGTTAGTGTGAAAACTGTCACCCTGAAATCTGGAGCACTAAGCCAATCGAGACACAGATGAGATGCATTCACTTGGATCAGGCTGTTGACATATTAGACTAGAACATTGATTGTAATTTTGAAGAATTATTGGAAGCTAAGTATGGACTAACATGAGAGAGTGAGAGCTCTTGATGGCTGAAGATTTTTAGATTGATTGGCATGTATTAATGGGCTCTATGATCCAGAATTCTATAAGATTCTCAAGGTAAAGATCCTACTGATATCTTAGAAAAATCCCAGAACGGAGAAAGTTATAGTTATGCATGTGAAATACACAGAAAACTTTCTTCATAACAAAGAACTTCTCTCCAGGAGAAAGATTTGCCAGAGTCTTATCCCCACTATAGAATTCAAATCCAACTCCAGAAAAGATTATACAGATTTAGAGTAGGAATAGTAACAAAAACTTAATTTAAAAAAGATAAATTACATAATGCAAAATTACTATATCTATAATGTATGACTATAAAAAAGACAAGTTGATTAACTGAATAGAAACTCTAAAAATGTATCCCAGGTTACATAATATTTGAATATATGATGATGTTGATAATTCAGTTTGAGTAAAAATAGATGGTTTAATGAATAGAGATAATACAACTTAGTACTATTGTTTGATAAAATGATAAAATTAGAAGCATTGTAACAAAAAGTAGAGGGATTCAGATCCAACCATAGCTCTCCAATACAGAAATCTTAGGAAAACTGAAAGATATAAAAAAGAAAAAAGTCCTAATCAAATCTCTTCAGATGCTATAAAATGACATATTTTACCAAATGAAATAAAATTTTTATGGGGAACACTATAAACAAGATCAAAAGGCATTCCATAAATTTAAAAATTATTAATTTAATGTAGAGTTTAGCCAAACAGTAAAATTTCATGATCTATAGAGTTTTTATAAAGAATAGAAAGTCACCCAATATTGAAACTGAAAAAGGCTGTGAAAAAATAATCCACAGAAGCAAACATCTAAATGTGTCACCAAACATATAAAAATATGCCTTCTTTGGGGCTCATATAAGTGAGTAACAGATTGACAATTTTAAACCATTACATGTATATAGTTATTTGAAGTGATGTTGCAGAACATAAACTAGATAAACACAAGGGTTGGATTATAAAAGACTGTGTGTTGTGTTAAATAACTATAATAGCCTCTAGAGCCAAGATGAAGGACGTATTTTAGACTGAAGAAGAAGCAGAAAATTAGTTTTTTATAAATCAATCAGAAAACCAGTATTGAGAATCTTAAATAACATTTGCATGTTTATTTGATTATATTAGCCAAGACAAAAAATAGAGTAGAAACAGATTCTGGTAATCAATCAGGAGGATGGCACTAGTATCATCTATTTCTGTTCAGTATCTGGGGAAAGTCAATCACTAAGGTTAGGTGTATATTTTTAAGTAGCACATGATTGGAAGATAATGCTCAGGGTCATCAGTACATAGAATCAGTTGTAGTTTCAAAAGGAAGAGTATGGCTAATCACTCATTGAGAGAGAAGCAAGCTGACTGACAGGGATTTTGATGCATCTCTGGGTGACACTCAGTGTTAAGCATAGGGCCCTAGTCAATAGGCCCGTGTCGATGTTTTATCATGGCTGACAGGAAATAAAAAGAGCAGTAGTGTTGTTCTTTTTGTTCAAGACACATTATGCCAGAGTCTACTAAGCAAAAGAGATAAAGAAATTGTAGTATGGATTAGAATATAATTCCCTATGCATGGTTAGCCGTTCAAATTAGCATATTTACTTGGCTCAGAAAGCTGGATGCATTTATATCTTCATTTCTGTTGGTTTGGTTTGCTTATATCCATTTTTTTATATTTAATTTAAACTTATTGACAGATTACTCACAAAAGTGATATTTTAGGTGGAGGAGACTTGAGTGGAATTTCTTAGTGGGAATTCCTGTAAAGTGAAATAAGATTAGTTAGACTATGGTGCATATTCTGTCCTGAAGCTGCATTGAAAAATGGACTTTCTAAACTGGGCATGGTGGCGCACGCTTGTAATCCCAGCATTCAGGAGGCTGACACAGGGGAATCACTGTTTGCCAGCAGCCTCAGCTAATTAATGAGGCCCTCTGTAACTCAGTGAGACCCTGTTTCAAAGTAAAGAATAAAATTAGGGCTGGGGGTGTAGCTCGGAAGAAGAATGTCCCTGGGTTCCACCCCCAGTACTGCATGCAAAAAAAAAAAAAAAAAGGCCTTTCTATTTCTAATCAAAGTGCACCTCATCACCCAAACACAGGGTAACTGGAAGAAGAAGATTTACAATATCTCAGATATATAGTGGTCTCTGCCTATATTTCACTATAATTAATTACTATTTCCTGTTTCACTCTGAAAGTATTCTTGGCTAGAAAAATCAATTATATAGTCACCCCACCCAAATACCAGAGTTTTATGAGATCTCACTTTGCATTTTGCCTTATTTTCATATCTCTTGTTATTTATTTCAGGTAATTTTATGATTTTTATTCTGTTATATAATAAATCTGTGGCTTAGAAATAAAATAAAATAAAAACAAGACCAACTCTTTTCTATGTCTCCAAATTCCACCTTCCTCATCTAACATATATCTATTAACAAGTGACTATTGGGAATTTAGATTAAGTAATAATTTAAAATGGATCCCAAAGCTATTTTATAATATCAAGTATGATCTATAGTTTCCTTTGCCACATATATTAAGACAAATGTTTTGATCAACTGGCAATTTTGATATACGATGTTATATGCCCAGGGTTATTCAGAGATATAATAAAGTTTCTGATTTCTAAGGACATATATTCCAGTGTAAGAGGTAAGTCACTCTACCAAAAGTCAACCTCTTAAGTTGGAAAAATTGTTGGCCCTGTTGTGAGATTGGTCCATTGAACACAATACTGTGGGCTTTCAGGAAGTAGAGATCACTGAGCTGGAACTCCAAAGAAAACAATCTAAGACTTCCTCAGTAGGCAAGCTCAAATGGGAACTTAGAGGTGAAATATTTCATTCACCCCTAAGAAAAGTGAAGTTTATTGTTTATAAGTGACAAAAACAACCCGTGGATTTACAATATCAAACATGTTGGATTTAGGAAACATATTCTAATCCATAATACTATTAGAACCAATGCCAATGGCAGCCTAGTCTTCCAAGGTAATTATCTCAAATAACAAAATCAACCGTATGCAAAAGCTCCAGTGTGATTATTTAACTCTATAATTTTTACCAAATGGTCACTTTTGGCTATTTTAAAACATTAAATACACGTATTTGTTTCTGATGGATTCAGAAGCAGATATGAAGGGGGAATATACATACACAAAGTGTTGTGTTTAACTTTTATGTATTATTATCTCTACTAAAATTATAAACTTTATAAAATGCCTCATGTGGACTCATATAAGCATAAAATAGATGGTTATTCAATGATGCAGTGAATGAATTATTGAAATAAAAAAATCTAGTCTTCTAGCTCATTTTATGAACTAGCACAGCAGAGGGCTCTCCAAACATGTTTTAATCAGCAGAGTTCTTCTATGTAATTTGGTTGTATTATAATTAGATAAATCATGCAAGATTTTAAAATAAGAAAATGGTAATCTCTAATATAAGGATAATTGTTTCAGAAAAATTTTATAATAGTGCTTCTGTTTCATATTCTGTTTCATATTTCATTTGAATAAATAAATCTGCTGATTTAAAATTACCAGATTTATTATCATCTGTCTGATGTGAACTATTGTACAATTTAAAATCATCTCTATCTCTCCATAGTCATTTTAAGCACCTGTACTTTTAATCACAACTTTGGAAAAATATACTTACTGTTTTTCTGGTGTTTAAGTTTTAGAATTACAAGAAATAATAATTTAATAGAAGATGGCATGTGAATAACTTGTCCATAAACTTTTATTATCATTATTTTTTGCATCGTTGGCACATAAGTACATTAATTTTTGCTTTCTTGAGATATGCATTTTAATTAAAAAAGATTTATCTTTGAATAAATTTATGACTAATGTAGTTTCCATGAAATACTAAGTATAGGTATTATAAAGCAGCATTAGGATAGTAAGTTTTAAAATAAAAATAACTTGTACAAGAGGAGATCTCCTGTTCAGGACCCCAGGACATCTTCTAGGATTGTACTAAGCAGTCTATTTTAAGTAGAGATGCAGGATCTGAAAGAAGAGGCTCAGTATTGTCATTTGTCTAAGTGTTGACACATGTATCCAGATTACTATTTTTAACTCTGTAAGCCATTTTGTAGTTCAAAAATAACATGGCTTTGAGCAATTTCTGCTTGTTTGCATTCAATGTTTCTCATACTGAGGGTCAGGAACTCTAGCCATGGGGTCAAAGAGGATGTCTAAAGTGGTTCAAAGAGTCTGTTGATAAAGAAATAAGCATAGATAATTAGCACTGCCTATTCCTGGCAAGAAACCACATGTCAAAACTTTCTATACTTCCCCTTTTAGCCCCCTCTATTGGAAGCACAATTTCTAGTGACCTTCTGTCACCCCAAGTGCCTCATTCTTCAGCATATGTTTCACAATGATCAACCTCCTGATTTTATGTGTATATATAAAATATACATATATATGCGTATACATATGTAATGTATATATGTAATATATATGTAGTGTGTGTGTGTGTGTGTGTGTGTGTGTGTGTGTGTGTGTAGGCTCCCTTATCAAAACTGTTTAATAATGACCAAGTTCTCTCTCTCTCTCTCTCTCTCTCTCCCTCCCTCATGTTTTCTACATTTGGGAGCATCAAAATTAAAGTATGTGAGTAAACATTTAAGGAAATATCTAAGTAGAACTTTAGAAACTCCTTAGTTTAGAATTATATGAATTTTATTTGGATTTCAATAGTGATGATTTTCTTGCTTCCTAAAGATATTCCAATCTAATTTAATTTATCTAAGGTTGTTATAATTAAGATAAAATATACATATTTTGATAAATAATTAGGTTTAGTAATTAATTTTCTGCCACTTATTTTTCTTAATAAAGTAAAATGATTTTAAGGTAATTATCATTTTTATTAACTGAAAATAATTCACATTTGTACATAAAATAAACTAAAACAATATAAAAGAAAATTTGAAAATTCAAAACAATATCAGGGAAAACATGAGAACTAATAGATCAGTGAAGTGATATAAGAAAAGACTTTCAAGTCATGGAAAATAATTATAATTTTTTGGAATTATCATCAAATTCTACAAATATGTCCCAAAAGCAAGATCATAAAATCTAAGTAGGATTACTATATGGCACAAATTTAGAATCATGTAAGTTCACTGATACATTGAGTATATATTATTTGACATGTTAACAATTGTTTACTTGTAGTTTATAGTCAGATCAAGGGAAACTCATTAAATGTTCATAATTACAATACCAGGAGTAGTAATTAATTCCACTTCAGCCAGAGTAGAATTAGGATAAGTTGTTAATGATTTCCTACTAATATAAAAATACATTTAGCACATTCAATCCTATTTGATGGTATTAATATATAACATAAATTATTGTCAATGGGAGAAAAAATCTTAGTCAAATTTTCAAAACAATATTTACTTCATAGACAAACATCAATGGACTTTCTATATTACATTCTATATAAGTTATATGCAAATTATATTTTATACATAAAAATATGTTTTGAAATGAATAGATCTTAAATTTATAACAATTGAAATATTCTTGGTTAAAGAAATTGCCAAATAATACTAAAATTTATGTCTAAAGAGAAAAAAACACACATTGAAGTAGGCTATGTAATAAAAGGAGTTGGCTATATAATTGGAATGAAAATAAATTAATACATAATTGAAAACCTTTTGCAACACTGGATGCATACAGCAGAATTACAGAATGGCAGAGTAATGAAAAGAACAAGGATTAAATTCAGAGAGCTGAGGACCACAGAAGTAGATATAATAATCTAAAGCAAGAAACCTCCCTATTGGAAAGATCAGATCATTGCGTTTATATTTAAAAGGATAATTGCACATCTTTCAGGAAATCGTGAAAAGGAATTTAACTTAAAAATTAGTGTTTTAAATACTTGGGATTTTTATGGCAAATTTCTGTTGCTTTGTTGACAACATGTAAAAATGTCTTTGAAAATTTGCAGAAGCAGAGTGAAGTTTCGAGAGTGAATTGCCAATTCTTTTCCAGGCCAAAGTTAAAACATTTTGAGATAGATTAGTGAGTTTATGATTTAGAGTTAATTATATTCAATATTTATGTAACTATTAAGGAAACTTCTCTCTTCCAACACTCCTTTTTTGCCTAAATATTTCTAAATTCTCATATTTTGCCATTCATTCTCAATAAACTTAGAGATTACCCCATGTTATTACCCCATCTCCTCCTATGATTTTATTCTAAGGCTTTTCTGTTTTTTAATGTAAGTTATTCTCCTCTATGATACTCTATGATACACACTTCTCAGTTTTTGAAGTGCCTTTTAAAATTCTCTCAGCCTACAGCCAAAATAACAATTTCCTGTAAAGAAGTTAATCTCTTGAAAAATTACTTTATCCCTTACTGCCACTATGAATGAAAAAATGGTGTTCACACATGTACATCTAAACTGCAGTCATATGTCTACATATAAGTGAATTTAATTATTTTTAAGCCAGGTATAGTGGCTTACACTTGTAATTCCAGTACTTGGGAGGCTAGGATTGAAAATTTACTTTCAACTTCAAAAATTTAGTGAGGCCCTCAGCAACTTAGTAAGAGCCTGTTTCAAAATAAAACATAAAATAGGTCTGGGAATGTAGCTAAGAGGTATAATGCATGTCGTTCAATGACCAGTATGATGTCTCTCTTCCTCTCTCCTCTTCCTCTTCTCTCTCTCTCTCTCTCTCTCTCTCTCTCTCTCTCTCTCTCTCTCTCTCTCTCTACCTACACACACACACACACACACACACTAGCAATTTTAAGTTTATAACCCTCTATTTTTAAGGATAAATGATGTAAAATGTATATTTTATAGAGAGCACTATTTTCTTTTCACTTTTCTTCCTCTTCCTCTTGTCTTTCTTTCTTCTTCTGGTGGTACCAGGGATGAACACAGGACACAATGCGTTTTAAACAAGTGCTCTGTCACTGAGCTACAACCCTAGACTTGGAAGTACTTCCTATAAGCACTCTCCTATCTCATGTCTTTAGCTTCTCAATAGTACTGTTGTGCTGACCATTACTTTTAATTTAGGTCCATAGTAGTGAACATACAATTCTCAATTCACTTGCTATTTTCAATACCAGGTAAAGACCCTTTTTTCCCTAATTACTTTTCATTCATCCTTTATTCTAAATTATATTTTCAATCCACTGGAGTAATTTATCTTGGTGTAAAATAAGTTTCTTTAAATGCAGTATCTAGAGCCAGGCCCACGCTTGTCATCCCAGCATCCGGGAGGCTGAGACCAGAGGATCACCCGTTGCTGACAGCCTCAGCTACTTAGTGAGGGCCTCCGCAACTCAGTGAGACACTGTTTTAAAATAAAGAATAAAAAAATCGGGCAAGGGGTGTAGCTCGGAGGTCAAATGCCTCTGGGTTCCATCCCTAAACCCGCAAAATAAATAAATAAATAAATAAATAAATAAATAAATAAATAAATGCAGTATCTATATATTTATTGATATATTAATTTGGTTTGATAATATATTTACATTTTATGTGCTTATATTTTTAACAACTTGAATATTTTGCTGTGATTCTTATCCTATTTTATTCCAATCATCTTTTCTACCTACTTGTGTTTATATATGTCAATATAGTTATATGACTTGTCTGCATAGTATCACATGTCTTGGGCTTATCCCTCCCTTTATTACATATTCCTCTTACAGAACTTAGGTTGTCATTTGACAGCCAAATATCATAATGTGTGCTATTACGTGTAAAGTGGGAACCTTTGGAAGATGTTCTTCAGGGACTGACTCAGGTGGAGTACTGTGACCTAGGTTGTAGATAACATCTTAATCTACTGCAGGAATGCTTTAAGAATGGCAGTGGCAGCCTGGCATGGTAGCACATGCTTATAATTCCAGCACTTGGGAGGCTGAGACAGGAGGATCACAGGTTCACGGCCAGCCTCACCTACTTAATGAGAACCTCCACAACATAATGAGGCCCTGTTTCAAAATAAAGAAGAAATTAAAGCAAAATAGGGCCAGGGTATAGCTTGGAGGTAGACGGCCCCTGGGTTCAATCCCCAGTACTGAAATAAATAAGTAAATAAAGATTGCCAGTGGCATGTATTTACACAAGTTTTACAAAAGGTTTCTGTTGTTGCTGTTGTTTTTTCTTATATTTCTTCACAGTTTAAAAGCATTTGTTTTATTTCTTTTTCTAGCTTTTGCCAAAATTATAGGCTTTAACTGGCATGTCATTTTTATAAGTTGCATATTTAAATTGATAGTCTAAGCTGAGCATGGTGGTGCACGCTTGTAATCCCAGCATTCAGGAGGCTGAGATTGGAGGATCGTGGTTCATGGACAGCCTCAGCTACTTAGTGAGGCCCTCTGTAACTTAGTGAGACCTAGTGAGACCCTGTTTCAAAAATAAAGAATAAAAATAGAACAGGGGCTATAGCTTGGAGGTAGAATGCCCCTGGGTCCATCCCCAGACCTGAAATAAATAAATAAATAAATAAATAAATAAATAAATAAATAAATAAATAAAATTGATAGTATAGTTGACTAACTTTCTACAGATGTGTTAGCCATTAAATTTTCTTCCTCTAAGATTCTTTGAACATAAATTACTCATTTTTACAAAGTCTCTTATATCACCATTTGACATCATAATTTTAATTAGTATAATTTTAAAACTTCAAGCTTCTTCAGAAATTACGTACACCACTATTCTGTCTCATATTATGTGGGTCTAATTTTTCTCAGTTTTATTAAACAAAAATCATTAGTTTTGATATATTCATTCATACTTATTCTAATTTGTCATGGAAAGAGTAAGAGAGATTCCTTTAAGCACAGGTTCTGAAGTTAATTTCAGATTCTCTTCTATTGGCATAAATAGTTTGCTTTTATGTTTAAATACTTATTATGCTTAACGTATGTGTTCTACAGTGTGAGGTAGAATTCGTTTGCTTTTGCTAAATTATGAGCCAAAATTTTTATGCTATTTTCTAAATTACCTCGACTTTACTCACTGATTACTGAAGCCACATTTATCACATACCAAATGGTAAAATGTAGATGGAAGTTAGGGTTTCTGTTGTTTTCATTCATTTTTTTGTCTGAAATTATACCAGTACTTGAGAATTTTTACTATTTTAATGTTTTTTGAACTGAACTAATTTTATAATGAAAGAAAAATGACAAAAATAGTAAAAGAAACCTTGGTATCTTTCTCATTTTCTCCTAGTGTTAACATATCACAAGCCATATTAACTTATTGAGAATAGGAAACAACTCTTGATACAGTATGAGTATTAACTAAATACCTTATCCAATCATGTCCTACTTTTATGTCCTTGTCCATTTTAAAATGTATTTATTTTATGAAGTGAGGACCCTATCTTTGACTTTTCCTTTGAAAATTTATCTTTTTGCCTTAAACAATGTATATTTTTTAAATTTTATTTTTATTATACTTTTACCCGTTCAGTGCAATTATACATCATGAAGAAAGAACAATAGAATCATACATGCACACAGAAAATGGTGTGTTTTTACATTACTTTCCTAATATGCCTTCGCTGCTGGTTCTGGGATGAACCATGCGCCTCTTGAATTTGCAGGCTTCTTGCCTGAAATATTTCATGATTAAGACGAAGCTCAACTTACATTTGATTTGTGAGAAAATGAGAGTATGGAGAAAATAGTTGGAATTTTTGCAGGTCTGGAAATCTCTTTATTCTACCCACACCCTTGGTATTTGGTTAGAAATTATTTTCCTTCCGAAGTTTCAGACACGGTTTTATTGTCTTCTAGCTTCCAGAGCTGCTGTGGAAAATATGAAGTCATTTTAGCGTCTGCATCTTTGAACCAACTTTCTGTTCTCCATGGATGTTCTCCACGAGGAGGTTCCATTAGAGCAGGGACTGAAAACTATGCAGGGGTAAGCTTGCCCATGAAATTCTAAGAAGTGGTTGCTTCGGTTTTGTCTTGTTTTCCTGGCCGCTGTAAGTCACTACTACAGGGTGGGTGGTTTTATAGAATGCTATTTTACCCTCTTACATATCTAGAGAAGAAAAGTCCTAAAACAAGTCTTACAGGTCTAAAGTCTAAGTGTGGCCAGGTCCGGTTCCTCCTGGGTCCTCCAAGGGGCATCTACTCCTTGCCTTTTTCAGGCAACTATTCTCTGCTCTGTGTCTACATCACTCTGATCGCTGATTTTCCTAGTCTGGAGCAAACTCTTTCTCGGACTCTTGTCAAAAAATAAAACTTGTGAAAATGTTGGATGATTCTAGGTCCACCTAGATAATTTAGAATGTTCTCAATATCTTAAAATCTACAATTTGATCAGATTTTCCAAGTCCCTTTTATCAGTTATAATACTATATTAATATCATATTCTACCATATTCATTCTTTTGGGGTCTCAGATATCAACATAATTTGCAGAGAAAGAAGGTAGTTATTCTGGCCATACCAGTGGCAGGTCAGAAAGAGCTATAGTCAAAGCAAAGTTGTTTTCCTATGGAGAGAGGTTAGTGAAAATTTATTTTCCCAGGAATAGTAGGACAAGAAACCAGGACACAGGTCCCAGTAGACTCTGCTTGGTGTTGTAATTTACTCAGGTCACACAGAGAAAGTGGTTGTAGCTTTTAAAATCAATAACAAAATATTTTTTTCAGGAAAAATGTATGTATGTACTAGCTAATTAAATTCCCAGAGGGACCGTTTGTGGTGGCACACTCTTGTAATCCCAGCACTTGGGAGACTGAGACAGGAGGATCGTGGTTCGCAGCCAGCCTCAGCTATTTAGTGAGGCCCTTAGCAACTTAGTGAGACCCTGTTTCAAAATAAAGAATAAAATGCCGGGCGTGGTGTTGCACACTTGTAATCCCCGTGCTTGGGAGGCAGAGGCAGAGACAGGAGGATCGCACAGGTTCGAAACCAGCCGTGCTGGCTTAAGAGAACCTGTTTCCAAATAAAAAAGTATAAAAATAGGTCTTATACTTAAGTATAAAATAGGTAGAAGGGCTTCCAGGAACCCCAGTACCACCAAAATAAAGAAAGAAAGAGAGAAAGAGAGAAAGAAAGAGAGAGAAAGAAAGAGAGAGAAAGAAAGAAAATAAAGAAAGGAAGGAAGGAACAAAGGAAGGAAGGAGGGAAGGAAGGAAGGAAGGAAGGAAGGAAGGAAGGAAGGAAGGAAGGAAGGAAGGAAGGGGGAAAATAGGGCTGGGGGTGTAACTTGAAGGTACAATGCCCCTGGGTTCCATCCCCAATAACACACACACACACACACACACACACACACACACACACACACACACACACTAAAAACTGCATATTGCTTTAAACATTCTATATTCTTAGAAATGAACAACTTAAAGCTTTAGGCAACCAGTGCTATTGCTCTTGGTTATAAAAACAATGAAAGTGTGTCTTTATTGTCTTTGAAAAACTCTGTGTTCAGAATTTTACATGAAAATTTGCATTCAGTTCTCCTGGCCAGCTCTTTCTCCTCATGTCCACTAGATGACAGATTATGTGGCAGTCCCACTAAGGCCTGAAGTCACAGTTAGGATTCAGGCTGAATTTCTTCTGCAGTCACATGAAAAATCAGCAAACATACCAGAAGGGTAAATGGGCACAGGGTTCTCACTGCAGCTCCTGCCATATGCCAGAGGGAGCTTCCCAATACTGAGAGGAGAATGGAAGGTCTGGCCCCTTCAGGCCTGATTTGAGAATTCAGTACACTTATTACAGAATAAATTAACCACTTTTTAAAAGTAAAACATATTTAAAATGCACTAATAATAAATTTAACAATGCCATAGTTCTCCCTAAACATGTTGAATTGATACAGGTCAACTGTTAGCATTCAAAGTGATTCAATCCAGGAATAGTGAGCATTTTTGCATGACCGAGGTCATACTTTCCTAATTAATGAAACTACATATTTAGGTTTCAGAGGCTAGAATAACTTCTGTATTTTACAATCCTGAAAAGCTCTGCCAAAATATGCCTTGGCTCTGAAATGCAGTTTTGTTTTATTTCCCTAGGTGCAAATAAGGAGAACTCAAAGCAATCCTCTTTATGCTCTGATTATATGCTTCCCAATAGGAAAGACATTAGGATTTAAATATTGTTCTTCAACTATTCAAAGCAAGTTAATTAATTTATAGAATATAAAGTGTTGTAATTGCTAGAATAATACAAAGAAATGTAGCTTTGGTCAAGCAGAGAACATTGATGGGGTCTCTGTTGTCCAAGTTTAATTTTCTGTTTTATAATAAGCTGATCTTCATTTGGGGGGCAGGGTAATCTCTGTAAGGCTGTTCAAATGAGTTCATTTGCTTTTGGTTTAGGGCCGCATTATTCTTTGCATTTCCAATTTTCCTTGGTATGTAGTTCTATAGCCAATGGCTACATCAAATCATTAAATACTAACATAGTCTCCCTTATGTGTATATACCAAAGAAATTTGTGACATCTCTTTCTTTACAGCTAAATAAGAGTATATTTCCTCTTCTCTTCCCTACCAAATTTTGTTATCCAGGCTTGTGACTTTTTAAGTGATCATCGCTACGTACTTTCCTGATTGGGAGTTTTGCCTTTTCTCACAGCATTAACTACATTTCTTGTTTTGTATTTTAGCTAATTAACTTAAGCAAAATGTTATAGGTCTTATTGTCACCACTGAACTATTTACTGTGGTGAAAGCAAAACCTGTGTCTCAATCTAGCCACATTGACTAATTTTAGATACCGATCATCAACACCCATTCCCATCTAGAATTAGGCTCCAGACAAAAGTTTTTAACCTATACCTTCTTTCTGAGACACAAAATAATAAACCTACCTATCTTCTATGCATCATTATCAGTTGATCCCTTAGATACTTGCAGAAAAACATCTTGTCAACACAGTCAAAAGTAATTCCCCAGGAAACCAAGCATGGGAAGGACGGAGGGGGGAGGGTATGGGTTAGGGATTGGGTAAGGGCTGATTGGGTGATGTGTGCATGTATATCTTAAGTTTTTTTTTTTTTATCCTATTAAGAAGTATGGCTACAAAGCACCAATAAAAATTTATTAAAAATTAAAAAAGATGTCTATAGCATGCCAGTTAAAATTAAAGAGGCTAGTCACATCTGACAGTAACCTTTTGAAAAAAAAACAATAATAATAATTCCCCAGTCCTACCCCTGTGAACCCATTAGCTATCACATGTCCACTTTCTTAGTAAATGGCCTCTCCACCTCTCTGGTGTTTTATGGTTGCCTGGCCAACTTCTTCTTTCTCAGAGATTCTCAATTTGGATTGTTCTTTAGAAGCCCCTGGGGAGCTTTTAAATAATCTTAAACCTGAAAATTCTACATGATAGATTCTGTTTTAATGTATTCTTAGTGAAAGTAAAACCATCAGATTTCTTAAAAGCTCAACAGGTAATTCCAATCACAGTCAGGACTAAGAATCTGTGCTCCCTTTCATCCAGCCTTCAGCAGGTTACTAATTCCATACATCAATGGTAAACAGTACTGGCTGAACAGTATACATGTCTAAGGCACCCTGACATAGATATCTTATGCTTACGAGTTTATCATCCAAAGGTGTGACCCATCCTCACAGATACTATCTTAGTTTTTTATCTTAATCATCCTAAATTCTATATTGCTTTGATTTAAACAACCTTTATAAATTTCAATATAGTTACTGGATGCTAAAATCCTTCTAATCATGTCCCTCTCTGTTGTCAAAACAATTTTCAGAAACAAAAATCTAAGTAAGCCCTGACCATTTTAGCAATATAGTTCTTATAAACCAATGTTACCAATAAGAAAAATAAGAAGAGTGGTAGGATGACATTTGAGTATAAGTGCAAATGACTCTAAATTTTATACTTTTTTTCTGTAATTGGTATGGTTACTTAAATGTAATCCTCTCACAAAGAAAATTTTGGTCTCTTGTAGCAAGGGCATTTTAAATTAAATGAGTGGCTGGTGGTAATAAAGTGAAAAGATTTACAGTAAAAATAGCAACAAAATATGCACAAAAACAAACTAAAAAGAATTAATTACATATTTCTGTATAATTTAGGTATGTAACACAAATAAATATTAAGTATAAACTATTAGCCCATGGCTTATACCACCTGGATAATTTTATTCAGCATTATTCAAAATAGTCAATTTGTTTAAGTGTTTGAACCAGGCGGCTGATTTTTCAAACATTTCTTAGTGATGTTGAACTGATCTGTTCAAACAATATCTAGTCAATAAGACAAAGTGTTTCAGACTCTAAGTGCACAAGAAATAAAACAAACAAAGAAGTTGAACAGCTGTGTCTCCAGATGATGAGAATGTTGAACCTTCTATTCTCTGGGTCATGCAGTATTTTGAATATTAAATGACTTTAATTTTATTCTAAAAATGACAGTCATTATATAGAATCTAATACTAATATCAGTATTTTTGAGTACAGAGTTTGAAAACCTGTGTTTTGTTTTTCATAAAACTAAGATAAATATAATTTCTACTTCTGCCTATTCAGTTACTTACCCACTTCTGACATAACTATTACATTTTAAAAGTCTCACCATGTAGTATCATTAATCCATTTTTTACTAATTTACATCAAACTTTATATTTTTACTACAGTAACTATAGCTGTTTCATATTTTTAGTCTATCAGTTGTTGTTGTTGTTGTTGTTGTTGTTGTTGTTTGGTGGTACTGGGGATGGAACCCTTCTACCTCCGGGCTACACTCCCAGATCTATTTTATATTTTTATTTGGAAACAGGGTCTCTTAAGCCAGCGAAGGGCTTTGAACCTGCACGATCCTCCTGTCTCCGCCTCCCAAGCGTGGGGATTGCAAGCGTGCAGCACCACGCCCAGCTTAGTATATAATTTTTACAAATTCATCTGGGCTTCCATGCAGATATTTTCTTTTCAGATCATATATATATATATATATATATATATATATATATATATATATATATACACATATATATATCTATGTATATATGTATATATATATGTGTGTGTATATATATACACATTTATTTGTTTATTTTTATGTAGAGCATATTGAAAATGGCATGCATTTAGACTGTACTTATTGCTGCATCGTAGTCATACATCTTAATGGGATAAAGACTTGTGGGGACATACATGCACACATCCATTTACACAAACAAAACATCATTAAAGAGCTCTGATTCTGGGTAACTCAAGATGTGGCCAGAGCAGCAGTTCATGCTATTTCCTCCCTGGGTTTCATTGCGTTGTGAGCTCAGTATCCACATGTTGACTTCTGAGCTTCACATACCCTGCACATTCAATCCCTTTCCTTGCGCCAGTGAACTGTGTGAGTTGTCCTAACTTAACTTCAGATCTCTGGCCACAACTCACATAACCTGAGGTATGGGCCTAATACAAGGTCGTGCTATAGGATTTTTCAGGTGGATGTAAGAAAGTACATTTATTTTTTTCATGTGGCCAAAGGCTCATGATAAGAGTTTTGGGAGTTATCATTGGTGAGACTTTTCCAATATATGTGGGGGAAGCCAGTCTACTATGAAAATTAATAAGAAAATAAACACCAAAGACTTAGAGAAAAACCTAGAAGCTTTGAGGTTTCTATTTTTGACTTGCTTAATAAACATATTGTTTTGCTGCCCTAGATTTTAGATATTTAACATTTCTTGAATTCAATGAGCTAATCTTCCCGGATAATCCTTTTTAGTTTTATCTATATTTGAGACATTTGTCCAATCACCCTGCTCAGTTCCCTTAAAAGTTCTATATGATTAATCTTTGTGTCCTGAATTCAAATGGTTTGTGTAGTAGATACAAAAATATGAAGTCAAGCAGTATTTAACTGAAATAATTTTGTGGTCCTGTCCAAAATATCTAAAATCCAGACAAGGCCTAGTCAAATAAGTTGCCAGACACCAACAGGGGCAACATCAGCAATAGGCTAACCTAATTATCCTCCATTGATCACCCAATGCTCACTTAAAAACTAGAAAAACATGTTTTTCTAAAATAAAATAGAGGGTACAATCATTGGAATGTTGTAAAATTTGTGGTAAATTACTAAGAGAAAAAAAACTAAATTGGGCTTAACAATTAATATATTAGTGGTGTCAAGTAAAAAGCAAAACCTAGGCTGGGTGTGACGGCACACACTTGTAATCTCAATGCTTGGGAGGCTGAGACAGGAGGATCACAGGTTCAGAGCCAGCCTCAAATACTTAGTAAGGTCCCTCACAACTTAGTGAGACCCTTTTTCAAAGTAAGAAGTAAAAATTAGTACTCGGCGTGCAGCTCTGAGGTAGAATGCCCCTGGGTTCAACCCCCAGAACCGCGCGCGCACACACACACACACACACACACACACACACACACACACACACAAAGAAAAAAACCTTTATAATGTATTAATGGTTTTAATTTTGGTTTCTTACTTGTTTTTCTCCTCTTATGTTATTTCCCTATAAAGATAGAAAAACAGGTATATAAATTTGCACACATGTGTGTGCACATGCAGCCCCCCACACACACACACTTCAATAAGCAGTGGAATTTCAACCCAATTCAAACTGTAGGGCCTTGAGTGAGATCAGAAGTACCTGTTTTGAAATCTGCCAATCTTTAGTTCTTTCCTGTCTTCAATCTCAAATAATATGGCATAGGATCTTTAAAAAAATGTAAAATACAAATACATTAAAAAGTTTTCATACTTTTACCTTCACTCATTTTACTAAATAACTAGTAAATGGTACATAAGAAAGGAGTATGGCAAAGATGAGGACACAGTAATGAAAGTTACCAAGATTTCTTTTCTAAAATAATTCACAATTGTACAGGATTAAGAGAAATCTTTCACATATCACTTTTGCAAAACAGAGTGTGCATGTCTCTATAAAATACCTAACACAGTCACTTATCATAAAAATGATAAACACCAAACTTTTTAGTAATAGGTTTAGGAAGTCAAAATGTTCTTATATGTCTTGAAAAAATAGATTTCTTGAGTATACTTAGCTATTTATAGACTTGGAACAGTTTAAGGTTCATAGCAAAATTGTGTAGAAATTAGACACGCCATGTGTCTCCTTGCCAACACACATGTATAGCCTTCCCCACTATCAAAATATCCATGCATAGGTTTTTGTGGTGACATAGTTTCACACATTTTTGGATAAATATCAAGGAGGAAGTCTTTTGGATCAGAAGGACAGATTATGTTGAGCTATGGGAAAACACTGAACTATCTTCCAGAGTGTCTCTGTTCCAGTTTGTCTTGCCACTGGCAATTTCTGAGAACTCATGTTGGTCAGCATTCACACCAGCATTCATTGTGCCAGTGGTTTATATTTCTATCACTTTCATGGATTTTCAGTAGTTACTATCGCTATTTGAGATAAAATGAGGCTCATGTTATTCATCAGGCATTTTCAAATACTTATCTTACGGAAAGAAATATTAAGGTGTAAGATTAGGAGACAATTCTTTCTCTACAAATAAAATCCTTACAGCCAGAACAGAAAACGAATAGACCTAAAATGTCATTTACAACCATTTTTATATTACAAACTCATTTTCAAAATTCTGTTATCACATACCTCCCAACATACAGTTAATAGCCACCCTTACTTGTAACTTGAGATGTCTAGAAAAACACACACAATCACATCGTTTTAGAATTGTGATCTGAGGCCAGCAAGAGTGAAGGTAAGCGAAGCAGGACAGGTAAAGAGTGATGTAACTCCACAGAAGGCAGCAGGTGTCTCACCTTGTGAAGATGTATCTAGGCTGAAAAGGGGTATGAAAAAATGGATGCCTCAACTAGACCATGGGAGAGAAAAAGAGGGAGGATATATCTTCAGATAGCTTTTGTTTTCTCTTTTGTATTCATGTACATTCATCTCAAGGAGAGGTTAGCAATTCTGGATTGAGGGAGTCAGCCCTTTGGTGGATACTTAGGTGACAGACTCCCAAACACCGTAGTGTGATCCTCTAAATATACCTGGAAGTGGCAGGAATAGCCAGAAGCCCCTGTGCTTGAGCTGATGTAGGTGCTTCCCTGGGAGTGGTGCAGGATGAGGGCCAGGAACTCTTAAGCATATGACTGGTTGTTTCTGATGATAATAATGAGTCTTGGAAACAGTTTTCAAAATTTATATTCAATGCAGAATCAGATGAGAATAACAAAGTAAATACTATAATGGGAGACAAGGTCTCTAGAATCATACAGCATGATCATATCTGAGGTGAAGAGCTGAGCATGGGTGATGAAGAGTGTTCTGTTCAGCATTCCTAGAGCCATAACCTAAAGACATGACCACATTTCTTAGAAGAAAATTTTTTATGGTTTCTGGTTCAGTTCATGTGAAGCTAGAGACCATGGTTCTCAGGGCTTGGTGGTGGAAGAAGAAAGGGAGAGCACATGGTCTGTGCTTTTAATTATGGGGCCAAAAACAAGAGAGAAAACGGGGGGAGATGGGAACATGTATAATCTCAATGTCACATCCCCAGATACCTATCTCCAACCGAACATTACCAGCCCGAGTGAGTTACCACCCAGATAAACCTATTACAATGGATTTAGCCATGGCTGGGATTACAGCTCTCATGACTCAATTACATCAACTCCAAACATTAATAAATGAGCTCTTTAGGGAAGGTGTTATATCTAACTATAACATTCCACCCCTGACCCCTAAAGAGATCACACCCAGCTCAGAATGCAAAATGCCTTTGGTCCTCAACTAGAGTTCGCATAGTCTTAACAGTTCCAGCATCACTGAAAAATCCTAGTCCAAAATCTCCTCGGGGGATTCAAAGTGAACTGTTGTGAGCTCCTGTAATAGACAATAGAGGTCAAAATAAAAAGCAAATTACATGCATCCAATATAAAATGGCAAAGTGTAGACATTTGCTTTTTTTTTTTTTTTTTTTTCTCCAAGAGTGGGGATTACAAGCCTGCACCACCACACTAGGCGACATTTGCATTTTTAAAGAGTAATGGGACAATAGAAAGAAGTTTTGGGATCAAAACTATAACAAAATCTACTGGGGCACGCATTTGATCTTGCATTCTTTCTGATATCCATGAAACATGGTGATGAGATGGGATCTCCAAGGGGCCTTAGGGCAGCCCCACCCCTGCTGCCTGGATGATTACAATGGGTGATCTATTTTCTCTTCCAGCCTGGCTCCCTACCTTGAAGATAGCAGGCTTTTTTTTTTTTTTTTTTTTTCAGTCTTTTGACATTTCTGGCATTTCTAAATCTCAGGGCATTTTTCTTTTTCTTACAGACTTGGCTCTACCCCCACAGCTTCACAAAATGTCCCATTTGGGCCTGACCCTGCCACACATTGACTGGCTTCCCAGGCCTTCCTTTGAAATCTGCGGGGAAGCCTCTATGGCCTCCATTTGCTAGCAAAGCTAGTAATACATGGGCTCTGAGATGGGCTGCTGATGGAAAAGGTACTTACACTTTCTTTAATCATTGCCTCTGGGGTCTTTTTAATCAACCCTGGGACTGCACCATCCAGTCAGCCATTGGCCCCAAGATCATCAGGTCCAGCCCCGGCCCCAGCTTCATCTGGGCCTCCCCTGGCCCCAACTCCATCTGCCGTTTGTATCATGGCCATTGCTGGCTCTGACTCCATCAAGGCTACCACTGCCTCCTTTGGCAGCCATCTTATTTCCTTTAATTACATCATCTCTCTGAGCCCCAGTTTTACATACGAATTCTGACCAAACTGCAAATCTCGAACGTCTCTGCTTTATTTTTTTATTTCATTTAGCTTAATGAATGTGAACATGAATATCCACAAGGCAGTTTGGATATTTCGCTGGTTGGATATTTCTTTAGCCAGTTTATTTAGCACGTTGCATTTAAATTCAGCCTCATACAAAGTTTCAGGACCTGGGAAAAATGCAGATAAGTTCTTTCCCAAAATGTAACTTATGTGACCTCTACTCCATTCCCCTATAAAGTTTTCTTTGCCATCCACATTTTTCTTAGGACAGTGTCTGCTGTCTGCCTTTCTAACCACATTCTGGCTCTTCCAATTTTCTCTCATAAACCAATTCCAAAAGTTACAATCCATATGTCATACTTAAATGTTGCAGCAACTCCATTTCCCTTGATACCATTTTGGGTTCTGTTCAGTATTCTTAAAGCCATAATTAAAGATCTGACCAAGCATCTTAGAGGAAAGAAGTTTTATTTTCTTATATTTTAGGTTTAGTCTACATGAGTTTGGGTACCAAGAATTGCAAGGCATGGCAGCAGATGGAGAGAGGGATAGCACTTGGGCTGTGCTTCTCACATCATAGAGGCCAGCGACAAGAAAGAGAACAAGCAGAGAAGAAAGGAACAAATCTAATCCCCTTGGCAGCATTCCCCAGGGCACCAGCTCTAGCCATACCTTACAGGTCTGGGCCACCACTGCTGAGATTACAACCCTCATAACTCAATTGCATCAGCCTCAAACATTCATAAATGAGATCTTTGGGGGACATTTATCTAATTATATCTGAGAGGTTCTCAGAGGTATATATACTTCAGTGAAAAACTGAAAAATGGATAAGAGCTAGTCCTGAGATCAGTAGGAGAAATAGGTGCTTGATTGAACCCAGGGGCCTGCGACCTCTCACCTATACCCCCAAGCATTGTTTTTTAATTTTTGAAACAATGTTTTGCTAATTTGCTGAAGCTGGCCTTGAATATGCTATATTATTGTCACAGCTTTCCAATTATTGGGATAATGCCTGGCTTCCTTGATATAAGAGAAAAAAAAAGATACATATTTACTGCACTGGACATATGTGATGGGAAAGGATAGAGGTATAAAGCAGAGTTATTAATTATTTTATAATATTTTCATAAGGTAACCAGTAGTTATTGTGCCCAGTTTGCCTAAATAAGTGATTTAAGATCCACAGGATTAGTGATATTTGAAGGGAATTAAAACAGAGAGCCATGGGCTGTAAGAATTTACTTATATTCATTTCTGGAAAACATAATGTATACCTTTATGCCACAAGCAAGGTTGGAAATAAAATCCAAAGATAGCCTAGAATCTACATTGAAATTCAGGAGCATAAATATTTTAGTATAAGTGTATTCCAAGTATTGCATTTGTTGTTTATCTGAAATTTAAATGTAACTGGGCATCCTTTATTTTATCTGGCAAATACATACAGGGGACCCTCGGGGCCCATGGCAGCCTGCCTTTCTCAGTACAGCCATAACTAAAGGTAGTTTACATTCTACTTGGGGACCGGCTCTATACTTATTACTTGAAATCATGGTATAATGCAAAAAAATTCTAGCTCAGGAATTTAAAATCCTTTGAAATATTTCAGAGAGAACAGTTGATTAGAACTGAGGGAATTAAAGACGGCATAATGGAGCAGTGTTATTTGAACTGGATTAATAAATGAATGAACAAGGACTGAATGTTGAAAGATAGGCATTCCAGGACAATCAAGGATGTACAAATATTACACATATTTCCTCGGCAAATGTTTACTAATTGTATAATTTGTGCAATTCCATATTCTTGGAAATGAAGAAATTGATTTTATAAAACCAAAGGGGTGGGATCTCCTGTATTCCAAGAGCTTAAAGACAAATGGGGAGAAGTAACAAAAATCAATCAATCAATAAAGTTAGAAACATAAAATAAAAAATGTTATGTTAAACAAAGAATATTAAGAAACATTCAGGATGATATAAGTACAAATATATATGTATATATTTACATACTTATAAATATATATACATATGTATAATTATAGCATGTATACATACAAACACACATATATATTTATACACACATACATATATATCTATTATATGTATATATGTATTTCTTCAGTTCCAAGAATATGGAATCGCACAAATCATACAATTAGTAAACATTTGCTGAGGAAATATGTGTAATATTTGTACATCCTTGATTGTCCTGGAACACCTATCTTTCAACTTTCAGACCTTGTTCATTCATGCATATATGTATAAGTGTATGCTTAAGTTAGGGATATATATCCATCCAGCTAAAGTAACCCCTGAGAAGTCATTTGAAAGAAAAGAAAAAAAAAAGAATCAAACTGTGAACTCTCTTTTGGTTTGTTTGCTTTTTTAATCTTTTTGGTGCTGGGGATTGAACCCAAGTACATTCTGCCCCTGAGCTACACCTCTAGGTTCCCTTTTTGTTGTTGTCGTTGTTGTTTTTTCTTTTTATTTTGAGACAGAATCTTGCTACGTTGCTGAGAATGTTGCTACAATTCTAAGGCTGTCCTTGAACCTGTGATTCTTCTCTTAACCTCCAAGTACTGGGATTATAGGCATGCACCGCCACAGCTGACTACAGGCTGAGCGTTCTTGTAGGAGAATGTTCTAGGTAAAGAGAAAAGCAAGTGGGAAAGTTTGGGAAAGAATGTAGTAGTGTGATGAAGGAAATATTTTCAACTTACGTTCAACAGAGAAGAAGGTAGGCAATGAACCAGGAAGAATTAAGGAGTCAAATCATCAGTCTATCTGTCACCTTGCATCGCTGATTTGTTTTTTTTTTTTTTTTGGTGAGTGAAAACATTTAAATATATTTTAATGCCGGGCGTGGTGGCGCATGCTTCTAATCCCCATGCTTGGGAGGCGGAGACAGGAGAATCACACTGGTTTGAAGCCAACCTTGCTGGCTTAAGAGATCCTGTTTCCAAATAAAAAATATAAAAATAGGTCTGAGAAGGTAGCCCAGAGATATAAGGGTTTCCAGGAACCCCAGTACCACCAATAAATAAATAAATAAATAAATAAATAAATAAATAAATTGTTAGCAATTTGGATATATTAGTTACCTATATTTAACTATAGTCACCATGCTCTGCAATTGATGTAGAGAGTGTATTTCTCGGCCTTACTAAAATTTTATATCCTTTGATTAATATCTCCATGCCATGCCAGCAAGTCTCTGGCAACTACCATTCTACTTTTACTTTCATGAGCTTAGCTATTTTAGATTGCATAGATAATAAAATTATAGAGTATTTGCCTGTGTCTGGCTTGTTTCATTTAGCATGTCTTCCAGGTTCATCTGTGTTGGTGAAAATGATAGAATTTCCTTATTTTTAAAAATTGAATAGTATCCTTTTGTGTATGTTCATTGCATTTTCTTTTATCCATAAACCCTCTGGTAGACAGTTAATTTCATATGGTGCAATAAACAGGAGGGTGTATTCATCCCTTTGACATACTGACTTCAATTTGTTTAGATATATATTCAGAAGTGGGATACTAGGTCATACGGTAGTTCTACTTTTAATGTTTGGAGGAGCCTCTGTTCTCTTCCATAAACTGGTCATACTAACTTGCATTCTTATCATTTCTCCACAGTTTTGATGATACTGACCATCTTTCAACTCTTTTTGGTAGTCATATACTGCTGACCTATATTCATCTTTACTTATGCCACTTTTTAAATTGTCCAGTGCTAACATCTTCCTACTCAGTAGTGTAGCAGGCTTTTATCTCTGATGTTCATCCAACTCCAAGTCAATTATGTTTAGTTTTATATTCAGTTTCACTTCTCAATTATTATATATATCAAATTTTCTCTTTTTGTCATTCTTTTTAAAGACTGTGTTGCTGATCAGAACCTCTTTTTAGTCTAGAGCTCATTTTTTTGTTTTATTTTGAAGAAATAATCAAGAACACATTCCCTATGTGAGAAAATGTGCACCAAGCCTTTAAATAGGTGTTAAAATTGACAACTGACGCCCAGCGTGGTGGCGCACGCTTGTAATCCCCGGCTTGGGAGGCGGAGACAGGATTATCGTGCAGGTTCAAAGCCAGCTGCGCTGGATTAAGAGATCCTGTTTCTAATGTAGCCCAGAGGTAGATGAGTTTTAAGAAACCCCAGTATCGTCAAAAAAATTAAAAAAATTGACAACTGACTAGGATTTCCATTGCTTCTTATTTTTATGTCTGGAAAAGATGATAACTGGCCAACCACAGAACCCTGGTTGCCTACAAGATTGTATATGAAGGAAGACAACTATCTACCCCAGACATATTTTATACCCCAGAAAAAGACATTTTTATTGCATAAGTCAATTTAAAGAATCTGCTCTTTGGTTCAGGTGAGATGCTGTTTCTAGCTTCCAAGGCTGTTTTCTATAAATATATCCTGTAAAAAATAATCTAAACAAAGCTGATCTCTGCTTCTGCTTTATAATATGCAAACAAATGCAAGATGCTTATAGAAAATTTTTTCTGCAAAGAACCATTGCACATTATTCTTAAATGTATACTTTGAAAAAATGTTTCCAACATCAAAATCAATTAACAGTATTTACATTAACTTAGAAATGGTAGATTTAAAAATATTCTTGCCATAAAGTGCAGAGACATACTATGACCTTTGTCAGTGATCTAGAAAACAAATATATTGTGTTAAGCAATAGTATATATTCTGATTTTCTATTTTGATACATGTCAGGATTGAATTTTGAGGTTAGTATTGTCATTATTGGTGTCAAGAACACTAATGACAACGATGACACCAATTCTATAAAGAATTAACTTCCAGTTTTCTCATAACAATGGCATTTGGCACTCTGGCCTCTAGCTGTTTATCTTATTTCCAAAATAAAAATAAAAATATGAAATTCATCAAAGTCAGAAAACCTCTATGATTGAAAATTAATATTTAAAAGATTTGAACAAAAGATTGGCTTATTGTCTATTAAAAAAGACTAAACTAGGAAGAAACAAATATCTATAACAGTGATATTTTTATTTTAAAAATTGCAAAATAGGATATTTTTGTAAAAAGAAAATATAAATAAGTATTTTTGCATGGAACACTTTTTTAACTTTTATTGGTGCATTCTAGTCATACTTTCTTTTTAAATATTTTTTCTTGGGGAATTGTTACTCCAGGCCCCTTTGGATTTCATGAATTGGTTTGTGAAGTCTGGAGTTATTTTAATTGATTTTTCTCTGAATGTCACTTGGTGTTTTGTTTTTGTTTTCTTTAAGATTTTCTTTTTGGCCTCTATGTTGGTCAGTTTGACTATTATGTGCCATGGTGAACCTTTACTCTGATCTTGTCTAAAGGAGGTTCTATGTTTTTTGTACCTGTATATCAATCTCTTGTTCTGTGTTTAGAAAATTTTATAATATTACTTCTTTGAAAAGATTGTTGATCCATTCGGTTTTACCTTCTATTTCCTCTTCTATGGCAATTACTTTTAGGTTATCTTTTTTAAAATGATCCCCCCCCCTTTTTTTTTTTTGCAGGTCTGGGTATGGAACCCAGGGGCATTTTACCTCCGAGCTCAGCCCCTGCCTTATTTTTTATTCTTTATTGTGAAATCGGGTCTCACTGAGTTGCAGAGGGCCTCATTAAGTAGCTGAGGCTGTATGCGAACCACAATCCTCTCATCTCAGCCTCCCAAATGCTGGGATTACAAGTGTGCGCCACCACGCCCAGCCCATATTTTTTTAATGTCTGATTTATGCAGTTGAATTATTTGTTCTAAGTTATGTACTATGCATTCATTTTTGGAGTGATCATCTTATAGGAATAAGATTTTATTCTCCATGTGGTCTAATTTCTTGTTTATAATTTTAATTGATGCCTTCACTTTAATGATTGCATCCTTTATTTCTTTCATACTCTCTCAAAATTCTTTTTAGTAGTTCTGTATTATTTCTACATTAAATCCTTTATTTGACCTTCTGGATATCTCTGCAAATCTTTGTTGTCAAGTTATTTTATTGTGGGGTTGTGGGACCTCATTGCTTCCTTGTTATTCCTCCTTCTCATGATTTCAGAAGTTTGTACCTGTTGCTATTGGTAGATTTTTCTCAGTCCCTAGTTTTTAGCTGGTATATCCAATTGAAACTTGTGTAGTATTCAACAATGAAGGTTGAGCAAGGAGGGAAGTGAGGTTGTAAATACAAAAATATGGTAAAGCCACAGATAGGATCAAATAGAATGGGAATAGGAGTTTGGTAAGGTAGTATATAGTAGAAATTATAGATAGTTAATATTTAGTAGTATTCTTGTAGCCAATGTAGAGTTTTTAGTATAGTGGTATGAAGTGGATTTAATAAAAGACAAAGAAGAGGGCAAAAAAGGAAAATGAATGGAGAGAAGAGTATGTAATGTACAAGGGAAAAAGCTTGGGAGATGTATTGGGAATAGAGCAATCAAACATGTATACACACAAAACAAAACAAAAACAAAATAATGTAACCTACAAATAGATAAATATTCAGCAGACTGAGCCTCTGAGTTTCTCTCTGGGCAAACACCGAGTACCACCGTTACCTTTCCTGTTGAATACTGAGTTTTCTCAGTCTATGGAATTACCACTATCAATGGGGCTGAAGCTAGTGTTAAGCTTAGATCACCCTCTGTTCTTTCCGCAGATGTGGAGTCTTTGTCCTTTTATGCCTACATAGGTGGTTGATGCTTCTAATACCAAACTCAATCTAAGAATTTCTTTTTGGCACAGCTAGGGCTAGGTTGGTCTAATTTTTCCCCATTCACCATGATTGGGTGGTCTGTTGTGATCCCAGAGATCCTACTAATTAGATGTAGTATTAAGCATAGGTCTTCTGCACACTTTCTCCTGATGCAGAGCCTGAGTCTGTCTGAGCTTCTGCTAAGTCCAACAGCAGACTCTACCCCCACCTTCATCTATTGAACTGCAAAGACTCAGACTCAGATAATTTTGGGGGGCTGCGTGGGTCCCTGGGGGTGCCATGCTGGGTATTCTCCAACAGGGATGGCAGCTTCAGTTATGGTGTTGTTGACTGCCACTCTGGATCTCTGGAAGGTGTGGTGAGCTTGATCACCACTGCTGCAAGTTGTTTCCAGTGTTTGATCAGGAGGAACTGATGGTTTATAATTCCAATGATATGCAGCTGCTTATTTCAAGTTCTTGGTTGTTTTCCTGTTTGTCTCTGAACTCCACATTTTTTAAATAATTTTTTATTTAATTAAAATTTTTTTCTCAGTTATAAGCAGTTATATAATGTAATCAGTATTCTATTTAAGTCTATACTAGAAAAAATTAATATTCTAAAAGATATGTTAATGCAGAGCATAGGGAACAGTTATCAGATACAGAAATTATTGATTAAAGAAAATCAAGCTAAACATATTTTTACTGTCTTAAGAGTAGTAAATGTAATGTTCAATCTCAGTGTTGTTCTCTTGGTTTACAAGAAGAAAGCAAATGGCTGATATGCAAATAAAAAAAAGTTTCCTCCCAATCTTTATTATGCAAAGGTTTTTAAATATTGTGAGGGACCAGTGCTATTAGCAACCAAAGTAGCACAGTTCCAGATAATGCATTACTACAGTTAAAGCAAATGCAAAGATTCTGCCTGAGGCAAAATGCAACATGTTTCTTACTATAGTTGTAGTTCCACTAGGACCACTGCACCAAAGCTTCATGACATTACACGAGCTGTTTTTAATATAACAACAAATATTAAGCCCTCACAATATGCTTACACTTAATAGGAACATGTTTAGCCTGAAGATAGACTATAATTTATTTAATGTTATTTTACTTGTCAGAAATACATAAATACATAGACTAAATATTTGATGATTTGCAATCACTTTTTTATTTCCAGAACTGGGGATTGAATTTCAGGGGTGTTCTACCTTGAGCTATTCCCCCAGCCCTATTTTATTTTTATTCGAAAACAGAGTCTCACTAAGTTGCTGAGGCTGGTTTTGAATCTGCAATCTTTTTGTCTCAGTCTCCCAAGTACAGGTATTATAGGCATATATTACCACCAGTCTTGGCAAAGAAACTATACTATTGGTAACCCCCCTCTCTCTTTTCTTTCTTTCTTTCTTTCTTTCTTTCTTTCTTTCTTTCTTTCTTTCTTCCTTCCTTCCTTCCTTCCTTCCTTCCTTCCTTTCTCCCTTTCTTTCTTTCTTTCTTTCTTTCTTTCTTTCTTTCTTTCTTTCTTTCTTTCTTTCTTTCTTTTTGTGGTACTGGGGCTTGAACCATAGGTATTCTACCTAGGAACTGTACACCCAAACACCTTCATTATTTTATTTTTGTTTTGAAACCTGGTCTCACTAGGTTTCCTAGAATCTCACTTGCTAAGTTTTGAGGCTGGTCTTGAATTTGAGATTCTCTTGTCTCAGTTTCTCAAGTACTTGAATTACAGGTGTGCAACACCATGACCTGCTTCTCTGTACTCCCTCCCTTTAACATGGAAGAGGGTGATGGGAATGAAACCCAGGGCTTGTGCATCTTATGCAAGTGCTCTACCACTGGGCCATACTTCCATCCCTATACCAATTTTACACAGAATTAACTGCTGTTTGGCAGTATATAACTAAATATAGGTAAAACTCAAACAAATAACATTGATATGTTTTAGAAAATATGGTTTACGTATCTAATGTTCTCTGGATTTAGCAGCAATAAATATTTATGTATCAAATAAATGAGATTAAATGGAACTTAAAATTCTTCATATAAGTATCAGAATAAGTAAAGACACAGAGGAAAATGAGCCTTTGCATTTCAGAATACAGAACTAACTAAGCTATGCACGCAATGAAAGGCTTAGCTAAAATCAACATAAGGCTAGATTTCAGATAGCGTGGTAATAATATTGTGAATCTTCTGGATTTAAGATTATTTTTAATTTTTACACTTTTATTGGAGCATTGTAATTATATATCCTAGTGAGGTTCAGAGTCATATAAACAAACACGCACACGGGTTTTGGTATGCTCTCCTTTTGGTCTAACCCCATTATACACCACCCCTACATAACAGTGACATTGATTGTGATACTTCCTTACATGGGTATAGCATAATTTGAACTGCGTCTTTTTTTCTTTTTTCTTTTTTAAATTTATTGATACACTGTTACCATACATCATCATGAGGTGCAGGATGACAGAGCCATACATGCACACATCACTCATTTAGACTTTCCCATTATTGTTACCATACATCATCATGAGGTACAGGATGACAGAGCCATACATGCACACATCACTCATTTAGACTTTCCCATTCCTCCCTCATCGCTCCTTCTCATATTCAGTTTAGTGAATGGACGTTGATGTTTGTAAATGTACATCATGAACCATGGAACATTTTCAGCTTCCCACCATCATCCCCTTTAGTTAGGTTGCCTTATTTGCTCATCTATACCAACTCCTTCTTCATCTAGAGTCCCTCCTATGTCCCATTTCATCTCTAGCTTTTACACACTAGGGAGAACATCCAACATTTAGTTTTTTGTAACTGGCCAATCTTACTTAGTATAATGTTCCCCAGTTCCATTTAAATGATATAATTTTGTTCTTCTTTATGGCTGAATAAAATTTTATTGTGTACATATCCCATAGTTTTGTAATCCATTCATCTGTTGATGGATATCTTGGCTGGTTCCAGAGTTTGGTCATTGTGAACTGTGCAAATATGTATATAGATATGCATGTATTAGTCTGGTAGTTTGGTTTCCATTCTTTTGGTTAGATACCCAGAAGAGTTATTGCTGGATCATATGATAGGTTCATTCCATTTCTACTGAGAATCCTTCATACTGTGTTTTAAAATAGTTGCATTACTTTGCAAGCCCACCAGCAATGTATTAGGCTTCCCACTTCTTCACATCCTTGCCAGCATTTTTTGTTTGTGTTTTGAATGATTCCCATTCTAATTGGAGTTATGTGAAATCTCAGGGTAGTTTTAATTTGCAACTCTCTGTTTACTAGTGATGTTGACCATTTTAATATATTTATTGTTCATTTGTATTTCTTCTTTTGTGAAGTGTCTAGTTCACTTGCCCATTTTTATTATGTTATTTGTTTTTTTGTCAGTGATTTTCTTGAGTTATCTGTGTCTTGTAGATATTAGTCCTCTATCAGAGAAATAATTGGCAAAAATCTTCCTCCTTTCTTTAGGCTTTCTCTCGATGTTCTTGATAAGTTTTCTTTGCTGTGCAGAAGCTCTTTACTTTGCTGCAATACCAGGTATTTATCCTCCTTTTAATTTTTGTGCCTTTGGGGTCTTGTTGAGAAAGTTTTTACCCATTTCTATGTGTGGAAGCATTGGACCTATGTCCTCTTCAAGTACCTGCAATATCTCTGATCTAATTTTCAGGTCTTTGATCCACCTTGAATTGACTCTTGTACAGGGTGAAAAAAATGGGCTTTATTTCCATTTTTCTGAATATGGTTAATCGGTTTTTCCAACACCATTTGTTCAAGAAACACTTTTTTATAAAGTGTATTTTGGGTCCTTTGCCAAAAATCCAATGGCTTTGTGTGGAAGTTTTTCTGAGTATTACATTATACTCCATTGGTTTATGTGCTTATTTTTGTGTCAATATCTTTCTGTTTTTTTTTTTTATCATGGCTTTGTAATACAGTTTGAATTTAAATATCGTGATGCCTCCTACATGTTTCTTATTGCCGAGAACAAATTTGGCTATCCTAGGTTTCTTTTTCTTTCAAATAAATTTTAGGACTGATTTTTCTATGTAGGTCAAAAATGACTTTGGAAGATTAAAGGGTATTATATTGAATCTGTAGATCACTTTTGAAAGAATGGCCATTGTGATGTTATCTATTCTGCCTATCCAGAAGAATAAAAGGTTTTTCTATCATCTAAGGTGTTTGGCTTCATTTCAATGTTTTATAATATTTTTGTATAGGTCTTTTACCTCCGGGTTAGGGTTATTCTTCTATAATATTTTTAAATTTTTTGTTGTTGCATTGTAGTCAGACATCTTAATGGAATACAAGATGGTGGAGGCATACATGCACACATCATCCAATTAGCCCTTACCCAATTCCAGGCCCATTCCCTTCTCTTCCCTCCTTCTCATGTTTGGTGATTAACATTGATTAATTTGTTAATATACATCATGTACATTAGAGAATTTTCCTCTTCCTTTCATCCCTCAGTTAGGTAGCCTAATTTTCTCATTTATAGTTTCACCTGCTTCTAGAGTTCCTCCTATGACCCATTTTCTCCCTAGCTTCAGCATATAAAGAAGAGCATCTGATTTCTTATTTTTTGTGACTGACTAATCTTACTTAAAATGATTTTCTCCAGTTCCATTCATTTCCTTGCAAATGATGTAATTGTGTTATTCTTTATGGCTGAGTAAAATTCCATTATGTATATATAGTTTTGAAATCTATTCATTTGTTGTTGGACACATTGGCTGGTTCCATAGTTTGGCAATGGTGAATTGTGAAGCTAAGAACATAAATATACATGCATTCGTTTTGTAGTTTGGTTTTCGTTCTTTTGGGTAAATACCCAGAAGTGGTATTGTTGGATCATATGATAGGTTCATTTACATTTTTCTGAGGATCCCCAATACTGTTTGTCAAAGTGGTTGTACTAATTTGCAATCCCACCAAAAATGTATTAGAGTTACCACTTCTCCACATCATTGCCAGCAATTTGTGTTGTGTTTTGAATGATTATTCTTTGTGTTTTGAGTGATTGCCCTTCTTATTGAACTTAGGTGAAATCTTGGTGTGATTTTATTTGAATCTCTTTGATTTCTAATGATGTTAGGCATTTTTTATGCATTTATTGGCCATTTGAATTTTTTTCATGAAGTTTCTATTTAGATCACTTGCCCATTTTTTCATTGGGTTATTTCCTTAGTGCTAAATTTCTTAAATTCTCTGTATTTTCTAGATATTATTTTTTATTAGAGGAGTAAGTGGCAAAAATCTTCTCTGATTCTGTTGGCTCTCTGTTGAGGTTCTTGATAGTTTTCTTTGGTGTACAGAAGCTCTTCAGTTTAATGTAATCCCATGTATTGATTTACCTTTTGATTTCTTGTGCCTTTTTATTTCTTTAACATTTTAGAACAAAATTAATAGAAACAACTCTCTCTTTGCTTATGAACCTCACACAATGAAATTTATTGCCTTAAAATTAATTAGAGAAGTAGCTTGCAAAATTAACCAGTTGGTATTTGTGAATAAGAATTTCTTTTCTAATTTTTATATTATTTATTATATCTTTGGACGTATAGTATAATAACTGCTAGTTAAGTGACTTAATCATTGATTTACACTGTTTTTAATTAAACAGATCAAAGCACAGACACTACTTATACTATGAAGACTCTTATGCTTAAGAAAATTTTAATCAAAGGGCCATCACGTAAGCTACATCTAAAACTATTATGAAACATTTATTGAAATGCACATTCAAGGACATCTTTTTTTGCTTTTGCTATGTAGTAAGTCAACTGAATAGGTTCTTCAATCTATCATTTTCTCAAAGTTATATGTAAATAAATTGTTCTTTCATATATTTGTTTTTTAGTGAAGAAATTAAAATAAACACACACACACACACACACACACACACACACACAGGTATTTTCTCAGGTTATACAATTTCTGAAATCAATAGTGGTACCAAAACTGAAACTTTTCAAGAGCTAAAGTAATATATATTTTAAGAACACAAAATAATCCGATATCCTACTACATTTTAAATGGTTTATGTAATTTGAACACATAGATTTTACTAAGTTAAGAAGGAAAATTGCATTGTTTTTATTCCTGTAGTTTTTCAAGTTTTTATTTACAGTGGAAGTATTTCTCTCACAATTTCCTACAGAATAATGATAAAAAAATATTTTTCAGGACAAAGATATTTGGAAATTGATACCTAGCAGATAAATAACAAGAAAGAGTCACAGATAGTTCTGTTAAATCATTCTAAGAGACTATAGTTTTGAAATTGTTAACTAATATTTAAATTAGTCTGTTTCAGGTATAAAGTATGCATATCAAGAACTTTGTATTTTCTAAATTTTTCTAGCAATGGTCCTTAGCCATTTGCTTCTATAATTTTAAGAGTTCTCACATATGGAAGTCATTTTCTTAGATGTAGAGAGTTCGAGAGACAATAAAGATTTCTTAAAAATTCACTCAAATTTTGTGTGTATGTGTGTGTATCTGTGTTTAATATGTAAATAAAAACATATGTTAAGTGATAGTGAGAAGTATCCAATATTCACAAACATACATATTTAATATTCAATGCGTATATATTATGTGAATATGATGCCATATATTTAAGAGACATATACATAAAATAATTATGCATTTATATATATATATATGTATATGTATATATGTGCAAGGACTTTTCCTATTCTTCTTTAACCTAATTTTTTTTAGTTTTTTCACCTAAATTTTTTATTAAAAGGAATAAATATACATGAGATAAAACCTGTTGGTAAAAATGCAAAATTTATTGTTTTACTCCCTTGACTGATGTAGATGGGGATTCAGAGGTGTCAATTCTAGGGGTAAACCTGTGTTTTCTCTTTTGTTCATGGAAGAGATGGTCATGCTGATAGTGATGTCATTTATTTGCTTGGACTTTTCTAACTCAGCTGGCTCTGCCTTCTGGTGACAATACATCACAGAGACTGAGCAGACCTCTCTCATGAAGGTGACCTAGGTTCTGGAAGAATTTCAAGGTTCTATTTCATAGGCAATAGGAGACTGCAAAGATTGCTGTTGTAAATGTAATAGATATTCACAAGAAGAGATGTATCTATGGCTTTTAGAAGAGTATTACTTGCTGCTAGACTGTGGGAGAATTCAGCCTGAAAGAGCAGAATGTTGTCATCAGGAGATACAGGCAGCCTTCATCTAAATAAGGTCCCACACATCCAAGATTCCTCAAGCAAATGCATATGTGCTTGTCGTGTATTTTTTGTGTGCAATGTATTTTATGTTTCAACACTCTCTGAAAACATCACATGCCAGCTGTATACATTGATCTGATTTTCTATGCTGATTCTCTCTCCGCTTGCTAGTAAGTCAGACACTCAGGGAGATATTTGCTTTTCGTATGAGGCTCGTCATATTGATATGACAGAATCTATCAAGTCATATCAGAATCAGTCAGCAGTACAGAATGGCTTTGGGAGGAGAGGTGAAACATGGGAAAGATCAGGCTGTGCTTCTTCCTTAGAGTATCTTTCCACTGCATCTCTCTGCAAGCTTCACAGTGTCCTGTTTAAGATTAAACGATTACATAAATACATTTCAGACTGATTGGATAAATATTCAATAAAATCACATAGAATGAAGGAATGAATGAATACATAAATAAATCCTTCTTCTTATGTGAACCCAATGCAGGAAATAAATATTTTGCTGCATTAGAAATGAAAAGAGAGTATGAAAACTTGGAATACCCTAAAGGGTAAACTTATGGAAGTTAGAATGTTCTCATGTGTAAGAGGAATGGGATAGAGCAATTTTCCTTTCTGCCATTCAAGCTTTTGCACAATTCTATGTGCATCTTATTGACAAACTGATAAATCATAACTTTTTATACTGATAAGTAGGATTATTAAAGTGTCAATATTGAGATACCTTCCAGTAAGCAAGCACTTTTATCCATGCCCTCAAAGAAAAGTGGTTGATAGTTTATTTGCAAGATAAACATGTCATTAAATTACATGAGAAAGATATAAGCATATAAAAGTAATATATGAAATGACCTACAGACACTGGAAATATTTCCCTGCAGAATTAATTAAATACAATATTGGAAAATGTTAGAAAAAATATGCCACATTTGAAATTGGCAAAATATCCCCAATTACAATTTTACATGAAAACTAACTGGCTAGAAATATAAGGTCCTTAAGTCATAAAATTTTTTCTTAGCCACTACAATGCTGCAGCTCTGCAAAACAAGCAGAAAATAATAGCAGGTTCTAGTCAAAAGGAAAATGATGTGAACGTATTGAGTGGTGTTCTGTCTATGACAGAGTGGCTTCCACGGGCCTGAGAGCTTGCAACAGGCCAGGCTCCAACCTTCTGAAAGCTCTGTGCATCCTCAACCTACCTTCACAAGCCTCACATTCCTCTCATCTACGATAGGGAACATATTAGCATCTATCATGTGTGGTTACAATAAAGGTTTGACTATTAACTTCTAATAAAAGTAAAAATACTCAGCACAGTGATCATGTTCAATATACGTTAAATTGCATATTTTTATTATATATTATTTTTAAAAACACAAGGAGATAGGTGTGGTGGTACATGCTTGTAATCCCCACGCTTGGGAGGCGGAGACAGGAAGTTCACATAGGTTCAAAGCCAGCCTCACTGGCTTAACAGACGCTGTTTCCAAAAAAAAAAGTATAAAATAGGTCTGGGAGTGTAGCCCGGAGGTAGAAGGGTTACCAGGAACAACAACAACAACAAAAAAAAAATAGCACAAGGAAAAGTTTTGATTATGGAAACTAAACTAGTTGTTGAGAATATAGTAAAATGACAAGTTCAACTTTGAATTTATTTATTTATTTACACTACCAGGGATTGAACCCAGGGGCATTGTCCCTCCAAGTTATATCCCTAGTCTTATTTTTTAGTCTTTTTATTTTTGAAACAGGGTCTCATGAGTTATGAAGGGCCTTGCTAAGTAGCTGAGGCTGTCCATTAATCACAATCCTCCAGTCTCAGCCTCCAGAATGCTGGGATTACAAGTATGCACCACCATGCCTGGCTCATTTTGAATTTAAGGTCAAGAAATTATATTTGATTTTGAAACTAGCAATAAAAAGATTTTTTAAGAGTAAAACAGTATATTATTGAAATACTTCTTTTCTTAATGTCTCCACCAGAACAGATAATAAATAGCCTTAAATTATAACCAGGAAAGATTGGTATTGAATATATAAAAATATTTTGTTTGGCAGGCTGGTATGCATTTCATGAATATCATATTAAACTGTCAGAATATACATAATTAGAGAAGTTAAAATTTACACTTCTTAAAAATAGCATAAAAGTGATTTTATACATAATTATACTTAATGCTTATAAAACAATTACTAAATTGCAGGGAGTCTTTTGAGCTCTTTAGTTATATTTTTGAAAGACACATGACTTATCCAAATGGTCTCTATCCTGAGTTCATAACTCAGTTCCCACAGTCCAATTCTGAATATTCTGAAAGCCTGATAATTGTAGAAAATTTAAGGCTGATGAAAAACGCTCAGATATTTTGGGCTCATGTGCATAATAAGACAAGCCAAGGAAATGCAGGCCTTAGTGTAAATTAATAGTCTAGAGTAGACATTGCTGCAGACCCTAAAGGTCTGGAACCCAGATCATTTTTTTTTCTGGCAAATTTCTCTGTTATATCAAATGGATTCCTTCAAATTAATTGGATGAACAAAAACCAAGACAGTTCTGAGCTGAAGCAATTGTAACATACAGATTAATTCTAGCTTGGACTCTTACTTCTCATGTCCTCTTTATTACAAAATAATTAGAACATTTCAAATAACATTTTATGTCTCTTTTCCTAAATTTTTATTTCAAGTGTCCAAGATTTATAAAAAAAATAGGATATTTAGAGTACTGTCAAACAACATTCTATAGATAAATAGTCATCGGTTTTCATACAGCTGTAGTAGTGGACATCCTAATTCCAAACTATCGCCTGAAATACAATTTAAAAATAAAAGATTCCTGAAATTCTGACAATCATTATGAATGAGAGTAAATGCCCCCCTAGGTCCTCACTGGAGTGTGTGTGTGTGTGTGTGTGTGTGTGTGTGTGTGTGCGTGTGCGTGTGTGTGTGTTGTTTTTAGTGTATTGTAATTACACATCTTGATGAAGTTCAGAGTAATAGAGGCACAGGTGTACACAGTGCCTTTTGAGCCCTTCCATGGTTCCACCCATCCCTCTCCCTCCCACCCTCCCATGCTCCGTGCTCAACACAGTGATTCGCTTTGGTAAGCTGTGTATATACTTCATGCCCACTGAGATGACTCCCTTTTGATCTTCTTCAGTTTGGTCCCTTTCTTCACTCCACTCCTTTTTCTTTTGTCTAGAGTACCTTCTGTGTCCCAGTATTTCCCCTAACTTCTGCATGTGCAAAAGGACCCTCCAGCCGGTCGTGGTGGCGCACACTTGTAATCCCCGCACTTGGGAGGCAGAGACAGGAGGATCATGCAGGTTCGAAGCCAGCCGGCTTAGGAGACCCTGTTTCAAAAATATAAAATAGGTCTGGGAGTGTAGCCCGGAGGTAGAAGGGCTTCCAGGAACCCCAGTACCACCAAACAAACAAAAGGACCCTCCAATCCTTTCCATTTTGTGACTGACTAATCTCACTTAGCACATTCCCCAGTTATATCCATTTCCCTGAAAATTGCATGATTTTTTCTTCTTTATGGTTAAGTAAAATTTTGTTGTGTATGTATCCGAGTAGAATATATGGTGTGTATAATCTCTGTTGATGGGCAACTCAACTGGTTCCATAGTTTGGCAATTGTAAATGGTGCAGCTGTAAATATAGATATGCGTGTATTACTGTGGTTTACTATGGTCTTCTGGGTCCAATTCTTTAAGGTAGATACCCAGGGGTGTTATAGCCGGGTCATGTTGTAGGCTCATTCCCATTCTTCTGAGGACTCTCCACATTGTTTTACAAAATGATTGCACTATTTTTTTCAATCTCATCAAGTTTATCACAGGTCCTATTTCTCCGCATCCTCCCCAGCATTTTAGTATTGTTTGTGTTTTTAGTGATGTTTTTTAAATCAAAATGACATATATAGGATTATTGACTCCATTTCTGCGAGGCAAAGTATTCTTTTATCCTTATTATGACATTTGCAATGGAATAAGGAAAAGCTGGGAGAGTAAAGAAAAAGTTACTGCTACTGATGGCCACACATGACATCACCATTATTTGTCTGAGTGGCATGCTAGTTATGGAATAGTTATGAGGACATCTTCACTACAAGCATTTCTTACTAAATCAAGAGGAAAGAAAAGAAAGAATGGCAGAGAAATATGTAAAAGAAGATAGAGAGAAAGAAGAAAGAAATAGCATGTTGAAACAAGAATTTACCTAATGTATTTCACAGGCATACAATAGAATTAATGTCCAGCCAGATGCCATGCCTTGGGAAATGCATTCTGAAATGATTTCTGTGTTTGTTGGTGTCCTCCTTTCATTGATTCTTAGCCATCTGTCTCTGTTACAGCAGGACGATACACGTGCTCTGATGAATGCCTCCGAGAAATCCAGATCTCTCTCCACAGTATTTTTATCAGTTCAATTTTGAAGTGAGATCGTAATTCCTATCATTATCCTGTTTCTCTGACTAATAGGATTCTTGATTCTAAAGTTTCATTTCACATTCAGTGGAAAGCATGACTAAGCTTCTGTGTTGATGATCTGCCCTCACACAACCATCAGGGCCCTGAGAGCTATCTATGATGTGCTGGACTGGACCCCTGGACCACGCATCCTCACCTTGTCTTGTTAGGATGAGCACTCCTGAGATTATGTCCTTCACTGCTGCCAATGGTTTCACTTTGGGCAAAATCAGAGTCTGAGAGTAACATGTGCATAATTTTATTATTGAAAAACATGTATTACTATGGTAGAAATGTATATGCATATATGTGTAGCATATGTTTGATTAAGGAGACCTGAAATAAAACTCCTGCCACAATATCATCCAAAAGCAAATGTTATCATTGCTTAAGAAAATATTCACAAGACACAGACAATATGCACACACATTTTATTTAATCAAAGTGTATAGGATGAGAACAATATACACATATTATAATTAACTAATTCCACAAACAAGATTTATGCTAGTTATTTGATAAATTTGTTCTATTCCTAGTAAGGTTGTATTTTTTCAAGATTTTATATGTATATGACTTACCTGTGGAGCTGGCTAAAATACAGACACGAAATGTTTCAGTTAGTTTAAGGTGAGGGCAGAGAGTTTCCATTTATAACTAAGTCCTAAGTGATGTTGAAGCTGCTATTTCATTGACATTTTTTCAGAATCAACATGACAGAGGGCCTCAATGCATTACTAACTTTCTCCCACAACTGTCTTTAAATCCCCAAGACTTTATTCAGGCAAAAAGGAGATCAGGAATGACATCAGGCACAGAACTACCTGAAACTCAAGCACGATGCCCCTTGTCTTGGTTGCAGGTGTCCCTGTAGTATGCTTGAAGGTGACCCTGTGGATACTTTCCTTGTGGCCTGGCTCTCTTGATGGTTTAATGTCTCATCATGCTCCACTCATAGACACAAAAGTATCCTGCAGCACAGAGAGTGATCTGAGGATAAATGAATGGAAAGAGAATAGCACTCTGTTCAAAATATTCAGAGCTGCCTGACTTACAGCTAACACAGAAGGCATCTTCAGTTCAAAATTAATAAAATCACCATGACACCTGTCAGGATTGCGTATGTGCCCAGTTCCTCCCAGGGACTCTGCAAGCCTACTGAGCTACTTCCTCTTGTGCTACTAGGGAGGTAAACAGCAGCACACACCACTCAACTAGCTTCGTTACTTAAAAAATACACATATTTTCTTAGTTAAAAAGAAGTCACTGTTACCAACTATGTTTAGTTATCAAACTATCTTTGTGATTGATTATTCAGTTTGTATTTGCACTACTGATAGTGTATAAATACTTCTTAGAATTTACAGCCAACTAGTGAAGTGAAATGATCAATAAATAAATATTCTATGCTTATTATGCATCCAGCAGTTAATAATCTGAAAAAATTAAGTAGAACAAATTATGTGTGCATATGTATATATTTCACAACAAATGCTACTTTTATATATAATTGCAATGTACCAATTAAAAATAAGCTGAAAAACTTTTTCTAAATATTTTCCCAGTGGAGTATTGGACCAGATATTTTATTTGTTCTTTCAGCTGATGGGGAAATTTTCCATTACAAGAATCTTTCCTTCATTTGAACCAAACTTGAACATTAAATAGTAAAAATCAGGGCAGGGTCAAGAGCAAAAATAATGCCTCAAGCAAAGCCACAAAATTTTACCCTTTGGAAGGGAAAGTTTAGTCTGATAGACACCATGACAAAGTAATTTCATGATTTAAGACAAAATAAAATGTATCAATAATGGATAATATGTTGTACAATTTCTCACTGCATATTAGTTTTGACTTTATTTTACCATCTTTAAAGCATTCAAAACCCTACTCGAAATTTTGACAAATAAATAATATAGTGTCATGAAAATGCCGTCTGATGGTCAGATTTCCTAATATTCTTTCAAAAACAAAGCACATGTGAAAAATTTGGATGGTCTTTATTGTATATCCACTGATCATTAAATTACTCATGCTGCAGATAGAAACTTTCCAAGAATTTCTGTTGAGCTGAATGGGTGCCAGGCCCTACTTTTGTTATTATTGCTAATTATTATTATCCTTTGATGTCTTTTGTTTTGCTACTCAAGAATGAACCCAGGGCGGTTGTACTTCTGAGCTAAACATCCCAGCCCTTTTTTACTTATTGTTTTTAAAAAATTGGAACAGATTTCACAGGCTGACCGCTAAACTGCAATTCTCCTGTCTCAGTCTCCCTGGTACAGGGATTATAGGTGTGCCCCACTGTGCCCTGATACCCTTTAAAAATTTAATACATTTATTTCATCCAAGTCTATTTAACCTGTTGCCCGCTGTGCAAGGGCAGCATGTATGCACACCCGCACACACACACACCGAGGTTCATTTTTAAAGGGGAAATGGCAACTTTATTGCAGTTGATGCTCTCATTCCTACTTATGGAATCAGAAAAGTCCTAGCAATTAACAAAGTGATACTAAGAAAATGTGAACACCTTAGATTATTTATTATTTGCAAGAAGAATGACACCAGAATCACTGCTGTAAATGGTGTTCAAATCCAGGGAACATTAGACCTTTTTCCATCAGACGGAACAAGGGTTAAATTAAGCATGGGGAGAAAATATCCATGAGTCCCATCTGCGTGCCTCACGGAGGATGCATGTGCTTGTGATGAAAGCTCTACAGCTGTGATCAATTCCAGCGGTTGCCACCATCCTCAGACTTAGGCACATAGTAAAGACCGGATAAAAGGATTCTCAAATGTGTCGCTCCCTCTGATCATTAATCTGCTTGTTCAGTCATGAAGAGTTTGATATTTTACTACTGTTTTTCTGCATACCTTCTCCTGACTTTTTCTGTTTTTCTTTTTTGCAAACAGAGGGGGAAATGTTAAGTGAACGCAAAGGGGACATTTTAAGTTTTTGATAGTCTCTGTGGAATGTTACCATGTCCAACTATTCAACCATCGTATGCTCTGCTTGAAACAACAGCCTGTGTTTAAATAGGGATTTGCCACTAGCTCTCAGTTCTGGTGAGTTTATATAAATATCTGTTATAATTCCTTGGATTTTGGTGACTTTCCTCTTCAATAAACTAGAAGCACTGTTGCTTGTATTCTTTTCTTCTTCTTCAAGAGTACATTGAGTCTACAAGGTGGTCGAAGGATTTTCATTTCACCTCTCATAGAAGCACTAATATATGTGTTTGGTTAAAACAAGGACTTAATTATAAAAATGTAGATGGCACATGCTTGTAATCCCACTCACATTCAGCTGGGTGTGGTGGCACATGCTTGTATTCCCAGTATTTGGGAAGCTGTGAAAGGAGGATTGTTTGCAGACAGCCTCAGCTACTTAGTGAGGCCCTTAGCAACTTAGTGAGACCATTTAAAAATAATGAATAAAGCCAGGTGTGGTGGAGCACGCTTGTAATCCCCGTGTTTGGGAGGCGGAGACAGGAGGATCACACAGGTTCGAAGCCAGCATCGCTGGCTTAAGAGACCCTGTTACCAAATACAAATATAAAAAATAGGTGTCTGGGAGTGTAGCCCCGGGGTAGATGGGTTGCCAGGAACCCCAGTACCATACACACACACAAAAATAATAATGAATAAAAAAATAGGGCAGTACCAGAAAAATGTATTGATTTCAAGACCTACAAATATGTTCAGGATAAAGAAAAGGCATAATATTAAAGTAACTAATGGGATCTCAGAGTCTAACATTTAAGACATTTTGATTTAATAAAACAGAAAGTGGAAGGCAACTGCAAAGTACTGTGGATCATTCAAAATGGGTGCTGGGAGTTACAAGCACGAAGGACTATTGCTTTATCTCTGTTTCTAACATGAAATCACGTTAGAACACACTAGAATGCATTTTATCATTGCATATCGCTTATTCCTCCTTTCCTCATGTTCCCTTCCAAGAATGTTGTGTTCCAAAGCGGAGCTCTTATGTGAGTATCAAAAGTAAAAGAGAATCATAAGCATAGAAAGTCTGGGGAAGGAAATGTGAAAGGGTAGCAAATGGTAGTATAGGCAGGAGTTGCATACCTGTAGATTCTTATGCCTTAGACAGCAGACATGACAACTTCATTTAAAATGAGTTTTAAACCACGAGTGGTGGTGCCAGCCTGTAATCCCAGTTCTTGGAAGGCTGAGACATGAAGATCCCAGGTTCTAGACCAGCTTCAGCAACTTTAAATACCCTGTTTTAAAGAAACAAAAATTAAAAATGGCTGGATGTACTAAGAGGTAATAATATTCAGGATTCCATCCTAAGTAGTAAAACAACAATAAAAGAGTTTTAAAGACTACTGAAAATTAAAGAATTCGAGCAAAACATGTAGCATCTTTCCTGAAAAAGTAAGTGGAGTTAGTAAAGCACTGTGCATTAAAGTAGATAACTAACTTAAAGATAACCATATGGAGAGCTTGACTCTCCGGCAAAGGCAGTCTACGGAACATGTTTCAGAGATCTTCCTGACTTTCATATGATCATGCATTTCAGAGAAAGCACAGGAGTTCATTAGGACTGGACAGATGGAAGTGTTAAAGGAACACAGAGAAGTTGGATGCTTGGGGCAGAAAGGAACATGGTGCGGGATTTGAAAATAAATTTCTAGAATATTGACCATGCTGAAAAGTATTCATTATTACCATATTTAAAATATTATTTGGGAGAGAAGCTGGCTCCATAGTGAGATGCTTAAAAAAATGGTAAAAAGTCAAGTTAACATTTGTATGAGGTTTAAATCAATACTTTTTTCTCTTTCATATTAGAGAATAATTTAAATGCATTTATTGCATTTATTTATGTACTTATTTATATATTTATTTATGTATTTATGGTACAGATAATTGAGTCTAGGGGCAATCTACCTTTGACTGCCATACCCATTTTTATTTTTATTTAATTATTATTTTTTGTAACAAGGCTTCATATTGTTACTTTGAGTCTTGCTAATTTGCTGAGGCTGTCCTTGAACTTGTGTGCTTTCTGTCTCAGCCTTCCAAGTACTGAGTTTATGGCCATGAACAACCTTGCCTGGCTGCATATACTTTTATTACTAAATCACCCTCTGAGAGGTTGAGTCTGATCTGTGATCAGGACCAGACTCAATTGAAGCAGGACTTGGTATAGAATTTATGATGGTATTGATAAAATATCAATCTTAGTTATCTTAGTTATCTTAGTAAAAGATAACTAATATTAGTTCATACCTTAAACATTCCAAATTAAGAAAAAACTATTATTAAAGAAATATCAAAATTTAAATAAGTATAACTTAGTATTTGTTATTTCTTTAGCTCTCAATTTCTTGAGTTTTGGCTGTGTGGGCATGAGCTGAGGGATTCAGCTGACCTCTCTGTTTTATTTGTTTTTGTTTGTTTTGTTTTGGTTTGTTTTTGCTTGCTCATTTTTTGCTTTTTTTTTTTGTAATGGAAGAGCAAATGTATTGTGTCCTATGAACGATTTTGACAGGAAACAGTCTTAAATCTTTACATGTGATTTTTAAGAGCCCAGAAAATGTCAATTTGTAGACAAAAAGCCAACAATACTATATTACTCTCTACTACAATGTAGTTTTTATAATTTTATTTTAATAGTCATATAATTTGTTTAAATGAGATTTATGGAAAATGAAATTTGGCTATTTTTATAACCCTCATATTTTATAATGGAGTACTTTGGAATAAATAAAAATAACCTTAATACATAGAGAATATCATTGAGTTTTATTTAAGAACATTTGAGTAATTGGTTATAGAGGTTTAAATATAATCAGATATAAAGTGACTGAAATATTAAAACTAAAGATATAAGCTAATTATTTTAAGATGGTTGCTAAAAGGGTCAAACAATACGTGAGACATATGGTAGGTACTTTCTATTTGGTATCATTAATGCATTAATACCAGATTTCTCCTACTTAAATGAAGAACAGCAAAATAACTCCCAGATTAGACTAATAAAACCTCATTAAGAAATACATCAGCCCCAAGGGAAGTAAAACAACTAAATGAGAGATGAGATAGATATCACAAACACAGTCTTATGTTCATGCCATTCCTGTAAGACTGCATGCTCTTTGGTCCTTGCTTCAGCAAATTCTTAAAATCTATGTTTGAGAATAACCAGTGTCCTCTAGGTTTCAGCTCCTCAGAGTGTTGTTCCTGGCCAGAAGAATCAGCATCATTTGGAAGCATGATAGGAATTGCACTCTTAGGCTCTACCTCAAATCTAACTAAATTGAACTATGCATTGTAACATGATTCCCCTGATAAATACTGTGCAAAAAAGGACTGTTTTGTTCTCATCTGGTTTAACTAAACTAAATTCAGATGGCAGTGTATAAAAATATCCTTGAAACTAGCTAAGAAGTTAGTGCATGTGGGCTGGGGGTATAGCTCAGTGGTAAAGCATACGCGTTGCATGAGCAAGGTCCGAGGTTCAGTTGCTTGCACCAAACTCAATAACTGTGCATGCAGCTGTGTGCTAAGTTATGCATGGTGGGGATACATAAGAATTCTACTGTTAGAGCCTGGTGTGAAGCATTATTTTTTTTCCTAAGGAGTTTCTAAACTTTACCAATAAACATTGACCCAGTAATAACTAACATACACCTGCAATTTTTATAACAAAAGCCCAATTATCACATTTTGGTATTATGACTTATTAAATTTAGTGTCCTTTACTTTTTGAAAATTTTTATTGGTGCACTGTAGTCATGTATCTTAATGGGGTACAAGACAGTAGAGGCATACATGCACACATTTAGCCCTTCCTCAATTCCCATTCCATCCCCTCCTCCCTCCCTCCTTCTCATATTTGGCTTAGTGATTGATTTTGATATGTTTATGAATGTACATCATGTACATTAGGCAATTTCCCTCTTCTCCCCTCCCATCCCCCTTCGTTAGGTCACCTTATTTGCTCATCTATGGTTTCCTTTGCCTAGAGTGCCTACTATGACCCATTTTCTTCCTGGCTTCCGTATATTAGAGAGAGCAGCTGATTTCTTATGTTTTGTAACTGGGTAACAGCATAATGCTCTCCAGTTCCATCCATTTTCCTGTAAATGATCTAATTTTGTTCTTCTTTATGGCTGAGTAAAGTTTCATTGTGTACATATCCCATTGTTTTGTAATCCATTCATCTGTTGATGGACATCTTGGCTGGTTCCATAGTTTGGCAATGGTGATTTGTGTGGCTATGAACATAGATAGGTATGCATATATAAGTTTGGTAGCTTGGTTTCCATTCTTTGAGGTGAATACCCCAAAGAATGTAAGTGGTATTGCTGGATCATATGGTAGGGTTGTTTGCATTCTTAGGATCCTCTACACTGTTTTCCAAAGTGGTTGCATTAATTTGCAATCCCACCAACAATGTATTAGAGATCCCACTTCTCCACATCCTCTCCAGCATTTCTCGTTGTTTGTGTTTTTATGATTGTAATTCTTATTGGAGTTGGGTGAAATCTCAGGGTACTTTAATTTGCATTTCTATTATTGCTAATGATGCTAAACATTTTTATGCATTTTTTTGCCATTTGAATTTCTTCTTTTGTGAAGTATCTGTTTAGTCATTTGCTCATTTTTTTTTTTTTTTGATTGGGTTAGACCAATGGAGCAGAATAGAAGACTCAGAAACAAATCAATGCACAAAGGGGCCAAAAACATACACTTGAAAAAAGATAGCCTCTTCAACAAATGGGGTTGACAAAACTGGTGAACTATATGCAGAAATATGGAAATGAACTCCACTTTCTCATCCTGAACAAGAGTCAATTCAAAATGGATCAAAGACTTGAAAATCAGACCAGAGACTTTGCAGCTCCTTGAATAAAGCAGAGGTCCAACACTGCAACACATAGGCTTAGGTAAAAAACTTTCACAATAAGATCCCAGAGGCATAAGGAAATTAAAGGAGTATCAATACATGGGATTGAATTAAACTGATTAGCTTCTGTATAGCAAAGGAAACTATCAAGAATCTCAACAGAGAGCTGAAAGAATAGGAGAAAAAAAATAACCAACTATTTCCTCCAAAGAGGACTATTAGGTAGAATATATAGTGTCTTTCACTTTTTGTCTTTATAAAAATGAAATGCAAACATGATAACCTCTTAATTTTTTTTTTTAGTATTTCGGATAACAACCAAAATGGGAATGATAAAGCTGTATAAAATAAAATCTCACAGTAAATACAAAGAGAGCAAAAGAAAAAATATTTCAATTGCATTCCCCATAGACTTGATTAAATTGGACATATTAAGTGCTAGTAATGGGAGATTTAATTGCTGTTGCTGTGAGTGTTATTAATCCAATATTATAACAATGCAAATATGTGCCCAGCCACATGAGTTCATTTTAATTGAAAAAGATCATAATGAGACAGAACTGGTTCTATTCAGCAGAAAGAGAAACAAAAACCAAAATTAGCGGAGAATTGTGACAATAATGGTACTGAAAAATCACTCACTGGGAAGATGTGTTTCCTTTCAATTGTTAGTAAAACTGAAATAATAGTGAAATTTTTTTACTAAAATAAATCACAAGTTATGTTTTGTGTTAATCAGTAAATTATAGAAGTATTTGTATTATAATGTAATGTGACTTTCCCCCACAGTTAGTATAATTGATTAATGTGAATATTATACAATACCAGTTGCCACTGTTACAGGGATTACTTAAGAGTCAAATATAGCAACAATTATGTTATTGACTAGATGATTAAAGCAGATCTAAACAATCAAGTGGTTTTAGTTGACAGGATAAATCTGCAGCTAAGATAAAAATTCCATCACAAGGCAAAAGAAAACTAATTTGACAATTCAAAAGCAATTATTGATTTCCTTCTGATATCAAACACTGATATAAACACAGACTGGAAAATGATCAGCCCACTTCTATTTGGGGGGAATTTACAATCTTTGACTTTCTCCGTCATCATGTTCATGACTCTAGAGCAGATCTTTGCCACCATCATTACTTATTTTTAATGTTTTATTGATGCGTTGTAGTCATACATCTTAGTGGGATACAAGATGGTAGAGGCGTACATAAACACATCACCCAATTAGCCCTTCCCCAATTCCCACCCCACCCCCTCCCCCTCCCTCCTTCTCATGTTTGACTTAGTGATTGACTTTGATATGTTTGGAATGTACAACATGCACATTCAGGAATTCTCCCATGCCATCAGGCGATCCCATCAGGTCGCCTTATTTGTTAATGTATAGTTTTTCTTTCTTTGTCTAGAGCTCCTCCTATGACCCATTTCTCCACTTCTGCATATTACAGAGAGCTTCCAATTTTTTTATTTTTTTGTGCCTGACTAATCTTACTTAGCATAATGTTCTCTAGTTCCATCCATTTCCCTGTAAATCACTTAAATTGTGTTTTTTTATGGATGAGGAAAATTTTATTATGTACATAACCCATAGTTCTATAATCATTCATCTATTGATGGACATGTTGGCTGGTTCCATAGTTTTGCAATTGTTAATTGTGCAGCTATGAACATAGATATACATGCATTCTTTTTGTAGTTTACTTTCTAATCTTTTGGGTAGACACCCTGAAGTGGTATTGTTGGATCAAATGGTAAGTTTGTTCCCATTCTTCTGAGGATCTGCCATACTGTTTTCCAAAGTGGTTCCATTAATTTCTAATGCCACCAACAATGTATTCGTGTTTCTATCATTACTTTCCAGAAAATTATATTTTAGTTAATTTATTGAAAATTTAAATTTAGAAGCCTATAATACGTGCCAGGGTGAAAGAATACTGAGGTAGGACATTGAGTTCATTAGGAAATTAAAACCCTTAAGTTGTTTATAACAAACAGCGATGACCTGAGAGCTCTGCAGTTTATTTTCATTTTTGTATATTAAGCTTTTTCATTGAATTATTTTGACTGGCATTTGTGGTAGTCCAGTGTTTTACAGTAATAAATAATAAATACTACAATAAACTTATTTTTGGTGGGCAGTTGCCTCCATCACTCTTCACCTTGAAAAAAAAGCCATTCAGAGCAAATTCTCATATCTATCTTTCCCACTCAGTAAGTTTTCAAACAACATGAGATATGGTTCCTTTATTGCAAATAAAAACTTAGTGATGAAAAGTGAAAAGTTGAGAGTTATCACAAAATTGCATTCAGTATTAACTTTTGTCAATGCATAATTCTAACCCTTACTTACCTGCAGGTAGCTCTGATTTAGATATTGGAGTTCTTCATTTTCCTAAAAAAAATCTCATGCACATTGTATCAAGTCAGAAGAGAGAGGCATTCTTGTTTTCTTGTTATTATAGTATAGGAATCTATTTGACTTCTTTCCTGGAAATAGTTTTGAAAAACTATCACTCAATAATTGATAAAGTTGAACAAACAAGAAAGGCTATTTTTATAGCAAGTGGCTCCTCTGTAATATTTAATTAGAAATCAATCAAATCAAGGACTGACTAGGGGAAACTAAAGTGAGTATTAAGGTAATGTAGGAAAAAACACAACTAATGCTGGTGTCACCTACCTGTCCCTAACTAATAATTTCTCCAGTTCACTTCACTGTATATAGTTATTTGGCATATCTGAATAATCTCAATGGAGAAAGTTAGCTGTTACATGCACCATGCATAATGAATATAGATAGATATCACTGCTTAATATTTTGAGAATTTTTTCTCAATGCATAAAAATTTATTCTATCATTAAATAATTACCTGTCCTTTCATATATATATATATATATATATATATATACATATACATATACATATACATATACATATACATATATACATATATACATATATACATATATACATATATACATATATACATATATACATATATACATATATACATATATACATATATACATATATACATATATACATATATACATATATACATATATACATATATACATATATACATATATACATATATACATATATACATATATACATATATACATATATACATATATACATATATACATATATACATATATACATATATACATATATATGGAAGCCCTTTCATATATATGCATATATACGCATATATACACATATATATGCATATATACGCATATATATGCATATATATGCATATATACGCATATATGTATATATATATAATATATACATATACACATATATGTATATATACATATAGACATATATATATATACATATATATGAAATAAATATTTCTTAATATTTATTTTAGGCCAGTTGCATAGAATTCTTTCTCAAGTCTACCTTCTGGAAGAAAACTGCTCTAGGAAGCTCAATAGTGAATTGCATTGTACCTGCAAAACATGGGCTCTTTGAAAGTTACCTTCATGCTTGCACCCTGTATAGAACTCACAGCCCAGAGCAGGAACTATGAAGCCTCCTTCCTGCCTCTTAGGCCTCTAAAGTTAGTCAGGAATCAGCATTTACTAAGAAGAGGAAATAAAAATTGAAACAAAAAGAATGAGGCTTACTATCCATTTTGTAGGACTGAGACATGGAATAATGACTATAAAACTTTTTGAAAATGCTATACTGTTTGGGGGAAAATTTTGTGCAGCCCAACTGCCTTCTCATTTGTAATGCTCTGCCTATCCAAGACTGGGCAGGTCACGAGGTCACAGCTCTGTGACCTCCCAATAAATTTTGTATCCAATTGGGGAATAGTTCACTATTGGTTGATCCCACAGTGGATGGTCTCCATTTATGGTTAAAAAATGGAGGATAATAAATTATTTTGATTTAATAGTTATGGGTTTCAAGTGCACAATTTATTATATTTTTTTTAGAAACATAGAATAACTTCTCTTGATTCTACTTAAATCTCTTCCCAGAGGAAAAGAAACTTAGTAAGAGTTGGAAGTGGACATTGGCCCTGGATAGAGACTTCTGTTTTCAAGGATGTTAGCATTATGCTAAACTCTGCTAACCTGGGTGGTCATTTTTAATGTGGACATTTTTTAAAGGAAGTAGACCAAAACCACTAAACATATTTGCTCCATGAGCTAAACCACAATAAAACAGAGGTCTCCTGTGTATAGCTTTCCTCACCTTTTGAATACAGCTCATTCTTATTTTATTTCCATTAGAAACAAATACCTTTCAGAAAGTTTCTCTTTGATGTTTTAACGCAGTTGTATAAGTGTGTGAAGGCCTGTGTATCAAAAATGCAATTATATGCAAGTATCTGATTAAATGATGAAATAGCCATTTCTTCAAGACAGATACGTCTCTGTGGAGAGTTGAAGCATGCCAGGCCCCCAGACCCCATCTGGACGATCAATCGTCACCTGCCTATTGTAAATGTGAGTGCGTGAAACAGGAGAATATTTAAAGTGTTATAAAAGACTAATGTTCAGATTCCCCCAAAAGATAATGTTGCTCTACATGTTGATTTGAAAAAAATTTAAGTGTTTATTGGATTCTTCCAATTGTAAATGCTCAACATCACCCAGACTCCACTTAATCCTGTCTTTTCTGCATTTTTCTATTTTTTTTTTTTTTATTGAAGGTAGCTCCTATGTCTGATCAAAATGTGAAGAACCTGGGCTTGTTAGGACAGACTCTCCTGGTTCACACTGAGGGTTGAGCCAGGTGAAGCAGCTCACCAGGGTCATGATCGGAAAGCTGCAAACCAATAGAGAGACTTGATATGATGCCTACTCTTGACGGTAGGAAATCTCATTGACACATCCCCTACTCAGCTCAGCTTGAAGGAGAAAATTTGTACTCAGAATATATCCTCACAAATAATTTAGTGCGTATTTTGAGAAGGTTTTTGAGAAGATTTTTGTGCATAGCTTTGAGAAGAAAATAAAAGAATTCCAAACATCATCTGGGCACCTAATATTATTTTAGGTTACTTGAGTAAATGATTCTCCTCATTTTCTGATTCAGCAGATGTGTGTATATTCTCAAATATATGATAGTTTGTAGTTCTCAAAACACAGGTGATATATTTTTAGCTTGACACATTCATCTGAAATGTATGTATTTTGGGGAATGAGAGCTATGTAAAATGTTGAGTCCAAGACAAATGTCATGCTAACATAGTCTGTGAAATCCAGAAACCACCTTTTCAGCTGAGTAGAAAGAAACTGGTCCAGCTCTCACATTGTGCATGGCAAGAGTGCTCTGAATCTTCACTTTGATGGACAAGAATAGAGAAATGTTGTGCTTGCAGGATTAGATACACAACCTCACAAGACTATAAGCAATGGTGATTCATCACTGGAAATTTTTTAAAGCATGTCATGTTATTCAGTAATATATGTTAGATTTTTACATCTATTTGGATACAAATCCAATGCACATATGTGTATCACATGCGTAATATTAATAAATTAAATGTATTCATATATTTTTTACTTTAAAGTAAAAGTTGAAATGTAAATCATCAAACTGTAAGGATCAATTTTAAATTATTATATGATCTGTAGAACAGTAAATAAAATAATAAACCCCCCCCAATGGTTTACTTTTTTATAACAAGATTTTTTTTTAATCTAGTATGAAAGAAGAGTCAGTTTGCATCCAACCATGATATCAATAACTGTGTTTTAAAGAGTGATTTTTTTCATGGACCACAAAGCAAAAGACCAAATCAATTTCATTTTTTTTTTTTTTTTTTTGCTGTACTGGTGATGGAACCCAGGGGCACTCTACCTACGAGCGAAACCCTCAGCCCTAGCTTTTCGTCCTTTCATCTTTGAAACAGGGTCTCACTGAGTTGCGAAGGGCCTCGCTAAGTAGCTGAGGCTGTCAGCGAACCATGATCCTTCAGTCTTCACTTCCCGAATTTTGGGATTACAAGTGTGTGCCACCATGCCTTGACCCAGATCAATTCTTTTTTTTTTAATTTTTATTGGTGCATTTTATTCATACATCATATTGGGGTAAAAAAAAAAACTTGTGTGTACATACATGTACACATCACTAATTTAACCCCTACCCAATCCAACCTCATTACCTCTCCATCCTTCTCTCCCTTGCTTGACTTAGTAGTTGACTTTGCTATGCTTAAGTACAATTGCATGTTTTAGAGGTGTTCCTTCTTCCCCCCTCCTTTCTCCTCCTTAGGTTGTCTTGTTTGCTTCTCCATAGGATTTCCTTTTTCATCTAGAGTTCCTCCTATGACCCATTTCTCCTTAGCTCTCACATATTAGGGAAAGCATCTGATTTCTTATTTTTTGTGACTGACTAATCTTAATTGATCAGTCACAAAAATATGAAATCAGATCAATTCTTGATCAAGAGAAGGTGACTGTCGGTGGCTCACATATTTCTCTTTGAGACAGTAAGAGCTGCTCAGAGTAAAGACTAATCATTAGGGATGAATGGAAAATTGACCTAGATTCTATCTGAACTATGAGCCATAGTTCCTGGATTGCCCCTCTATTGCTTCCTGACATTTGCTAGAGATGGCAGAATGAAATAATTTGAAGTCACGCTATCACAATGTCCATTTAATGCCATCTGCCAAGCAAGAGGTGAGGCTAAGGTAGGGCCTTAGGGAAAAATGGCAAGAAGTAGAAAGAGCAAGGAGAAGAAGTGTGGGGTGCATGTGGTCCCCAAGGCCACACACCCAGGACCCATCTCATGCCTGGCCTTCAGGGACTACACCCCAAGGACTTGAGCTTTGCAGCCTCCAAAGGAGAAAGTCCAAGAGGCATTTTACTTTCAGACCACTATACACAAATACTTGTAATTTTCTTAGTGTTGCTGTTGCTCACATCAGCATATAGAGAAATTATTATGTAATTATGGGCCCTTTGCAAAACCAACTTTTTTTCTTCTTATAATAAAAGTTAGGCATCAAAACAATGATTAATATCAACTAATGATTGCTCTTGGAACCCATCCTAAATGCTTACAATGACAGCTCAGTGATCCAGAGAAATACAGGTTGGAGAAGGGCAAATGAATAGTCCTAATAGCTCCACTTACTGAAAATAGTACTACTTCTCTCTAAATTAAGTGTGTAATTGACAAGCCTTATTTATAATCTCAAAGGGATTAACTTTTATTGATCTAATTAAGATGAACCTCTGAAATGATTTGTCAGTTGCCCTGACAGAGTATTTTATTTTTCAAACAAAAAGTGATGCAAGTGGGTAAAAACAAAGCATGATATTCTACAGATCTACTCTCTGTCTCTGAAAAAAGAGTTTGTAAGACCAAAAGACAAGCCTTGCTGGAAGGACCTGTTCAGAACGTAAAACTTACTTCACAGTCTAGATTGGAAAATGAGGCCAGGGCATTTACTTTGATGTCAAGTGCCACTGAATTACAAATTAATTAAATATGTATAATTAATTTATATATGTATAACAATTATAATAGACACATTATATGTAGGTATATAAATAGATAAATATAGATATATTATAGCAGAAAGTCTGTCAAAAACCATAGACCCTTTAATCTCTAATAATTAATAATCTAATTGTCAATTGATTAACTCAGCTGAAAAGATTAGTTTCTTTGCCTACACAATTGACTCTTGAATCTCTCCAGTTTCTTTCTTTCATTATGATAAAAGGTACCAGTAAAATGCCTAACAAATGTGTTATTTCCCATTTTTAAGTCAATATGGTAAAATAATCATCAGAACCGCCTCTCCTAAGACAATTAGAAAAAATGAGCAAAGATGTCTTTACGCTAATAAAATCACTGAACACAAATAAGGAGTTTGATCATATTGACTTAGTGTTAGGCTGGACCCTTCCAACACGTGCGGCTGTGCTCACCCATCTGACTTCATTAAGATCGCCTTACTGATTTATCCCTTAGCAATGATGAACATCCATGGACGCTGAGTCAATATTTTGAAGAAGATTAGAGGATAAAGGACTGGTCTTTTATTTTCAGGATTGCATCAATTTAGAGGCATGATTGAAAGACCTTAAACCACAATGAATAGAGCTAAAATCCAAAGTACATGTTGGTGCTGCTCAAATGATAAAATTAATTGGCTGAGGTTAAAGGAAGTCCTGCACATTTAAACAGAAGGCAAGAAAAACACTCATCTTGCAGTGCATTTAATGAAAACTTCTGGCATTTGAAAATGCAAAATTCAATATACATGTATGTTTATTTTTATTACTTTTCAAAATATACTTTGCCTTTCCTATTTCTGAGAAATATGAAATTTATTGGCAGTTAATTTGATTAAATATGAAGGTTGTCATATAACAGTATGCTTATATTATTTTTCCCTTCCAGAAATGCTTTCATTTTCATGCAAAATAACCTTTTTCAGACTTATATTGAAATTTTCTAATATTCACATTACATAGATGATGGAAGATTAAAAATTATCTTAAAATATTTTTAAATGATTTAAAATGATACTATTCAGAAAAAAATCAGAGAATAATAAATTGTCTTTCTCTGTCAATGTCTATGTTCACACATACATACACATACATACATGTGTGTCTACACACATACCACAATATGTTTCACTCTCCATTGCTTCCAATTCTCAAATTTACTGTAAAGAATATCTTGAATTAAGAAATCCTTTAAGTTACTTGTATTTTCATTTAGTATTCTTTTCTATTTTTAACAAATTTTTTATTGAACATAAATAGTATACATTTAAACTATGTTTGGTGCCCTCTTCCCCCTGCCCCCGTTTTCCCTTCCCCCCTCCCACCAATGGTTGTCTAGGTTAACCATGTCTTATTCATAATTTTACACATGTTCAGATGTAGACCCTCATTAATCAAGATCAGCCTTCCTCCTCTCCTATCTTTCCATTCAAACTTTGCTGGTATTTCCCCTCCATTATCTGGAGTCCCACTGGTATCCTTTGTGTTTCCTAGTTTGGGCATATTAGAGGGAACATATGTACCTTCTCCTTCTGTGCTTGGCTGATCTCACTTAACATAATGTTCTCCAGGGATTTCCATCTTCTTGCAAATGATATAATTTTGTTCTTCTTTATGGCTGAAAAGAATTCCATTGTGTGTATTTCCCACAGTTTTGCTATCCATTCATCTGTTGATGGTGGTCTGGGTTGGTTCCATATTTTGGCTATTACAAATTGTGCTGCTATGAACATAGCATATGTTGCTATAGTTCTCTGAATTCAACCCCTTTGGAAAGATACCCAGGAGTGGTATAGCTGGATCATATGGTGGATCTATTCCCACCTTTCTTAGGAATGTCCACACAGATCTCCATATTGTACAGAATCTAATAAGATAGTCTTCTTTTCTTTTACTAAACAATCTTTTTACTAGGTAATCTGAATACAATTGCTATCATAATGATCTGACAGGTTATGAGAATGGTCTATTCGAATAGTTACAGAATACTGTAATTTTTGAGGACAGTGTTAGCAAGTGCTTATTTCTGCCTTTTTTACTTTAGTCCTCATCTGAGCTTCTACATAGAGAATCAATAAGAGATTATAAGCCAACAAGTAGGACCCGCAACTCAGTGTGGGACAGAGCAAAATCAGTAGATAGCAATGAAATGCCCAGTGTCTGTGGATGGTGACAGCTTGACAGAGAAATGCTGGAAAAGCCATAAGGTCTCTATCCTATATCAAGGAGGTTGAATTATGCACAGAAAACAATGCATGGACGCAGAGATCTTTTAATCAGTGGTATTACATTTTCAGACTTTTTTGAGCTATGGACTTGGCAGCTATGTGCATAGCTGACCAACATCTAGGGAATGTGGTCATACAGAAGACCATTGAGAAGAATATAAAAATGGTGCAGACAAGAGATGAGGAAACCACAGTATTATTTTAGCTTTAAGAATGGCCTGTGATAAAATGGAGAGATCACATTCAGGATATATGTGGTTTTAATAAGCAGGGTTTAGTAATAAATTTAAACTGGAAAGGAGGGAGACTAGGTGGGGGGTGAGGACAAAGGAGGTCTTTGGTGAGAAGAAATTGTGTCAAGGGAGGAAGAGACACTGTGTATGAATAAGGCATCAGTACCACCTGGGGAGCCCAGGATTGCTGCTTAGGAGGCCTAACTCTCAGGAAAAAGAAGAGGCTAGACAAAAAGGAAGCCATCCCCACCATGCAGAAGAGAAATAACAGGCAAAATGAGTGACATCCCAACTCAAAATGCCACTTAGGTGAGGAGGACCAAATGCAGGTGAGCTCAGCTCACAAGGCCAAGAAAGGGAAGAGGATGAGTGGGACTGAAAAGTGTGTTAGAAGGAGGAGCAAGGCAGTGGTGCTGTGGAATCTAAGGGAGAAGGAAATCCCAGAAGGACTGTGGCTTTCAGCCAGGAGCAATTGAACATAATTATTGGCTACATTTTGGTCACCAGTGACTCTTAAAAGACATGTTTCAGCAGAGCAGTGGGTCTCAGCACAGTGGCTTTGGAGCCCCCAGAATGTGGGGTGCTTTTTGGAGATAGTTTTTATTGTCATGATTTGGATGGCAGAGAAAGGAGCTACTGCCATTTATTGAGGAGGGGAGACCTGGAGGTTGCTAAACATCCTAGGATGCAGGTTGTACCCTGCAGAACTGATAGATACCCAACCAGACTCAAATATTATTGTTATTATTATTATTTTCTTTTTTATTGCAGTACTAGGGATGAAACCCAGAGGCATTCTACCTCCGAGCTAAACTCCACCCTGAACCCTATTTATTTTATTATTTTTTTCTTTCAGTACTGGGGATGGAACACAGTAGATGCAAGTGACACCTCCAGCCCTAATTTTTATCATATCCTTTATTTTGAAACAGAATCTAAGTAGCTGAAGCCATCCTCGAACCATAATCCTCATGTCTCAGCCTTCCAAATTCTGGGATTACAAACCATACTGCCCTGATAGCCTCAAATATTAATAGTTCAAAGGGTGAGACACCATGGTAGAGTGATAAGGCCGAGATTGAATCTTAATGCATTGGTCAGAGAACCTGAGTTTAGAGAAAGACATTGAAAGAGACTACTCAACCAAGAGCCAGCAAACAGGTCAACAGCTAAAAGCAAGTTTATAACTAGAAGCCATCACTGTAATAAAAAAACAGAATAATATAACAGAATGTTGAAAAAAAACTGTGCAAAATAAAGCAGAGTATAACAAATGTTAGATGTTAAATCAAATTATATGTAAATTTTAGATAAGCAGAACAAGAATAAGATGTGTGCTATAAAAAGGAGGCTTGAGGTAATCAATATTGTATTTAAAGCAAAAGTAAAACAAATATAGATATGCATGAAATATTAATACTGACAAGAGAGAAATCACAGAAAAAGGAAAAAAAAAGTTTTTCACAAAGAAAGAATTAACCACTGGTAGAAACTGAACTTTACACAGACCAGAAATAAAGAACATAAAGAGTTCTGAAGAGGTGCGGAATAAGTCAGTTTAATGTAGGATGATAGAAATAAATAAAAAGGAGACCAACAGGAACAGAAAGGAAAAGTAAAATATAACTTTCAGAACTCAATGCTAAAGTACCCCAACCTCTACTCTCAAGCCAGTTCTCTTTTTCAGTCCTGTCTCTCCCAAATTTCTGGAAAATCTGTAGATGTTAGAGTTAACTGAAAGAAACTCTAATTATCCTGTACATTGTTGAAAGAAAGATGCCATACCTAGAGAAATATAATTTCAGAGATCTTCTAACTTATCTGCCAATCAAATAATAAAGAATTTGATCAGCCTGAGGACCCTAAAAATGATTAGACCATCAAAAACTCCTTTAGAACTACCAGACTGAGGGTATCCTTCCTAATGCTGATTATACTACCAGATCACCATAAACAATGAGAATACCAGGTAGAGATGGTCATTCTCACATACCTCCTCTACACCATTCCTCACAGAAATCCCCTATAATTAAAGCCCCTGCAGTCCTCAAGATTTCTCTCTCCCTCTTGAAATGGCCTACATTCTCTCTTGAAATGCATTTTCTAATTTTCTAAACAAACTTCTCTATGTCTCTGACTGGTGTGTGCTAAAATTATTTTCCGTTATGTCAGCCAACGACCCCATCGATTCTGAGTGTGTGAATTGATAAATGGACTTGTCACACCCAACAAACAGAGAGTGAGATGTTCTAGACACCTGGGGGCTGTTTGAGTGAATCAGTTCTGATATGAAAAGGTAATAGCAGTAGATTGACCCAGCCATCCTACATATCAGCAGCAGAGATGCTGGGTCAAAAAAGAGGCTGTGGGAATCTCAGCCACCACTTTCCCCAAAACCCAAACCTGAATGCACTATTTATTCTCTCCTGGAAATCTGATTTCTCTCTGGATTAGAAAAGGAAGATAGAAATGTTTTTGATTAGACTCTTTGGATCCTGGAGAAGTAGTGCCCTGCAGTTGGTCTTGCAAGTTCCATCACAACTGTAGAGCTCTTTTACTTTCTTAGTTAAGTTTATTCCTAAGTATTTTTTTTTTGTGTGTGTGAGATATTCTAAGTGGATGTGTTTTCTGGATTTTTTTTTCAGTGAGTTTATGGTTTGTATACAGAAAAGCTTGAGATTTTTTAAAGATTGATTTTGTATCCAGACATTTTGCTGAAATTGTTGATTAGTTCTATAAGCTTTATTATTGAGTTTGTTGGGTCTTCTAAGGATAGTATCATGTCATCTGAGAATGGGGAAAGTTTTGGTTCTTTGTTTCCTATTTATACTATTTTGATTTCCTTTTCTTGCCTTATTGTTATGGCTAGAGTCTCAAGTACTATATTGAAAATAAGTGGTGATAATGTACATTCTTGTCTTGTTCCTGTTTATAGGGGGAATTCTTGCAGTTTTTCCCCATTTATTATGATGTTGGCTGTGGACCTATTGTAGTTTGTCTTTATGATGTTGTGGTGTGTTCCTTCTATTCCATTTCTTTGCAGTGTTTTTAGTATAAATGGGTGCTAGATTTGTCAAATGCTTATTCAGCATCTATTGAAATGATCAGTGATTTTTGAATTAAGCACTTTAAAATGTGTGCCAATTCTAATTATGTTACTCAAAGTAATCAATGAGAACCAAACACTCTGTCCAGAAAATATTAAGCAAGTGGAATTGATACTGCTCCTTTATGTTTTTACTTATTTTTAGCCCTTGTGTTGGTTTTTTACTTTAATCAAGGTGGCAAGGATCTGGTTTCTTGGACAAGTGTATTCTGATAATCTGCATCCCATAAAGAAAGCAGTGGCGGGGCAGGAAGAGACAAATGCTGATTTCTTTTTTCCCTGTAATTTCCTTTGTGCTGCAGGGCCCATCAATATTCAGAGCTTCTGATGATGCTTTCTGTCTTTTTTCTCAAAGTAGATATTTTTATATATTTATTTTCTTAGTAGGCATTTTTAATCATTGAGCATCTTGAATCCAAAGCTGCTATATTCCCTGGATTGACTCATCTGTACTTCTGGAACAAAGAATATGATTAGTTATAACCCTTTTCATTATTCTTTTGGGATAGAAATCATAAACAGAAGTAAAATCCACAACTTGCTTTCTTTTGATCATGGAGAATGGAGAGAGGAGGTTTTTATAGTCTTCTGTTTTGGAGGCATAATTATCAACTGTGTCTATCTTTCAAAAAAGAGCTCACTGAAAGTTACATGTTAAATATACACAGTTTACATGACCACTTAATACCCTCCCTTGCCAGGGAATAATATATCAAAACAGGTGCCTGAATTGGGAGCCAGTTTGAAAGCAACACTTTGATTCTGCAAGCTCTACCACCTCCCAAATTGGATCTCGAGGGAGCAAAATGTGGAGAAGCGAGGCGAAGAACTCTCTAGAACATATGCCCACATAGGCAGTACCAACATTACAGAGATCAATAGAAATTGAAAATTCACCATTTGGGTAGAAAAAACAGAAAGCTGGAATGGTCACCAAAACATTCAGAAAATGATATAGCTTTTGTGGATGTCGATAAAGACATATTTTATATCAGATTTATCTAAAATAACCATCTAATTCCATGTTTAATGAAAAAATCAAAAATTAACATCTAAAATAAACATCTAATTGGGTTTTGCAACTTTCTATTTCTTTAAAGTCAAACTTCATCTTAAAAAATGAAATATATGTCTAGGCTGATTGCTTTAGCTTCTTTTAGCTTTCTATATTAACATAATATCTCTAACTTTATCCCCAAATATTTTTCATAATTCACACAGAATTTGAAGACAAACTCATTCATGCATTATAAACCATTTTTACTGGATACGTTTTTAAGTGGTGAAAGAGAGAGAAAGAGAATCCAAAGTCTGAAACTACAGTTAAGTACAGTGACCAAAAGAGGATCAACCAGTCTCAGAAAGTAAAGGGTCCTGTGTTTCCTCTCATTTGTAGAAACTAGAGAGAAAATAAGAAATAAAAGAGATGGGAACTGGGGGATGGAGTGGAGGGAGGTGGTGAGAGGCAATAAAAATAATTGATGAAGGAAACGGCACAAATAATGCTATGACTGTATCATTTTAATCTGATTATGATGTATAATAACAATGCACTTATAAAACTATAAATAATAAAAAATAAAAGAATACATAATGAAGCATTTTATAAATAAACAAACCTTACCATAAAAAGTGAATGAAAGTGTAAAGAAAAAAATGTTCTTGTTTCCTTGAGCTTTATTACGGTAGCTGATGAAAATAAATCTATAATCTGTCAGATGATATCAAATGCTATTAAAGGAAAGAAAGTGCCAATGTTGCAGAAATCATGGCCTGGTCAAATCATGAGCTATAGGAAATGAGAGAGGAAACCAATGGGTTGGTCTGAAGAAGGGAGACCATTTTATGTACAACGAATGACATGTGCAGAAACTGGGCAAGGCCATCATAGGCAGGGAACTAAGGGGAAGAGGGAAGCCGCCCAAGCAGTGAACACTGCTGTCTTTATGTAAAACCAAAGACACAGCTGAAATAATGAACATGGCTATATTATAGAAGGCATTATCTTAAAGTAGTGGGCTACAATATATACATTTCATCACCACATTTCTCACAGATTGGGTACTGTCAGTGTCATCTTAAAGTTGGCGGAAATACGAAAGGAGACTGTGACTTGATGCAGCCTGGCCACAATGACCACCTTGGTGTCCTTCCTAACACCAGCCTTTAAGGAAATCCTAAGAGCTGGCCAGGCAGACAGAAAAAGAGAGAGCAACCGATACGTTTTCTCAAATTCACAGTTAGATCTGAATAGCACAAAAAAGCTTTGCAAAGACATTTTCTACTTTCTCACAGTTTCTTCCCACATGTCATAGGTTGTCGTTGGGGAGGGAGTGGGGCCAAGACAGGGACAGATCCAAGTCTTGGCAGAGACCATCTGCCACTGCGGCCAAGAGCCAAGGGGAAGCAAGTAAGCACCTGGGAACAGCCAGACTGAACTCAAATGGGCACTGATGTTCACCTGGGCCAAGCAGACATCTACCACATGTCCATCTTTGTGATTACACCCTGGGGATGAACCACTCACAGCACATCTCACACCTGCCAATAAGCAGCCTGGGAGATAGGCATGCTGTGCTCCTGTACCATAAGGCTTACCTGGCATTTGCCCAAGCCTCACAGGGTGGGCAGCTCCTCTTTCCCATATGGGATGGTGGCAAATCCACAAAATGATGGAGTTCGAACCTCTTGGGACTTGGTGGAGAGAAAAGGAAATTCCCAGCCTGGCCGAGTTAAAACCAAATGGAACTACCCAAGAGTTCAAGATTCCTGTACTATATATACAGATCACTAGGGGAGGAGTGCCACTCTTCCTCTAAACCTCTGTGACTGGCACATGCTCTACAAAGTTATGACCTTGGATGGGCATGATAGCACCTGCCTGTAATCCTAGTACTTGGAAGGCTAAGACAGGAGGCTCATGGATTCAAGGTTAGCCTCAGCAGTTTAACAAAACCCTCAGTAACTTAGTGAAACCCTGTTTCAAAACAGAAACTAAGAATAAGACTGGGAGTATAGCTCACTCAGAGGCAGAATACCCCTGGATTCAATCTCCAGTACCATCATAAAAGTAATAAATAAATAAATAAATAAATAAATAAAATCATTGATGGAGTGATAGATTTTAGATTTACCCAGGGTTTCCATACCTTCAGTCTTTAACAATAAATAAATAATTATAAAAGTGATAAAGCCACAGAATACATTATTAGCATGAAATTATATCTCTTCTTTAATGAGAAGTATCTTTATAACTTACTAATATGTATGTTAGTAAAATAATACCAAGAGGGGGTAGCTCTTCAAGCATCTGACAGTATTAATTACTGCATGTGCAACAGCCCTGGGTTTCTCATTTTATCACTCGCCTGTCCAGAAGCCTCTCTGCCACGATGACTTTAGCCTGCTTTAAGTTTTCTTTCAAAGTATCAAGCACGTTTCTCCTTTAGAGACTTTGCATTTGACCAGCACCCACTGATGCAGCAAGGTCTCTACCAAATCTGTCCCTCCGGTTTTCAACACACAGGCCAGCTATCCAGGGGGTGGCTTCTAATGCCCAAAGACACCCCCCTCTATTCTGCTTGTTGTGTTACATTAACTGAGGCTATGCATTTTTCACTGTCCCTCTGGCTGTCGAAATGATACTTTTTGTATTATCCATCTGCATGTATCATCTGCGTAATCAGAGGTGGGTGATCTCCACTAGAATGGAAGTACCTCATGATCCAAGACAAGTCCATCTTGTAGCTGTCAGGGAATTGTAGGAGGCCAAACCACTAAAGAATACCACTGAAATGCACTGAGAGGGCCAGCCCCAGAGGGCAGATGATGGCAAGTGTTGGTGAAGTTGCGAGTCATCTTGACCCTCACGCAAATCTGGTGAGAAAGCAAAATGGTGCAGCTGTTGCGAGAATCAGTCCAGCTGTTCCCCAGAATTTTAATTATGGAGCGACCGCATGGCTCAGCAATTTCACTGCTAGGCACATACTCTGGACGGATAGAAACATATGTCCTCCACAAAACCTTGAGTGAATATTCAGGGCAGTGTTAGTGATAGGCAAAAAGTAAAAATGCCCCCAGTGTCCATCAACTGATAAACTGATAAATTAATTGTGGTGTCCATACAGTGTTACACTACTTAGCAATATAATAAGTACTGACCCATGATATGACATAAACTTCAAAAAATCCCACATACTGTATGATTTATTTAGAAATGTCCAGATGAGACACATCCATAGAGACCAAAAAAAAAAAAAAAAAAAAACCTAAAATAAAAACAACTCCACATTGAGAGGGAAGGGGATGATGGGGGAGAAATGGGGAGTCATTGCTAAGAAGAATAGAATTTCTCTGGAGGATGGTGAAAGTGTTCTAAAATGTGGTAATGAGTGTATAACTATTATCAATATACTATACAAGTGATTGTATATGAAATGCGGGACATATATGGTATATGAATTGTATCTCAATATAAACATAATAAACAGAGGTTTTCAAGGGATTAGTGGACTTTAATTTTTATTGCTTTGCCCATATGTTTTTTTATTTCTCTTTTATATTTTAGGCTTCTCAGTGAAAGCACATTGAAAGGTGACATGTCAGAAAAAAATCTAAATGTCATTTATTGGGTATATGTCAGTTAAAGTGTAAATAACTACTTTCTAATTTTATTTAAAAACAATTTAAAAAGCCTTTTATAATTAAAGTTTGAATATTTTAGTGACACATGCATACCCATATTTATAATGGCATAATTTATAATCGCCATGTTGTGGAAGCAGCCTAGGTGTTCATCAGATAAGAAAATGTGGTATTTATACACAATGGGGTTTTACTCAGCCCTGAAGAAGAACAAAATTATGTCATTTTTCAGGAAAATGGATGGTACTACAAAAACAACATGCTAAGTGAGAGAAGTCAGACTCAGGAAAAGGAGGGCCACTCGTGTTCTTTTATACCTCGGAGCTAGCAAGAGAAAATAGGAAAGATTAAAGGGGCTTCAAGAAAATGAGGAGAGGCCAGTAAAATAGTGGAAGGGGACCAGGGGAGAGGAGGAGGGGGAAAAGTCTTGAACAAGGAAACAGACCAAAGAATGTTATGCTCATATATGAAGGACTCAGTTGCTATCAATCACACTGACATACAGGGACAGGGAAGGAGTCAAGGACCAGGATGCAGAGGAAAAGACACCAGAGATGTTGTGTGCACATTTGACCGTACCACTTCTAAGTCTCACTATTTATTATTATTATTATTATTATTATTATTATTATTATTAATTATATTTATTTTTCGTGGTACTGGGGTTCTTGGAAACCCTTCTATGGGCTAAACTCCCAGACCTACTTTTATAGTTTTCTTTTTAATTTGGAAACAGGGTCTCCTAAGCCAGCGCAGCTGGCTTGGAACCTGCGTGATTCTCTTGTGTCTGCCTCCCAAGCATGGGGATTACAAGCATGCGCCACCATGCTCAGCTAAATCTCACTATTTAAAAGTAGTTTAAAAATTAACAACAATAAAGGCAAACAATACAATTTAGAGATAGGTAAAAGACTAACATAAATAATGAATCTCCACAGATAACCAATCTTAGTTGTCTGTTGGATGGAAACTCTTGTTTCTCTGGTTCTGGTGAGTGTTACCTATTTCTTCTTTGTAGTTGTTAATTTTTAGGATTTCTAGTTGGAATATTAATATACCTTCAGATATAGCATTTGGAAATATTTTATCCAATTCTATTAGTAACTTTTAACTCTGTTTACATTGTCTTTGGATATACAATATTTTATTTTATTTTTTAGGGAGTTTGTATATTCTTCTGTTGCCTGTGCCACTGAAATCATATCCAAGAAATCACTGCCAATTTCAATGTTGTGAGGTTTTATGACCCAGATTTTCTCCTAAAAGTTTATAGTCTTAAGATTTATATTTAGGTCTTTTATCTAGTTTGAGTTAATACTTGTATGTGGGATTAGGTAAGGGTCCAATTTTATTCTTTTCCATGTAATTATTATTTTTCAACAATATTTAGTTAAAAGATTATTATTTCCACCACCAAATCTTCGTGGAAACCTTGTCAAAAATTACTTGACAATATAGGGAAGAAGTTAGCTCTAGGCTTGTATTTAACTCCAATGGTCTATATATCTGCCTTTAGAACAGTACTACACTGTTTCAATTATTGTAGCTTTATATGGTTTGAAATCAGAAAATATACATCTTCTAGCTTTGTTTTTGCTTCGAGATTGTTTTGGGTATTTAGAGTCCATATTCCATATCAGGATAGATTTTTTTCTGAAAAATAAATATATGATAGTTTCACCTAAAAAAAAGAAAAAAATATTCTCTGGTAAGAAAGAAAGCAAAAAGAAATATTGAAATGTTATCTTTAAGTCATCAAAAGCTTGGTATCAGACAAATGAAACTGTTATGTGAGATTATCATTTTTAATTTTGGATAAATTGCTATAATACTAGATGTCAACCACTAAGCCAAGCATGGGAGGGAGGGATGGGGAGAGAATGGGGTGGGGATCGGGTGGGGGCTGACTGGGCGATGTGTGCATGTATGTCTACAAAAGTTTGTATCCCACTATGATGTATGAATACAGTGCACCAATAAAATAAAATTAAAAAAAAAAAAAAAGTAGTTTAAAACCCGGGGGGTGTGGTGGTGCACTCTTGTAATCCCAGCATTCTGGGACCGGAGGATCGTGGTTCGCGGATAGCCTCAGCTACTTAGTGAAGCCCTCTGAAACTCAGTGAGACCTGGTTTCAAAATAAAGAATGAAAAAAATAGGGCAAGGGGTGTAGCTCGGAGGTCGAATGCCCCTGGGTTCCATCCCCAAACCTGCAAAAAAAAAAAAAAAAAAGTAGTTTAAATAAAACATGTTTTATAAAACTTGTTATATAAAGCAAGATATAGACTTATTATTTTGTATCATGTCTGTGCTAATTTACATATATTCCTTAAATTACTGTATATATGATTTCATCAAGGCTTGGGAGATTGTTTCCTATATTTTAGCTCAAACTTGTCTGAATAGAAATCATCCCAGTCCTGCGACAACATACCATGATGTGTCCCGGTCCTGTCTGCAGATTGGTCTCCCTGGACATCTTGAACTGCTTTGAAACATATGAGGCTCCAGTACCAACTGTCCCTCTTGGAATTTATTTGCCCTTCGTTTTTACAACCTTGTTTACTTAAATGGAAATGTAATTCAGATGTTTTTGATTCATTTACATTGAAATCATCAGAACATTCTTCTTTGAATAGATTTGATGTCCACAAAGGCTATTGAGACGTTTTGATACTTTCTAGAGCACTTTAAAAACAAATAATAGAAAGTTTTTGGCTTTTTACAGGGTCACTGTGATGCTGAGGAGTCTACTTTATTATTTGTTTATTCTTTATTATTATTATTTATTATTATTATTATTATTATTATTATTATTATTTTGTGTGGTACTGGAGGTAGAACCTAGGAGCTTTCTATATCCGGGCTACACCCCCAGCCCTATTTCTATAATTTATTTGGAAACAGGGTCTCCCTAAGTTGCTGAGAGCCTCTCTAAGTAGCTGAGGCTGGCTTTGAACCTGTGAAATCCTCCTGTCTAACCCTCACAAACATTGGGATGACAAGCGTGCGCCACCACGCCTGGCTAGGGCTCCACTTTAGGTGGGGTCTAAATTTTCTTCTCTGAATAAAGGAAAGGGCCAGGCAAGGTGCTCCCCACAAGGGAAGTGCTTAGGCTTTAGAGTGGATGGTGAGCATGCCTGAGGCCCAGCGCACTTTACCACACAGGCTGTGGGCCTTTTCACCCTAAAACAAAGTTCTCAACATACTCATTTGCCTTATTACAATGCTGTCACTTGTCCAATTTTATGTTTATTTGAGTGCATTGCTTCTTACTTCATGTTATTAAGCATATTCTACTTTATTTGAAGGTGTATGGTAATCCTTTTTAAATTTATTTTTCACGAGAGTTATAGTTTGTTTATTTTTTTTTTTTTTTAGATACTGAGGATTGAATCCAGGGGTCTTATACCTCTGAGCTACAGCCCCAGACCTATTTTATATTCTTTATTTTGAAGCAGGGTCTCACTGAGTTGCAGAGGGCTTAAGTAGCTGAGGCTGACTGCAAACTGCCATGCTTTTGTTGCAGCCTCCCGAGTGCTGGGATCACAAGCGTGTGCCACCACGCTTATAAATTATAAATTATAAATTATAAATGAATTATAAATTTATTCTTCCTGTGAGCTTTGAAAAAAATCACCATCCATTTTACATATCACCAATTTCATAAAAATGTCTTCCACTGGCTTATATAAATAGTATGTAAAATTACTAATATTATATGACAAAAGACAGCTTTGATATAAAATACTGTGTATTTTAAAGTTAGTGTGTTCTTTCAGCATGCATTTTATTCTCAATCAGTCTTGCTCCTGATTTATCATACACACCGATGATATTTTAAGAGACTCTTCATGGCCGTGAGTCTTCTTCCTTTCCACTCTGTTTCAAAGTGAAGTCCTTGTTTCTGTATTTACTTCCTCTGGTCCGTATGGATGGGCTGCTATCATTTCATCCCCAGTGTCCATTTGCAGATCAATTTCTCATTTTAAAAAGGTTACTTGATCTGACAATTAATAGCCTGGTTTTGTACTCTGACTTTTCTCTAAGTGACTCCTATAGAGCTCCAGGATATTATACTCAAGTGTGCTCTCCAGCCTTTTTCTGTTGAATACCATGAACAATTTATAGAGTTTCTGGGTGAATGTTTACTTTTACATAATTTAAACTCCCTGTGAAGAAAAGCAAATGGGCCTTTGTTTTTCTTCAGATAATTCAAGTCCACATTGCGTGCTTAAATGGATTAGATAGTCATGAATTCGAACCACATTAAAATCAATCTAATTTTTATGTAGTGTGTCTTTGAAGTGCTGTTAGCAGGGCACTCATTAATGGGAAGGACTTTTACTGCTTCAAAAGTATCAGTAAGCTCGATACGCGCACAGTTAACCTTTGGCCTTAGTTATTTGTGACTAGAAAACATCACGATTGTTCCTCAAGGATACGAGAAAACATTACACTCTGACACGTCGTGTTCCTCCTACAACATTCTAAGATGATTACTCATGATTTACTTTTAACCCTGGCGCCTAGGAATTTTTAATATTTCTTCGAAATGTAATAAAATCTAGGATCATAGGAATGCATGGAGATTTGAATTTGGTGTTTTAATGACTATAGTGTATCAAATATTTCTATTATATATTGAAATGAAGAAGCAAGCTCATTACCTCTAATTTGCATGAGTCTCATGTACAGTAGAAATATTGCATTTAGAAATCCATTTTCACATATCCACGGCCCCAAGTGGAGTTATATTCACCAGGTTTTGATACAATAAACATTTATTTGTATTAAGCAATATTCTATTTGACTTTATAACATAAAGAATATAAACTTCAGTTATAATAACCTAGTGAGTTTGGTTCTAATATCTGAATTATTGGTCACTTCCTCTTGCTAGATGGTCTACAGCACGAATTCTACTTCGAGTTACTGAGGTTTAAACATACTGTTTACTTTTTGTGATATATCTTCTAATTTATGCAAGCTGAGTGGCTAATGACAACTCTATACTTCTTCAAATAGATTAAAAGCTCTTGGTGCTTTTTGTCTGAAATTGAGGTTAAAGTATTTGAATGGACAATATTTAGTAGGCTTTATTTTTCTAGAATTAATAATATATATTAAAATAATCTCTGAATACATATTTACATATGTAGATACATAAATACTAATATATTAATATTTATATATTTTGTAGGTATATGTATATTGTTTTGAAAATTTCAAATAGGCCCAGATAAGAAGAGATTTTACATCTGAGGCCTGAGTTTTTAGTTGAATGAGTATTTCTTTTAATTTATACAGGGGAGGCATCCATCAGTAAATCCTATTTCTGCTCAAATGTTTTATTCTTTACAGGTGTACACAGTAATACAGGTGAGACAAAAATCTCAAATTATTTCACTTCCGCCAGGCTTGGTGGCCCACGCTTGTAATCCTTGCACTTGGGAGGCAGAGACAGGAGGATCTTGCAGGTTCAAAGCTAGCCGTGCTGGCTTAAGAGACCCTGTTTCTAAAAATAAAATAGGTCTGGGAGTGTAGCCCGGAGGTGGAAAGGCTTCCAGGAACCCCAGTACCACCAAAAGAAAAAAAATCTTATTTCACTTCCAAGATAACATGAAAAACATTTTTCACTATCCTCCGTTTGTGGCTGTGTGTCTGCCTCTCTCTGTATTTGACATTTTTTTGTCATAATATATACACAACGGCTTTCACAGTGCTGAAGCCCATGCTTATTTTTGAGGCTAATGAATATTTTTTCAGCACTTTAATTTAAAACTGGCATTTTATTTATGTGCATGAACTTAAAATGTGTATAAGGGACAAATGACATTCATTTGCTTTATATCAACAAGCATGTATAAATGAAAAGTGCACATTCTATATTATTGAAGGAATTATCTCAAGCACGAGGTGGTGGCGCATGATTGTAATCCCAGCATTCAGGAGGCTGAGACCGGAGGATCACGGTTTGTGGACAGCCTCAGCTACTTAGTGAGGCCTTCTGCAACTCAGTGAGACCAGTTTCAAAATAAAGAATAAAAATAGGGTAGAGAGTGTAGCTCAGATTTTGAATGCCTCTGAGTTCCATCCCCAGACCTGCAAATAAATAAATTAATAAATAATTATCTCGCCTAAGACTATTTTGGAAATATATTATAATAACTGCATAAATATTTACAAAGCCTTGAAACATTTGCTTTAAGAACGTATTATTGTCATTGCATCAATATTTACAGTCTTGAAGCTTTGGTTCTTTTGTTCCTTTTAGGTTCAACAAATTGGCTATTTTGTCTGATATTTATGATGAAATAAAGACTATTCAAAACATACAAATAACATTTTTTTACATAAGTAGTTACGCGCATGTTTAAAAGCCTCTCTAGGATATGAATCCTTCAACTGTTCGGTATGAATATGCTTTTCTATTCCTACAGCATTGCTACTGCTGCCCCTGCCCACACAAGTGCCTCTGGATCTTCTGCTTTCAAATGTGAACATCATCTGCAGCCACAGCATCAGTGGCTTGCAGGAGCATGTATCCTCTTTGGTCCCCACTGGCCATTTATTTCTGTTTTTTTTTGTTTTAATTATAAAATTAATATCAATTGTGACAACAGTTATATGGCATTTATATGTTAAAGAGGTAGCCTCAAATATTAATCTATTTTTAATTGTACTGTAATTCTGATAGATATTAATCTCAGATTAATTTTGGGTAGGGTTAAGTGCTGGCAGGGTGGGTCTGTGCCTCACAGTGGTAGAGAAGCTCGAAGTTTCATTTTAATGTTAAACTGACGATTACATGACAAGCATACAAGTTTAATTGTGTTATTCACCTCATTGACTTTAATGAGTCAATAATAGATGTAATAGGCACCTCAGGGCCAGATGGCATAGGGTAAAAAGTCCCCATGAAAAACCATTTTTCCATCTCAAGTATCTGATAAATATGTTAACTTCCTGCACTATGGTGGTTGTGGAAAATTCTTAGCAGCTGGTCAGTGACTCTACGCTGCAGGGGCCACCGGGTGCTGTGCAGAGCTTAAGTTCTCAGTTTTACATTTGCAGAGATAGTGAGGGCAAAAAGACTTTTTCCTGAAGTGTAATGCAATATCATTATCGAATAACTAAAGATTTATATATTCGTTAGAAAATTGAGAGGAATCACTATGAAAGCTGAGAATGCCCATGCCATCTGACGGCCACACTTGATGTTGAGCAGTAAGGTAATAGTAGTATATTGAGGAAGGGACTGCCTTACATTTGCCTTAGTGGGTCTGTCTTCAGTTTGTATATCTGCAGTCTATATTTTGAGTAGTGACTAATAATTATAGTTGTTTTTTTTTTGGATGCCTAATAACATTCTCAAAAACATCAAAACAGGTCTCCCTAAATTGCTGAGGGCCTCACTAAGTTGCCGAGACTCTCCTCAAACCTGAGATCCTCCTGTCTCAGCCTCCCAAATACTGGAACCCAATTGGAATTTTCTAAACATTTAATTAGCAGAACAATTTCCTTCTTTATCATATTAATCTCTTACTCAATTATTTAGATTCAAAAGCAAGAAACTCAAGGAAGCTGTTTGGACTCTGTTTTTTAGTCCTGCATTATTCCTGGGGTGTGCTAAGTCTTTGGGATTTTGTGTCTTCAAAGACACCTCACACATAATATTTGAAGCTTTCCAGGATATGGAGAGATTGAGCTAAAAATCCTTCTATTTCTCTTTCGATTCTGTCTTCTTTCCTCCTATAAGTCAACCAGAATCTAGCAAAAGCTAAGTCATGAATTTGGAGAAAAGAGCCAGTTGATTCTGTGGTTATCTCTCCTGTTTTACAAATTAATTTACATTCTCTAGTCCTGGGAGGCTCTTTAACTCTCCTACTTTTCCTGAAATATTTATTTCCATGAAATAATCTACAGTTGAGATAGGACCTTAGAGGTGCTTTAGCCACTATTTCTGAAGAGAACTTTGTCCTAAATAACCCAATAAAATTATTCTAGAGAACTTTGGAATTTGTGCATTGCATATATATTATCCTTGAGAGACATTGGGAAAGAAAAAGTCATAGAAAAAGCCAGAATACATATATATCTTTTATACCATAAGAACACCCTAGCAATCCAATAAGCTAAAATTCTTTTGGTTTTATTTATTTATTTACTTATTTATTTATTTATTTATTTATTTATTTATTTATTTATTTATTTAGTGGTACTGGGGTTTCTGGAAGCCCTTCTACCTCCGGGCTACACTCCCAGACCTATTTTTACATTTTCATTTGGAAACAGGGTCTCCTAAGCCAGCGCGCGCAGCTGGCTTCGAACCTGCGCGATCCTCCTGTCTCTGCCTCCCAAGCATGGGGATTACAAGCGTGCGCCACCACGCCGGGCAAAATTCTTTTGGTTTTAACTTATCTATATCTGATTAGAATAGGCTAGGTCAATTTAAAAAGCAGTTTTCTGTCATGAACAACCCAATCTTAGGTTTTCCTAATTCTAAATATGAAAAAAAAATTTTAAATATCTTTAAAAATATTATATTCTCTTGACCCAACATCTGAAAGCAATGTTGTGTGTGTGTGTGTGTGTGTGTGTTTGTGTGTGTGTAATCACTTACCTACTTACATGTACCAGTAAGCCCTAAAATCTCAGTTAATTCTGAAGATCAATAAAGATAGTATTCAGTGCATTCTTTCATCCATTGTTTTTAGTGTCCAACAATAATGTCTCTATTTTAGATGGAATATATAATCCTGAGTGCTCAGAGGGGATAGGACTATGGGTCAAAGTAAACAAGAACCTGTGTCTCTGTTGTGTGAGACATTGTACCTGTTCCCAACTTTTGAGAAAATTAATTTGTCAATGCAAGCTTAAGAGATCAATTACTATTACTTATTTTTTCTTAATATTGTTAACATTAGTACCTTTCATGTATAAGATGATTAGATAAATCCCCATATTAAATAAATTGAGAAAACCATACTACATAGAGAAACTATGGACTTTAATATTCAATTCTGTGAAATTAAAGTCCAGAGGCTTTTGTAAAGATGTTTGTTTCAATAAATTCTAGACTACACTCAGAGATACTATTTTGACTAATGTGCATGCCATTTATTGCAATGCATAATAAAAAGACACATTCTACATCCTCTATCACTGGACTTGATTTCTAAAATACCATCTTTAAACAAATGCCAAAATATTCTAGTAATACAGAATAAGTATCTAAAAATCAAAACTACCTACCCTGCGCAGGCACTGAGGTTTAAAATTTCCATTTCTTAGAAAATTTATTTTATGTTTTAGCATGACTTCTCTTTCCTACAATTCTTTATCCAAGCAAATATCTTGGTGGTTCATTATAAGAACTATTTATCAAGTCTTCACTAGAAAATGTTGGGTGTGGTAGTGGTTGACTATAATCCTAACAACTGGGGAACCTGAGGCAGGAGCCTCTCAAGCTTGAGTGGAGCCAGGTCAACACAGAGAGATCCCATCTCAAATAAAATACAATGGGCAGGGGTTATAGCTTAGGATCAGAGGCCCTAGGCTTAAGCCCTAGTACCAAATAAAGAAGTACATAACTATTTAATTCATTTATCACTTCTTTACATCTAAACACTTACATTTCTTTCTCCTAGCTTTTTGAGATTTACATTGAGTAATTGTTATCTAGTCAACCTACACACAATAGCACTGAAGAACGGCTTATTCTTATCTAATTATAACTTAGTAACTACTAATCAACCTTTCCTCATCTCTCCTTCAACCCTGCTCTCCCTAAACCCTGGCAACCACCATTTCACTTTCAACTCTGGTTCAATGATTTTAGATTCTCCATGTGATGGAGATACTGCAGTATTTGTCTTTCTGTGCCTGGCCTACTTCCTTTAACATAATGATCTCCAGTTCCATTCATGTTGTCATAAAAAACAGGATTTTATTATTTTTTTTTAGTATGCCACCATTTGTGTTTTTATTTATTTTATACTTTTATTGGTGCATTCTGGTCTCACATACTAATGTAGTTCATGGCGATGGTGAAGCACATGTGCTTGGGCTTTCCCTGGATCTGTCCCCACTGCTCTCCATACAGGGCATTGAGACTGGCCTTAATGTTCTCCCATATGTATACAATGTCAATGAAAGTGATTCCTTCATTGACCTTCCCTCTACTTTCCCCTTCTCTTAGACCACCTTCCTGGCTCCACCAGCGTTTCTGCTCCATTATCTAAAGCCCCTCTCACATCTTGCTTATTCCCTCACTTACGCATATAGAAAACATACACCCTTTACTTTCTCTGACTGGCTAATATCATTTACCGTAATGTTCTCCAGGCCTATCAATTTTCTTGCAAATGACATAATTTTGTTCTTCCTTCTTGAGTAGAATTGCATTGTGTATATATTCCATAATTTTGTTAGCCATTCTTCTGTTGATGGACACCTAGGTTGGTCCCATAACTTTTGGGGAATTGTGCTGCTATAAAGATGAATATGCATATATTACTATGATATTTTGATTTCAGTTTTTTTAGACAGATACCCAGAAGTGGTATAGCTGAATCATACAATGAGTCCATTCCCAATTTCCTGAGGAATCTCTACACTGCTCTCCATAGTGGCTGCACTATTCCATTGTGTGTATGTGCAACATTTTTAATCCATTTATCTGTGAGTGTGGGTATTCACTCTCTTGCCTGTAAAACACTTGCTTCCATCCTTCTTCAGTCAGCCCGTAGAGTCCCCACCAAAAAGTTGATATATAAATGATATAATGCTGGGAAATGTAGACTATGAACTGTCTATGATGTGTTTATCTTTTTTTTCTTTTTAGTGGTGTTGAAGTGGCTTTACCATAGCATAGTACAGTTTTATGGTATTAACATTTTTAACTAAAATGGTATTGATTTTGATATTTTTAGTATTTTAAAATATTTCAAAGATAGAATATTTTAGAATTAGGAACAATTTATGTGATTTAATTTAATTTATATGGTTTAAGTGATTTCAAAAATTTCAAAAACTATATTGTTGGCCCAGAAAATTGGATGACTATATATGAATTAGAAGCTTTTAGGTGGCTGTTGGAACTTTGTATAGAAGGTATGCTTTTAAAAGTGTAAATTAAAATTACCAAGAGGGGTGAGAGCAAGTGGGGTGAGCCTCGAGAGCCATCAGAACCCTGTATTCAGTGTGTCCAGGAGACGCTGACACCAGCAAATCTTGAAAGCTGTGTGGAGAGCAATTGGGGTTTGGAATCATTCTGTTCTTTCCACAGAAATCCCCATTTGAAAACCAAACTTTCACACAGGAAACCAAACATTTATATTCTACATTTTTGTTCCTTTTATTGCAATTTGGGGGAGCATTACCTCAGTTTATGTTGGTTTATATAGTACATTAAATGCTGTAAATTACCATAAAGTGAAACAACACATCACACGGTGATGTAGGAACCATAAATCATTGCTATTTCCTGCTGCAAACAGATGTTCTTATTTTTAGTACCATGTCTAGATTCGTTTGGCTCCAGATTTTTGAGCCGAACTTTATATTTCCTTGTTATCAAAATGAACTATTATATTGACGATGTCATTTATAAGCCAAGTAACATGGGCTGCTCAGGCAGTCAAGGTAAATCAAATCGCATGCATCACTCTTCTGCCATTGGCTTTGAATACATCAGCAGTGAAACGGGCTAATACGAAGCTGATCGACATTAAATGATGAGCTTCCTCGACATCATTAAGTAAAGATGACGGTGTAACGTCTGTTGAGAGATCGTTACATACGATTGAAGTGGTGACGCTTCCCAGAGGCATAACAGGTTTTGCCCACAGAATCTGATTTGGTATCTCACTGACTTGCAATTGATCACTGTCATTGGTCAGAAGAGCAAACACCAGGAAATCAGGTGCATATGTAGATGTGTGTTCACTCTGAAAATCCTCGGGTTCCATTATTCATCATTTCCCTTTTTCTTATAAATCAAAGTTGTGTTTTTGTTTTTGTTTTTGTTTTTTAATGTGACTTCACAGAGCAGCAATGGGGTTTTCTGCAAATTGGTGAAGGTTTTTTTCTTTGTTTTTTTTTTTTTTTTTTTTTTGCTATTGGCAAAGGGCAGACACAAGGATATATTTGCAAAATATCAGAGAGATTTAGTTTGGAGATGTATTTGGGAAAGAAAAAAGATCAACAGAGGTCATTGGAGGAAAGTCTACTTAAGAAGGAATATGTATTGAAAGCATGTAATCCCATATCACAAACTTAGTGTGCATGGATGCCTTTATCATCTTGTATTGATGTATGACTACAATGCACCAAGAAAGAATTATAAGCTAAAAAAATTAATCTTACCTGTAAGTTATAAAACCTCTGCTGAAAAATATTATATACATAAATAGCTGAGCAAAGAATTTAATAGTTATTTCTTCTTTTTCTTATTATTGCTTCCATGATGATGGGTATGAGATGGAATGCAGTATGTTTAAGAGGGCAAATACTTAAACCTGTTATTTAGAAGGAAGAAGACAATGGTCACTGTGGACACATCGTATCTCAGTATCTGTAATAAACAAAATTAAACGACCAAGAAGTCAGCTCCTTGACAAGAAAAAACAAAGCAGCAAATATACATACAAATGAAAACACAAAAAAGGAAACCACAGAGGAAGAAAAACCTAATCAGAACACCAGTCATGTGTGACTGACCTGTTGTGGTAGCTGGTGCCATCTTGGGTTGTGGGTACAAACACTCATAAAGTGGGTCTCAAAGTTGACAATAGGTTACAGAGCAAATGAGAGTTATTGGAACATGCTCCAGAATCTACTACAGTGAAAAGATATTATATGGGGTCTGTATGTGTAAACTCGCAATACTGCTTGCTTTTTTAATTTTTTCCTCTTTCTCACTGTCACAGTTGTTTGTTTTTTTTTTTGTCTTTGATTTACTCTTATTACTGTTAGTTTTTGTTGCTTGTTTTGTTATTTTATGAAATTTTTTTGTTCCCTATTCTTTTTACAAGTTTCTTCCCTCTATCCTATCTACTCTGTTCTCTCAAAACACTTTTTCCTTACTGCATTCTCTTGTTTTATATTCAAGCTATTTCATATCTCCATACCTAAATATACTATCAGAATCCTACTATATCACTATCTCTCATCTCAACCAAACACTATCATATTATATGTAAATTCTTACTCAAATTATGTCCTTTACTTTACCCTACTCCTGTACCCATCACCCCAGATACTCCCCCTCACCAAGCCCTCACTATTGAAAACAACACTACATACTCATGCATGAACTTCCTGTCTCCTCTACATCCATAGGGCTAATATTGGATGAGACAGGAAAGAACAACCAGAAAATAAAATAAACTAACCACAGCCTATAGAAGAAATCACACAATAGTCTGAACATCAAGCTTTAAAAATATCCATATCACAAACTATTCTGTCCACAATACTGAGCTGACTTTTTATAAAAGTAGCAGCAGATAGAACAACTGACCATAGCACCTGAAGCCCAGTAACCACCATAGCAACAATAAGAAGCAACTCAGTTTTGACAATCTACAGGGAAAACAACAGTGGAGTGATGGAAGACACAGTCTTTGGGGTAAATACCAAAATGTGAGAAATAGCTTGAACCATCTCTTCCAATAGTGATTTGGATCCACACATATCAACAATGACTCACACACAAAGAACATGGCAGAAATAGAAACACAAACCCAAGAATTCTGAAAATATGAAAGTGAGAAAGAGTGCAGAAATAAGGGAAATCTTGAATACTGACCTAAAAGAAATGCAAAGAGGAGAATTCCAAATCCTGATCTTCAATACAATGAAAGGCCTCACAATAAGTGTACAGAAAATGAAAGAAAAAATTCTGATGTAAAGAAAGAATCAGAAAGAGGCCTGGAATTAAAAGAAATAGTCAATAAATAAAATGAAGACAGCAATAGAAAAAAAATTCTGGAAGATTAGATGAAATGGAAAACAGAATATCACTGTTAGAATACAGTTCATTTAAAACTAAAAGCACAGTCAACAGTATACTGAAGACATTACCACAACAGAACATATGGGACAATATGAAACATCCTAAAATACAGATAAAAAGGCATTGAAGAATGAATGGAGGCACAGACCAAGGGTATCTGTAATCTCTTCAGAGAAATAATTTCAGAGAACTTTCTAAACTTTGAAAGAGACTTGGACATCCATGTACAGGGCACATACAGAACACTATTAATTAAAGAATAACTAAGGACCTCCCTAAGCATGCAATAATCAAAATGGTCAGCATAGAGGCTAAGTAAAGAATCTTCTTTTTTTTTTTTTTGGCACTGGAAACCCTTCTATCTCTGGGCTACACTCCCAGACCTATTTTATATATATATTTTTTTTTATTTGGAAACAGGGTCTCTTAAGCCAGCGTGGCTGGCTTCAAACCTGCACGATCCTCCAGTCTCTGCTTCCCAAAGGTGGGGATTACAAGCGTGTGCCACCACACCCAACTTTAAGTAAAGAATCTTAAAAACAGTAAGAACAAAAGAAAGGGAACATTGAGAGGCAAAAAAAAAAAAAAAAAAAAAAAAAAAATTACCCCAGATTTCACACCTAAGCATGAATTCCAGGAGAGACTGGTGTGATGTAAATCAGACCCTGAAAGAAACCAACTTCCAACCAAAACTGCTATATTCAGCAAGGCTATTATTTAAAATGGCTGAAGAAAAAAAATGTTTCAAGATAAGCAGAATCTCAAAACAATTCATGAATACTAAGCCAGCACTAGAGAAAATACTTAAAGAAATAAATCATAAAGAATAAAATTTCAGAATCAGAAAAGAAATGAATTTGATCAATGGAGCAACTAAGCAAAGGAGAAATAAGATTATGCCAAACTGAATATAGAAAACAAAATAGCAGAAAACAAAAATCATATGTCAATAATAATAATGAATGTTAAGGAGCTTAACTCACCAACTAAAAAACATAGACTAGCAATGTGGATTAAAAAGTATAATCCAAGCCGGGCATGGTGGCGCACTCTTGTAATCCCAGCATTCAGGAAACTGAGACCAGAGGTTCACGGACAGCCTCAGCTACCTAGTGAGGCCCTCTGCAACTCAGTGAGACCCAGTTTCAAAATAAGGAATAAAAAATAAGGCAGTGGTGTAGCTCAGAGGTCGAATGCCCCTGGGTTCCACCTCCAGACCTGAAACACACACACACACACACACACACACACACACACACACACATATATATATATATATAATAAAAATATATATTATATAATATATATAATATATAATAAAAATAAAAATAAAAACATAATCAACATAATCCAAATATATACTGCTTGCGAGAAACTCACCTTACAGCCAAAGATATTCATAGGATAAAAGTGAAAAAATGGAAAAATATATATAATATCAACAGAAATCCAAAAGAACATGGGTAGCAATACTGATATTCAATAAATAGACTAAGTTAAACATCAGAAGATATAAAACTGTACATTTCTTATTATTAAATGGAACAATTCAGTAAGAAGATGTGATGATAGCAAATCTTTATGACCCAAATTGGTGGCACCCACATTTGTAAAACAAACACTTCAGGACATCAGATCTCGAATAGACCCAAATACAATAATATTTGGAGACTTCAACACACCTCTCATGTCACTAGATTGATCTTCAAGGCAAACGATAAGCAAAGACTCTCCCGAAACAAAGAAATATATAAACCAAATGGATCTAATAGACATACACAGAATATTTAAACCAGAGAAAGCAGAATACACATTCTTCTTAGATGCCCATGGAACCTTCTCCAAAATAAATCACATCCTGGGCCACAAAGTAAGCACCAGCAAATTAAAAAGATGTTATATAATTCCCTGCACCTTTTCAGATCACAATGGAAAGAAAATAGAAATTAATAACAGGAAGACAAAAATAAACTATTTAATATATGGTGGTTGAATGATGCACTATGAATGAAGAGGAGTAAGATCAGAAATAAGAAAGAATAAAGAAATTCCTGAAATTAAATGATAATGAGACACAACATAGCAAACTCTATGGGACACTTGAAAGGCAGTGTTAAGAGTAAAGTTTATATCATTGATTGTTCATATAAGAAAAACAGAGTTGTCAAGTGAATAATCTAAAGACACATCTCAAGGACCTATACAAAAAGCAACAGTGTAATTCCAAATCCAGCACAAGGTAGGAAATAATTAAAATAAGAGCAGAAATAAGTGATATAGAGAATCAAAAACAATACAAAGGATCAACAAAACAAAAAGCTGGTTCTTTCAAAAAATTAATAAGATTGAGAACCCCCCTGGCCAACCTAATCAAAAAAAGAAAGAGATAACCAACTCAAATCATTAAAATAAGAAATGAAAAAGGAAAACATCACCTTATCATCAACTTACCATCATGCCTAGAATGCCTTACACTGGATCAGCACATTATTTAATGTAAGGAACTGGTGAAACTTCCCGGGAAGCTAAATTATCACCAAGAAGTAATTGATCATCATGTGACTCTATGTTCACTTTGGTATACAGGGTGAGATTCTTTTAAAAAATCATTTTGTTTACTTCCAAGAAATGTACATGATCTTGCATTTTTCATTAAGATATCAAGTTAAATTCTACAGGCAGTTCATAATTTAATTAAATAAAGGGTAAAATAAAATACCAAACAATATTTTTTCTCACCTATAATAAAAAAAAAATCCCTCCTTTTACCAGGGAGTATTGAATTCTTTCATGTGTAATTTCTTTCACATTTTTCATTGGGTACATGAAACTGACCATCACATCATTAAGCATGCAAGTTTTCAGCCTGGGCAAAATAACATAAAGACTAAAATGGATGTAATCACTTTTATCCAGAACATGTAGTAACAGTGTCTGTATTTTATGAATGTTAAGCAAGAAAAGAAAAATAGTACTAATTGGAACAACACCAATCAGAAATGTCCCTCCGTTTTAAGGAAGGAGTTTCCTTATTTTCTAAAAAATGGCATTATTGGCATAAAGAGATTCCTTATGGCATAACACAATGCTTATGAGATCTCTTAATAAGCATGCATTTATCAGATAATTGCTGTCATGATTTTTTGTCCTCAAGGAGCCCAATTTAACTGGGGTGGCATCCCACTAAGAAGTATTTGGCACTGGTAAACCAGTTTATAAATTTTGACAGGTATCCTGGGTTGACCAGGAAGGAGTATAGTAAAATGAAAAGGGTGTGTGGAAGGCTTGCTGGTGGCAGGCCACTACCACTACAACGAGGGGAATGCCAACTAGTCCATTGGGAGGCTCCTGCAATCCTATTATGAAAGAATTTCAAGCAAGGAGAGCACAGGGCGAAGGAAGCTGAGTTGAATATAGTGTCAGAAACAAGAAAAAAAAGACACTTAGAAAATGAGTATATCATGGCAGATGGATCATTTTTTAAAGCAAGTTCATAGGCATTTACATTATAAGATTAATGAATTATTGGAATAAACCCTAGGATTACAAGAGGATTCATAAAGTGATTGTTGCCCCATAAAACCTTTTAGACATTTGCTATAATAGTGAGCAAAAGCTATGATGTCATGGCCTCATAAAATATGTAGAAAATTGTAAGATTTAGATGATTGACCTGTACACAGGGGAAAAATAAAACACTGGTGACTTTGAGTGTCCTTAGATCACCAGGGAATGCATGATCCATAAATGGCAATAAATAGCCTGTACCCAAATTCACGTTTTTGGCTTTATTTTCTGTGGTATTTATATATTTCAAGCAACTTATGCTTTTTTCCCAGGGTTGATTGGTAACAAAATCAATCATTCTAGACAGAAAATGTTAATTTGTAAATAATTTATTAAAAATGATAATTCTTATGGTGGTAATATGAAAAATTATTTGAAAATTTGGTTTCCTTTGAAAGGATTATCCTCTTGAAAAATTAATCTTTTAGATTCCATACTTAAGAATTTCTTAAAATTTTCAAAAATTGGAAACCACAATAATTCACTGATTAGTTACTGGATTTTTCTCAAACCGAGGAATTTTCTTACATATTTTATGTTAATAATGAGTTGATCATAATTAGCATAAATTAGAGTAATTGTTTGAAATAATTAATTATATTTTGAATAATGAAAATTATGTTTATGTATTACATTAAATCAATATAAACAATAAAATTATGTTGTTCCTTTTTATTTTAGATTGTTTTTAATAAGTTGTTAGTCTTATTAAGAATGTGAACCAATGTGTACATCCTGTCTAAAAAATTTCATCATTATCTGCTATGGGACACTACTCATTCCTCTGTGTTCTTTTATTTTTCCATGTAACCTAAATGTCCCCAGTTCTCACCAGAATATGTGTATAAATTTAAATACATTGACTTTAACACTTGGGTTTCTTACTTGGTAAATTCTGGACTTTTGTTATTTTGGAGGATATACAGATATACTCATGAGTCTTCCGTTTCTCTTCTTATTGTGAATATTACAGAGAACGAATAATGCTACATGTAGTTCTACCTGTGACAAATGAATATTATGGTCACCAAGAACCTCAGTATTAATGCTTCTTCCGAGCATTATTTTTCCATATTATTATAGTTCCCAAGTCCCAGTAAGTCAATTTAGGATAATTTATTTAGTTCTAGTTTCTCTTCAAAAGATAAAACTTAATAAAATACAGTAATATATAGCTCCAGTGAGTTTAGTGGCCATGTGTACAATGCATTCACCTTACATACTTGCAAATACACAGGCATAGCACCTCCTTACTCCTCTGTACAGTATGATATGACTTAATACCAACCAGTCTTCTCTGTGAGGCCTCAAACCTTCTCCCAGGCAAAGAAGTTTAAATCAAGGAACCATTGGAGGCTATCAGGATCAGAGCCCAAATGTTACTTAAAACAATGCCAAAAATCAGACATATTATTGATCAAATCCCAGTATCTAGAGAAGGTTACAGCTTTTTGCAATTGACTTCTCACCTAAACTGAAAAATTATTGGAGCTGTTCAAGTTACAAATGTCCTTTGTATTTTGGTAGAACTACCTTCTGTGCCAATTTTGTGATCAGTGTAACTCATTCATTCTTCTCTAACATATCATCAGTTTACCATGACAGGCATGGCCATGGTGTTTTTTGTTTGTTCAGTTTTGTTGGGGTTTTTTTTGCAGTAACAACCCAAAACTACAAGTTCAGAATTCAGAATCTGCCTGGTCTCCTTCTGAAAGTGCTGTATTGAGACAAAGTGATATTTACCCTACATTATATTACATTAATTCAAGATTAATTTAATTTTATAGCTCAGCACTGTTCTATTTCTGTCTCAATTTAATGTCGCCAGACTATGCCAAGTTCATTGTAATGTCATATAAGTAGTAAAGTCATTCACTCTGCCATTCACGTCCACCATAAATGATTGTTGAGTGGCCGCTCCTACCCAGGGACCTTGCATGCTCTGGACACTCTTATACACATCTCTGTGTTTCGAGATCAGAGGGAAGAAGCATGAAGAGAAGGATCCTGGAAGTCAGGGAAGTAACAGGATCAGGAGTAACAGAAGCCATATCTCTGGCTCATTATCAGATCTCCAATAATAAGAGTGGACTGATTTAGCAGGTACAATTAGCATGTCAGCTTTACAGGAGAAGAAAGCAAGTTTCAAAGTGTTTAGATAATTTTCCCAACGGCTACATGGCAGAAGAGCTTTGATTTGAACCAAGAGCTGTTTGGCTTCAGAAAATTCTGTCTGAACTAATGAACAGAAGGATGAATGACTGAAGCAAAGATCCTCTACTGCACGAATTGTGTAAATTCACATGTATTTTTTAGTGTACAAAGATTCCAGAACAGAGGCTGGTAAACTTTTCCTGTAAAGGGCCAGGTAATTAGTCTTTTACCCATTATGGGCCACATAGCCTTTGTAATAACTCTTCAGCTCTGACTTTTAGCAGGGTGCCACTTGAGTGCAATTAGTGAATCAGTGGTCTCACTTGCTCAATAAAACTTTATTTATAAAAAAGCAGGTCACTACCAAGACGGATTTTAAAAATTCCAGTCAAGTAAAGGTAAAAAGAAAATAATAGAGTATGACATACTATATAAGAAAGGTAGTCACAAGTTGTCATACCAACCTGAATTAGGGACCTTTACACAAAACAGTCTGGGTTCCATAAAACATAAAAACATGTTTCAGGTCAGTGTCTTCTCCAAACTTTTTTTTTCAGTACTGGGAATTGAACTCAGGGGCATTTTACTTCTGAGATGAAGCCCCAAATCTATTTTTTATTCTTTATTTTGAAACAAGGTCTCAATAAGTTGTGGAGGGTCTTACTAAGTAGCTGAGACTAGTCACAAACTTGCAATCATCCTGTCTCAACCTCCTAAGTACTGGGATCACAACCATGGACAACTATGCCAGACTTCTTTCAAACTTTTGAATAAATGATTGCATTTTGTATTTTGTTGGGTTTTTTTTTTGGGGGGGTTATCTATTTCTTTTTTATTTTCATATTTTTTATAATTTATTTATATATATATATACATGTATATGTATGTATGTGTATATATATATATATATATATATATATATATATATATATATATATATATATATATATATATTGGTGCATTGTAGTCAAACATCACAATGGAATACAAGACTTGTGAGGGTATACCAGCACACATCATCCAATTAGCCGTTATCCCCTCTCCATCCCATTCCTTCCCCTACTCTCGATCCCATGCTTGATTTGGTGATTAACTTTGATTCATTTGTTTACATATATCATGCATTTTAAAGAGATTCCATCTTCCCTCATCCCATCCCCTCTGATTGGTCACCTCAATTGCTCTTTCTTGGAGCCCTTTCTTCAACTAGACAACTAGATCTCCTCCCATTACCCGTTTCTTCCTAGTTTTGGCATATTAGGGAAAGCATCTGATTTTCTATTTTCAGAGATGTTTCTCTATGTATGCCACATTTCAAGTTCCTATCCTGTTCCTGAAGGCCCCGGTGCTGGCCTGGACCCCCAGAAGACTCTGATCCTGACCTCGCTGGCTCAAGCACTGGCCTTGCTTCATGACAGGCCCCAATCTCAGCCTCTCTGGCCCCAGCTCTGGCCTCACCCCTCGACAGGCTCTGATTCTGGCCTCAAAGGCCCCAGCACTGGCCCTGCCTCACTGCAGGCTTTGATCCAGCCCTTGCTGGGCCTAGCAATAGCCTAACCCCTCCACAGGCTCCGATTCCAGACTCGCTGGCCCCAGTACCGGCATAACCCCTTGGCAGGCTCGGATCCCAGCCTCAAAGGCCCCATCACCAGCCTAACCCTTCGCCAGGCTCCGATCCCAGCCTTGCTGGCCCCAGCACCAGCCTAACCCCTCGCCAGGCTTCGATCCCAGTCTCAGAGGCCTTAGCACTGGCCTAGACTCACAGCAGGCCACGATCCTGGCCTCACTGGCCCCTGTGTCTTCCTCACTCCTCGGCAGACTCTGATCCCAGCCTCAGAGGCCCCAGCACTGGCCTTGCCTCACGGTGGGCTCTAATCCCAGCCTCCCTGGCCCTGGTGTTGGCCTTGTCGCCTGGTAGATTTTTATCCTGGCCTCAGAGTCCCTGGCACTGGCCTTGTTGTGCATTGGGTTCTGGACTCTGTCACTATGAGCAGGTTGTCTACAGATGTTCCCTTCTCTCTCTCTCTCTCTCTCTCTCTCTCTCTCTCTCTCTCTATATATATATATATATATATATATATATATATATATATATATATATATATGTATTTTTTTTATGGTACTGAGGTTTCTGGAAACCCCTCTCCAGGCTACATTCCCCTCCTAGAGACCTATCTCTCTTCATAAATATAATTATTTGAAAACAGGGTCTCTTAAGCCAGCAAGGCTGGCTTTGAACCAGCAAGATTCTCCTGTCTCCACCTCCCAACCTCCCAAGCACTGGGATTACAAGCGTGTACCACCACGCCCGGCCTTCTTCCCTTTTTTTTTTTTTTTTTGGCTATGAAAAAGCAGTACATGTCTTTTGCAAAAGCTGGGACCCCAAATACTTAGTGTCAATAAATTTTGTCTTCCCTCCCGGGGCAGAGGTCCATAGCTTCTCTTCAGAAAGTAGGGCCTGCCGTTCTACATGGACCCTGGCCTCCTACTCTGCACAGTGGTGGCCATTAGGGCTGATGATTCCCAGAACACGCAACATGTAGGCCCACCCTAGCTATGCAGGTCTCCCTCTGATACCCCCCATACTCTTTTGCCACTTAGTGTATTCTCCAGGCTTCTCAATCATGTGTGGCAGGTGCAGTCAGACTGGGAAATCCCCCCAGTTTACTTTGGGGGGATTTCCTCAAAAGCTCAAGGTGGACTGAACTGGATCTGTCTGCCCCACCAATTTCTACCTTTGGGGAAATTTCTTCAGAAGTTCAAGGTGGGTTGAATCTGGTCTCTGCCTCTCCAAAATAATAGCCTTCACCTCTGCCCCCATCAGTAGTGCCCACACCTCTGCACTTCCCTGCTGCTGCTCTGCTCTGCTGGCACAGCCCGCAGCTCCACCTGTGCCACTCTGCCGCCCGGCCTGGGCCTCTCTGCCGCTCACTGGTGCCGCCTGCTGCTCTGCTGCTGTGCCTGTGCAGTTCAGCTGCTCCACCTGCATGGTTCCAGCAGAGCAGCCTTCCCCCTGGTTCTTCCCTGAGTTCCTTCCTTACATGATATAATGTCCAGAATTCTTAAGCATGAGCGGCAGCGGCAGTCTCTCTTTGCAGGGATTTTGTTTCCAAATGTTCCAAGTGAATTGGATAGAGTTTGTCTGCATCTCCTGAGTCATGGCCACTGCTGCCGCCATCCTGGTTCCTCTCCAACATATATATATATATATATATATATATATATATATATATATATATATATATATATATATATGAAGACAGTATGTGATTTGAAGAGATTGTGGGTTTGAGCTGAATTTTATCTCCCTTCCAAGATGAGAGGCCACAGCCTCACCGCCTTGAGCAGGGTCTGCTGATCTGGGTGCCCCGCAACCCCGGCACACCATCGCAGAGAGCAGCAGCCAGGTATGCTGAGGCCCCGGGACAGCGACTCGGCTCCCCACCCAATGCTGCCCGGCTCCCTCCACCACGCCTGGCTCATTTTTCTTATGAGGTGTGTTGATAAGTGTCCCCAGCGTGCGTGGTTGGAGTGGTCCTTTCTCTGATCCCTTCTGGGAAGATTTTCCAAAATTGCTTTTCTTGAGTGTTGGGTGTTTCCTTTTCCCCTTGGTTCTAATTCCGCCGTTATCCACTCCCTCTCCTATATTCTAGATAGGAAGTCGTGGTTGGAAGTGTCTTCTTAAGCTGTCCAATTCCGATATTACACCAAAATCTGGTGTCCAGGACTTCCCCGAGAAATGCTGGTTCTGTTCGGCAGCTGTGGTCACTGCTGCGACCGCGGCCACCGTCATCTTCATCCTTCTTCGCATTTTCTATTTTGATAGGCACTTTTCTAGATTAAGGAGATTTTGTATGATGTTGATATTTTTTTGTCTTTCCCAAATAAAATGTCATTCAAGCCGGGTGTGGTGGAGTATGCTTGTAATCCCTGCCCTTGGGAGGCTGAGACAGAAGGATCATGCAGGTTCAAAGCCAGCCATGCTGGCTTAAGAGACCCTGTTTCTAAAAATAAAAAAGTATAAAATAGGTCTGGGAGTGTATCCCAGAGGTAGAAGGGCATCCAGGAGCCCTTTTTTTTTTGGAGTACCACAAAAAAAAAATGTCATTCAACCTAAAATCATTTCTATTTTATTCTTGTCAAAACATTGAACAAGCACCAGCATTTATAGTGATTAGAATTCATACACAATGATTTAATTAACTGATTGGTGATGTTCAGACTGGTTTGGGACTACATAAGGATTCAATGTGGTTGGGGATATGACTGCCTATCGACTCTCGGTATAGGCAAAGTCCAGTGTACTAATATCACTCTGGAGCCTTTGGGATGGTGGCCTTAGTGACAGCAAGACAAAAGAATGCCTACTTTTGATGAAAATTTTACCTTTGAGGCCCATGAGTTATAAATATTCCAGTTGCTGTTTCAGTAGTTGGCTGGCAGCCAGGAGAGAGCAAAAATCAGATTGAGGTAAGCCACAGGGAGACCATCAAGGTGGGCAGAGGGCTGAGCAAGGAGAAGGAGCCAGAGAAACACAAGAACATGTGAGTGGTGGAAGCCAATTGAGTGTGGTCGCCATTCTGCTCGCTCTCTTGGTAGCTGCCATGGCTCTTCAACTGCCGCTCATTTCTGTTGAGAACATTAACAGCAGGGATTAGAGGAAGTAAGCTCTGAGGCATACCGTAATTGTTCAGCACGTGTTGGCAATGAGTCCCACCTTCTGTTTTGGAACAGTAGCCGGAGCAAGCAGAAGAGCAGAGAGGAAATGGATACGCAGACATACAGTGCATCTGGGACTCAGGAAGTGCTTGGTCAGTGCACATATGCCGCTGAATTTATGGAACATCTTTTAGAAGGAGCTAAGCTTTTTTTGCATGAAACAGCAAGGATTGTAATAGAGAAACAGACATGCAAGCTGACACATAATGGTTCTTCTTGAAAACTACTGCATTGACTGTCTTTCCAGCTCATCAGCAACAAAGCAAAAGAAACAACATTATTCTTAGAAAATAGGAATCCATGCAAATATTCATATGAGATATTTTTAAAGTTAAGACTATGTCACACGTCAAAATTGAGAAAAAAAATTCTGACTTACCTCTGCAAATAAATGGAGTACAAGTTGTTGAATATATGGATTAACATTTCTCTCCAAATTGAATATTTTAAGATCAAACAGTTCACAGATTTCTTGGGTACAGGACTAGATGCTCTGGAGATATGTAAAGAAATCATAAGACAGACTTCAGGAAGTTTATAAAACAGTAAATTAGTAAGTCTTCAATTCCAGATTGTGACAGGGCATCAAATGCACAACAGGTCGGATGTTCTATCCCATTTGCGTACCAGGTCCTTTGTCTATGAGTATTAAGACTTAATCAGGCAACTCCAAAGCAAATGCTAATAATTTAAACAATATTTCTGGTTCATAGAAATTTTAAAATTCATAGTATTTAACATTTCAGCCACTGCATTTTGTAACTCAGGAAAATGACAATTCAGAGGTTAATGCTCCTTGGAGACTTAGTAGTATTACCCAGCAATGTTCAGGCCAGTAATAATTCATTTCTCTCTACATGGAAAATAATTCATTTTAATGTGCTGTGGTAATATTGAAGCATAAACTCATTTGCTTTAAACTCATGCCTCATGTTGCATATTCAAAATAATATGTATTCCTCAGTATTTTTAAATATATCCTATCATCACTAATTAGTAGGAAGTACTCATTTTACAGTTTAAAATAAAACACTGATATTAATTGATCTATTCATATTTACAAAGTGAACTAATGCAAAAGAATATACTGCAACTAATTTCCATTGCAGAACCTACAAACTAGAAAAAGCAGAAATTTTAGATGATGAAAGGAGTTTTAATATGTCAATTAATAATTACCTCCTAAATTTCTCAGAAATAGAATATTCAAAAGACTATGCTAAATTCTCAAGTGCAGAAGAAGGCATGACACTGAACTGGAACTGCGTATCTATTTGAAATTAATGTATATTAGTGGCTTCTTAAAATGTTTCCCTACCAGTAAATATATATATATATATATATATATATATATATATAATATATATATACCAGTAAATATATATATATTATATATTATTTATATATATAATATACATTAAATACATATAATTATAATATATGTATTATATATATTAAATACATATATTTAATATATAATATATAATATATATTTATATACAAATATATGCATATATATATATATATATATATATATATATATATATATATATTAAATTTTTAGCCAGGCGTGGTGGTGCACGCTTTAATCCCCGCGTTTGGAAGGCTGAGACAGGAGGATCGCACAGGTTCAAAGCCAGCCTCAGCTACTTAGTGAGGCTTTCAGCAACTTAGTTAGACCCTGTTTCCCTGTTTCCAAATAAAAAATATAAAAAAGGTCTGGGAGTATAGCCCAGAGGTTGAAAGCCTCTGGGTTCCACCCCCAGTACCACCAAAAAATAAAAAATAAACAAAAGAAAACACCAAACTTTAAATTTCATATAAAGTTTTAAAAATAACTTGAAGAGTTAGCATAAAACAGAGGTAGCATAAAAGAAAAGTTTAAAAAATATAGGTAGTGACATATCAAAGTCAATCACTTAGCCAAACATGAGGAGGGAGGGAAAAGAATGAGGAATTGGGTAAGGTCTAGCTAATGGGTGATGTGTGCATGTATGCCTCCACCCTCTTTTACCCCATTAAGATGTATGACTACAATACACTGGTAAAAAATTTAAAAAATTTATAAAACCATTAATAAGAAAATTGTAAAGAAAATACTGAAAAAACAAAAAATATAGGTAGGAAAAAGATAATAAGAAAGTACAAGGCAATATACTTTTATTTTATTTTATTTTGTTTTGTTTTGTTTTTGTGGTACTTAAGATGGAATCCAGTGGCATTCTACCTCAGAGCTACACCCCATCGCTATTTTATTCTATTTTGAAACAAGGTCTCACTGAGTTGCAGAGGACCTCACTATGTAGCTAAGGCTGTCTGAGAACTGTGATCCTCCTATCTCAGCATTCCAATACTGGGATTACAAATGTGCACCACCAGGCCTGGCAGGAATGTAATTTTATTTTATTTATTTATTTTTTAATTTTGTATTGTTGTACTGTATTCATACATCATAATGGAAAAAAAAACAACTTGTGTATACATACTTGCACACATCGCCCAGGTAATTTTAATTTGAGGTCTCATATACTTTCCAGTACTGTTCACCAGACAATCTCTCTTTCACGCCTGTTACTCTAAATTTCTGAAAATAAGAATTTTTTTTCTTTTACTTTCTTCCTTTATCTTTGTATATGGCATTGGGGTTCAACTCAAGGGCATTCTACCTGTGAACTATACCCCTATCCCTTTTAATTTTGAAAAGGGTCTTTCTAGGTTGCTAAGAATCTTGCTATAATACTGAGGATGTCCTCTGCAACTTGTGATCCTTTGTCTCAGCCGCTCCTTTACTGGGATTACAGGTGTGGATTTCCTAGCTCAGCTGCAATCAGTAAATCTTAAACCCATCATAAAATAATTCATGTAGGAACATTACCTTGTCCACTGTTACTTAACCTACCAATAAGGAGACCAAAGAAAGATAGACAACATTTTAAGAAGACTATATAATTGAGAGGACTTTGTCCCATAGACCCCATGAAGGAGACAATATCAGTCTAAAGACCCTGATGGCTACTAGTCTGTCACTCCTGCATACCTTCAATGTCCATCCCTCCCATGCTTTCCTAAACAGCAGAAAGCCCTCAAAGCCTCTTGCACTCTAGGGAGAGCCCACCTTCTCCCTTAACTGAGTTTATGATTTCTTAAATAAATCTGTGTCTCCAGTAGGTATTACAATTCTTTTCCTTTGTATATTCCAAGGCACCCATTTGTCCTGATTATAGTCCCCCTTCTCTGGGAGGCTGATGAGATTTTTCTATGGGGAAACCCTTGAGATCCTTTCTTCCAGGGACAAAACATCTACATAACAAGAAGGAAAGGGTCATATAATATTTGGAGGGAATCCTCAGAGAATTCCTGTCACACACAATTCCACCATTTTAGCCTGGGTACTCATGAGAAAGTAAATTATCTAAGGCCTCCAAATGGGCCCAAAGGCTAAAACTAACTAGGTAGCAAGGGAAGCATGAGGAAGGAAGAGGAGTGGGGAAGAGGCCGGTGCTAGGGTGTAGGAGTTGGTACATGCAGTGACAGTTTGAGTAAACAGGTGTGTTCTGTTTTGCTTTAGGTGTTCTGGGCCACAATTTCTTTGCAGGTTATGTGAGCAGATGGGACTTCAGGATGGTGAAGGTTTTCCTGTCCTCTATCCTTCTGAGAGTTTGCCCTTCCTTTCTGAAGCACAGAATCCCAAATACAAAGAAGGTCAAAGATGCTACTTTTCAGTCTATGGAAGAACATAGCATCTCAGAAGAGCATTTTTGTTTAAAAACACAAGGATTTGGGCAAGAATGAGATACATTTCTTTATTTTAAAGATTTCTGACTCTTTCCAATAAAAAATGTACAATTGCATCTGGACCCTGGTTGGATTTGTCATATAGTGTAGGCATTTAAAAGATTTGAAATGCACATGGGTAATTTTATATTTGCATTGCCTTTTAGAAAAGCTCGTGCATGTCTTAGTCTAAGCACAAAGTAAAGATAATGTCAAGTGATCTAATATCTGTCTGTTAGAATGTACTGCAGAAAAATGTGCATTGAGGTATATACATGCTAATCATCTAAAATAGAATTGTAGTATATTGTGGTATACAAAAATTGATATTATATGTAAAATTAAGAATTTAAAACTATATAGAGAAAAACAACACTTTTTTTCCTATGACTTTGTGTTAACTAAAACTAATTTCACACAGTCGTGAAGATTTTGAAATCATATGAAGAATGTAATAACTTGTTAAGACAGGAATATATTTAAATATAAGCAATGAAAGAGAACGTTCGCTTTCATTTTAAGATACCACGAGTTATATAACCAGGTAAAACATCATTTTAAGTATAAAAGTATAATTTGTCAAGTAGAGATTCCATTTTTGCATTCAATGACATATAGAGACCTCATGAAAACAGAGGAGAAGGACCTGGAGTAGAAGAAAACAATGGTAAGGGGCAAAGGAAAGAGAGGCAGTGTAATAATGCAGGGAGATTTGCAAGAGTAGATTCCCTGTCTAGATTCCTGTTACAGGACAGGGAAGAAAGGATGAGGTGATAGGTTAGGAAAATCGGAGGTGTGGGTATCTAACACATGGCTCAACAACCTGAAAGAAAACTAAGAAAACGGCACTACTTGAACACCAGCCCTACTCGTTTAAGAATTAGCAAAGAAGAAGGGCAACTCCAGTGAGGGTCATGGCTCCATCACAAAGTGTTGGGAATGGGCTGAACAAATCTGTCAAAATGACCTATAGGATGGCGTGCATCATAGGATGCCCATAAGCAACACAGGACAAAAAGATTAAAAGTTACACAAACAGCTGCATAAATAAAGACTTGGAGAAAGAGCTGATTGATAAAGGTAGAAGCAGGAATTCTCTGAAGATGTCTGTACTATCACTTCAATAGTGGAATCATCAAACTGGTTTCCAATAAAAAGAAAACAACATTAAATGAAAAAAATATGCCAGGCGTGGTGGTGCACACTTGTTATCACCAGGCTTGGGAGGCTGAGACAGGAGGATTGCATAGGTTCGAAACCAGCCTCAGCTACTTAGTGAGGCTCTCAGCAACTTAGTGAGACCCTGTTTCCAAATATAAAATATAAAATATAAAATAGCCCAGAGGTAGAAAGTCTCTGGGTTCCACCACCAGTACCACCAAAAAAAAAAAAAAAAGGAAAGAAAGAAAGAAAGAAAGAAAGAAAGAAAGAAAGAAAGAAATATGATTACTAAATTTCTGAACATGTAGTTCTCACTGTTGAAATTAACCATTGTGTATTTCTTCTTCATGTTCTGTCTTCCCTTAAGGCCTCCAGATTTTTCCTGCTGTGCCAAATATCTACTGTTATTTTACATGGATATACTAGAAAATCAATTGAGCTAGAAGCAAATTTTCTCTCTCTCAAATTGGTCTATACTGCAGATCTGGGTATTTCATTCAAAGTCTTAATTATCTTTCCACTCAAGCAAATGATATATTTGGAATTTAATGCCACCAAATTGCCTCTCATTTTCCTCAAACCCAGATACCCAATACAATTTGCTTTTCCCCTTTGAAAATAACTCTGCCCTTGAAAAACTGGTCCATTTTCTTCAGCACCACATTCTTATTTCCTAGAACTTTAGTGCCTGGCTCTCGGCTGTTGTCACTAGATCCGTTTATCACATGAACCTTTAAGATTCACATCACAGATTGAAATTTGAGATCACATTTTTTCCTTTTCATTTATTGCTTTGAATAAAAATAAAACTGAAGCAAACAACTAAATATAAACAATAAATCTATTATGCTGCTACTTATGTTGACATTCAAAGACAAGTTTACACCATTTAACATTTCCAAATTCACCCTCATTAACTCCAAAATATAAACTCCAATCAAACTTTTTAATATTTCTTACTGCTCTTCTATTTTTTTCTAAAATGCATTTATTTAGACTTTTTGTTGCTGTTGTTGTTGCTGTTTTTGTGGCATATATATTTCTTTAAGAAAGAATGAAGGTGGTATGTGTGTGTGTGTATATATATATACACATGTATAAAATGTAAATACAATTAAAAGAGAAAAACAAAAAAGAAACATAGTATTGCAGCCAATAAAGAAATTGTTGTTTCTGTGCATTTTGTTTACTCAGATTATAAGCAACTGTACTGTAGTTGGTGCCCTCAGGATGTTTGATAAATAGATGAAGACTAAATCTCATGGTACATACTTAGCCTCTTCAGTACTTTGCACATAGTAGCTTCCAAATCTACTTATTGATTTTTCCCAGTAAACAAAGAACCATCAAAGAGCTACAAGTTAGATGACATTTAAGCAACTATAAGCACAGACTACCAGACTGTGCCCGAACATTCCTGAATCGCCTTTAAAATAACATGTCCCATTGGTGAGATACGGAGTTCTAAGTAGATTCCCTAAGAAACAGATCCTAGGAAAGAACATACCAGTGCTTGTTTACGGGGGAGCAGTTGAAGTGGTCCACTTGGCAGGGAGGAAGGACAGCAGAAATAGTAATCACTGCATGTCCACAGTTGTAGTTCCAGTGGTTTCTACATAGGGCTGTGGAGCTGAGATGCTCAAGTAATCAGAAATACAGATAACAGTTCTGGGCATTCACTTTTCATATCAGTCTGTCACTGGGTGTGGGCCAGCCCTTGGTAGAGGGCTAACCCTGTCCTTCAGCAGTTGTCTGTAGCCAAGGACAATGGCGAGTGAAGTCGTCAGCTGCAAGTCCTCAGCAACCCACATGCACCAGAGTACCAACTGCACAACAACTTGGTACAACTGTTCTGGGGAAGCAGTAAAATTTCACGGAGAAAAACACTTGAATGCAGCATTTAAAGACAGACTGTCCGGGTAATGTGTACTGAATACCCTGTAGGCTCCCATATATGTGCATATAAAATTTTAGATTCATGTTAATTATGGCTACTTTGTAAAATTAGAAAGGAAGATACAAGACAATGATTAACCATCACTTATAAAATTATCATTACTAGCCTTGAAGTTTTTTAAATATTATGAGTTAATTTTAAATATTATGAATATTTCAGAAAAAAGAAATCATGCCCCATTAAGAGGCAAAAAGCTCTATTAAATTTAAATAAAATTAATTTTATTAATTTTATTAAGTTAATAATAACTTTAAATAAGTTAAGTTACCACATATATTGTGTAGTTAAAATAAGCCTATGCTAGAAAAGCATTATTTAAAATATTTTAATATGCTAGAGGATAAAAAACATAGGAAGCTTATGTTTAAGCTGACAAATATTAATTTCCTATCTCATTTCCTTTCAAATAAAATGCATCCATTTCTACACTCTTGTTCTAATGTCTAATTTATTTTCAAGTGTTTCTTATTGCTTTTTCGGTAATAAAAACTTGTGCATAGACATGGAAGATAATTGAAGGATCATGGGATTATAGAGAACACTAGAGAAGACTACCTAGACATCTTGTGAGCCTTCCTTCCCTGGAGCTTTTAAAAATAGACACCCATCTGTTTGGAGAAATTTAATAAAATTCTCCCAGGGTATAGAATATATTTTTCACACTTTGTATTTTCTGAACTCCTCTTTAAGTACCAAACCTTTGACAATTTATTAAATTAAAAAAAGAAAATAACAGGGAATCCTTTTGCTATAATTTGTATTTATTAGTGCACAAAGGGGGATGTTAGTGTTTTTGTAAAATGTCTTTCAGTGGATGGTTATATCCCAAATATATTTATTTCTAGATTATGCAATTTCAGGCAGGTCACCTTCTGTTTTGCATTGTGAGAGAAATGTTATTTTTTTTCTTTTGTCAAACTAAAAATCTTGGATTTTAATTGAACTGTGATTTTTAGGATCAAGGACAGCACCAGTTTCCAGAAAAAGCAAATCACTGGAAATTGGATAAATATGGTACATGAAAACTAAGTTCAAAGAATATCCACAAATTTGCTTTCATTGTCTGTTTTTTTTAAATGTTTTGTCTCCAACAAATGTCTCCAATATTGTGCTCTCAATTCTTTAAAATTTTTTAATTCCCTCTTTAATGTATAACTAACAAATAAAAATTACATATATTTAAGTATATGTCATATATGTATATATATATATATATATATATATATATATATATTATATACATACTCACAGTGAAATGCTTACCACCATCAATTGGATTAACATATCTATCACTTCACATAGATAGTAACTGTATTAGGTTTCTTCAGAAGGGCAACGATAGAATATATATGTATATATAATCATATATTCACTGTATGTATATCACACTTTTCTTATCCATGTATCTATAAATGAGCATTTAGGAAGATCTTCTATCTTGACTATAATGTACGCGAGAGTGTAGACATCTTACTAAGACACTAATTTCATCTTCTTTGGATATATCATGTGTGTTCTCTGTCTTGAAACCCCACATTTTGTGTTTATTATTTCTGCTCAACGTGCGCATGATATTTGCTGGGAATAGTGATAGCAGATGTTGCGATCCCTGGAAATACTGCCCTTGCATGTTGTGTGGCTGCCACTCTGGTATTGGTACTTGTTAATTAAACATCAGAGTGAATATACTTCACACCATCTTTCAAGTGAGTTTGTGTCTACGTGTCTGTGTGACTATGTCTGTATTGCGGCTCAATGTAAGGTCAAAATTGATTATTTTTCACAAATATGTTTTCTACTTTCAAGAGAAACACATGGAATAGATCAAAATAAACAAGGAAAAATAGCAAGTCAATCAACGCAGTCAAATAACAATTGGGAATTTTAAATGCAAAAAAATAAAAAGAAACAAAAGGTAAGGCAGAATTTTTAGTTTTATAAAAACTAAAAATTTTAGGTGACTGATGTAACTCGCCATGACAGTCACGAACCTGCTAACCCATTCCAGGTTCCGCTTATGAGTATATTCACACGGGCCCAGCTACAGATAAATAAACAAAATACAGGTGGCGATGCTGTAATGCACTCTTTTTAAAAACTTTAGACTATACTGTCTTATCTAGTGCCTTATATTAGAAAACCTGTCTATCTAATCACAACTTTATTAGTATATTTGAATGTCTTATTGATTCTCATTTGATACAAATCACCACATAATCACATAAAAGATTTGAGTCAAATATCACAAGCAAACAAGGAGCTCATGATGGGACAGAGCATATGGATCTGTCTCTATCCCCATGAAAACGGAGCGTGCAGATCTCAGTCTAACCTCATGAACACTCACACATGTTCAGGAAAGCCCACTGGATAAAATTTATGTATTGCTAATGATTTTTATTGGCCTCTTGGCCCAAAGTAGTGGCAAGCTGCCCAGGAATCTGAAGGAATCCTGTTTTCGGTTAGTAGTTAGAATGCAGAGGGTAATAAAATTCAGAAAAGCACAGTGAAAGCTAAAATACATTTATCCAGGTACCTTGAGTCCAGACAACTTTACAATTGAGATTTCTTTTGGCTTTTCTTTTTTTTTTTTTTTCTTGAAGTCCTGGCATTTTGTGTCATTGGCGTATCTTGGTTGGCGGATTGTTTTCACAACGTCTTGGAAAGTGCTGCCTTATCCACTTGAGTGTATTTATTTTTATCGTTTTATCATGTGCTTGCACAATGTCATAAAATGGCTAATATGATCCACAGCTTTCTTTTTCCTGCTCAATAAATGATCTATTCTATTCCTGTTGGAATTTCAGGCAAATTATTTTGCCTCTATTAAAAACAGGCATCTGGATAATCCTAAAGTTATATATAATTGTACATATGATTGCCCTCTTTTGTAAAAGTAAAGACAAGTTTCCCCCTGAAATGAATTCATTCAGTCAACAATAAAGAGATAATATAGTTAAAAACCAGTAATGTGAGCTTTCTATTTTCTTCAGTCTGATTTTTTATATTCCATATTACTAATCATGAACATAGTTGTACTTACAAAAACATTGCCAAAAAATGTGTTTGAAAAATAAATTGAGTGGGAACCCCACCCACCCATTATAAGTACAGAAAGTGGTGTCCAGATCTAGGTAGAGGACATAGGAAAGCATAACGGTATGGAGCCAGGGAGACCCTGATTATCCTGAAACTTGAAAATAGGATAGGGTTCACCTTCAACGTACAGTGTATAAGGCACTTGAATATAGAGGCATGCACAAGTCATGATAAAAACAGATATCAACATGTCCCTCATGGAAGGTCTCCCCAACAAAAAAACTAGGGTATCATATCTTAATAGTAAGGTCAGTATCAATATCAATACACTTCAACTCCCTAGTGGTAGAAAACCTATATGTACGTAAGTATGTATGTATGTATGTATGTATGTATGTATGTATTTATAGTACTAGGAAATTGAATCCAAAGCTATTTTACCTCCTAGATACATCCTTGGCTCTTTTTATGCCTCTGTTATGAAACAGGATCTTGTTTGGGTGCCATGAATCTTGCTACATTGCTGAGGCTGTACTGCAATCTGGAGCCTCCTCTCTCAGCCTACCAAGTGCTGAGATTACAAGCATGCATCATTATGAAGTTCTTTTGCAATATAATGTGAGGTTGAGGTGAGATCATCCCAATGACTACAAGGGGTTGGGCCAGGTGTATGAAATTGTCAACACACGTAAACCTTTAGGCCAGTACCAGTAGGAATTAGCAGCTCCTGTTCTCCCTTGTCATTTGTGTGTGTTCCATCAGTCCTTTGTATCAGAGATCACTGCCACCAACAGCACACCCTAAACAAGACCCAAATTTCACTTTATTTTTTTTTTTTTGCCCAGAGGGTTTACTATTTTCTTTTTTTTTTAATTTTTTTTATTGGTGCATTATATTCATACAACTTATTGGGGTAAAAAACTTGTGTGTACAAACATGTACTCATCGCTGATTTAACCCCTACCCAAATCCCACCCCATTCCCTCCCCTTCCCTCCCTCCCTTGCTTGGCTTAGTGATTGACTTCGATATGTTTAAGTACATTGTGAGCTTCAGAGATTTTCCTCTTCCCCCCTCATTTCTCCTCCTTTAGGTTGACTTGTTTGCTCCTCTTTTCTCCCTAACTCTCACATATTAGGGAAAGCATCTGATTTCTTATTTTTTGTGCCTGACTATTTTCAATTGGACGTGTCAAGTTCTTCTACCAATGTTGGGGACGGGATCAGTAATCAGATAGTAACAATGATGCCCTTACAGAGTGTGACTGATAAATAAAAGAAAATGCTAAGTGCTTACTTGGCAAATAGACACGACTCTTAAAATTGGATGGGCTCTGCCAAGGGGCAGGGCAAGCGGTCTAGGCACCCAGGAGAGCCCCACTGAGCATATGGCAGAGAATGCCCTACCTAAGCAGGGAGGGAGGAAGTTCACGGGAAACACAAGCTAGTATTAAAAAATGAGGCATGCAAAATAAGGATGATAAAGCAGCAAACATGATAGTCATAAATTCCCAGAATCCCGTCGAATCTGCAGAAAATTTAATAAGCACAGCCATTACCCAAAGTGCTGATAGTCAGCAGCAAAGCAGAGCTGCGCAGACTCAGGTGTAGGGCTTGTGGGGGTGGGGTGGGCTCTGCAGGTTGAGAGAAGCAGACAGTGCAAGCTGAGAAAAACTGGCCTGAAAAAGATACCCAGAAATGACCTACTTACATAGAGGGTACAGCAAAGACCCAAGGTTAGAGGAGGACTCCTAGGAGAAGCTCATGCAGCAACTAGGAAGATCCTGAAGTGAGAGACAAAAGGCTGTGGGTTGAAAGAAGACAGCATATGTAGACCTGGGCTCTTGGTATATGAACAGCTGGAAGAGGAAGGAGGGGGATGAAGGGCAGGAGGCAGGAAATGTTCTCAAAGGTAACTGTTTCACTTGTCTTTCAATATGAGAACGATTATCTTAAAATTAACCAACTGCAGTGCAAACCGAAAGATGAGTTCCCACAAGAGAAGCCTAAGAGATGGGCAAGGTTTTTAAATGCAGTTAGGGTCATAGGCATCTTATGCCATTTAGTTGATTTGCAACTGTATAAAACAACAACCACCAACACATATCCATTGAGAAGGCTTGGTTTTATCAACAATCATAATGTGGCCTCTCTAACTCTATGGGCCAATGTAAAAATCATTTAAAATAATTTCAGCACCATGGAAACATTTGCTAATATGACCTTTGGGTAGGTTTGATTATATAAAAATTATTTTAGCATATGTCCTTAAGGAAAGGTCGATGTGTTTGTTAGAGCTGCTGTATTGAAGGATGAGAAACAGGGTAGCTTAAACAAGAGAAATGAATTGTCTCACCATTCTGGGGATAGAAGCCCGAAATCAAGTTATCTGCACAGCTGGTTGCTGCTAAGGGTAGTGAGGGAGGACGTGCCGTGCTTCTCAGAAGCATGCTGGTTGCTGAGAGCCTTTGGTGTTGCTTAGCTTATGGATTTCTGCTTTGCACTTCACAGGCCATTTTTCCTGTGTGCGTGCTTGTGTTCAAACATCCTCCACTCATAAGGAAACCAGCTTTTCCTGGAAGAAACCATATACCTTATTTTTAAATAATCACCTCTCCAAAATAAAGGCATTAATCTGAGATACTGCTGGTTAGGACTCCAACATAGAAATGTGGAGGGAGGGGCACAGTAGTAAGGACTATATAGACTCTCTGTAATAGAATACTTGTATAACTCATGTAAAATTTATATGTTTATATGCCAAATCTGAAAATCCCAACATATGTGAATCATTGTTTATTATTTTTGGTGAACATGGAACCAGGGAGTTCACCTCCTTTAGACTAGATTTCTTTAGACTAGAAGAACTGAGAGGAATTCTCTACTTATTCTTGCCAGCAGATGTGTCTACAGCAGAAAGCAAGATACTCAATCCAGAGTAAGTAGTTAATTTCATTAACATAATTCATTAAATAGGAATAATTATGCATAGCTAATTAATACACACTATTTATTAAATATTATAAAAAATAAACAAACTCTACCTTTTGTTTCAACATTAGTGTCTGTATTACATTGTTATATTATTAGAAAACAATATCTCAGCTACAAAACTGATTATGAAAATTATGTAAATTTAGATACAGTCTAAAAATACTTTGCAATTTATGAATGTGACTAGCTACATAGTATTTATGGAGGTAAGTTTTTGTAAAACAACTTATGTATTTGGTGATATATGTTTAGTATTAATTTTCATGACTGTAAAAATCGTCATAAAAACTTAAGTACACAGAAAGATTTTTTTTTTCTCAACACTTGCCAAAAACTCGAGAAGGTGATTTGTCTCCAATAAACACAGTCAACATTTTTCAAGAAAGAACTTTTAAAATGCATATAATTTATAAGAGAAAAAGTACTTCATTTTCATCTTTATATAAAATTCACCTCCATAAAAATGTGAGTGTATATGCAAATAGATACAGATCAAAATCCCTTGACCATAAAAGAAAGAGTGCAAACCTGCTATTTTATTCTAAAATGCTCAATATTATATAGCATTTCCTGTAACTAAATGACATGTTTTTATGTAATATTGGAAAATGGAAAGGGATACAGCATTCACCTGCTGATCCCTGCAAGGGTTTGATCATTTTCTTGTGTAAGAAATTTCCTTGGCCCTTTTCAAAATCTGGCTTTTCTTATTGGATACTTGGGTTCTGTCTTAGTCTTCATATTTTTAAATCTTGTTTCTCCAACCAGATTGTAATCTTCTTGATGACAATTTTGGTACTTTTTGTCTTCTCAAAACAATTGTAAGGCATTGAGGTACTAAATTTTAAAAACCTCATCAAATGTAAATAAATCAATTAAAACAAATAATAATATATTGTGCTGATACTATATATCGAGAATGATGGCTATAGTAAACATCCTTCTCCATGGATTGACTATCACTACATTTAAAGATGCCATCCTGGAGGAGAGTTATCAGTAAATGACTCATCTCTCTAGATAGAGTATGATAATCCTGTCTCTGACTGATGACAAGGTCACAATGTGCCTGAACTCTTAGGAGAGTCAACTTGTAAGTGAATTCTGGGCTCCTCAAGTTCTGTGGTCCACTCACTGTTCTCCTGTGTTGGATGAAGTAGATGATAGTCTGTAGAAAAGGAAAGATCGATTGCCTGCAATTCCAGTACTCGGGAGGATGAATGAGACAGGAGGATAGTGGAATCGCGGCCAGAAATAGTGAGACTTTCATCAACTTAGTGAAACCCTGTCTCAAAATAAAAAATAAAAATAGGTGTGAGAGAGTAGCTCGGAGGTAGAATGCTTCTGAGTTCGATCTCCTGTACGGAAAAATAAAAAAAGGAAAAAAAGGGAGGATTGGGCAGAGGCTTACATTTCTGGAGTAAGTACTACAGAAACCTATAACGAAGATACTGCATGTGCGTTAGAATCCAGGAGTGTTACCCTGGAGGCATCCAACGCTGAACGGTGGAGTCTTGTTGAACTTATGAACTAAGCTAGCATTAACTAGGGAGTACAAACAGGAAATGGAAGGGAGTGGACCATCCAGAATGGAAATAGGAAGATAAGAAGTCATGAGAAAATAAATAGGTGAGAAGATAAACATAGCTAGGTTGACTTGGGGCATTTTCTTCATGTTTGGGAGAAAGAAAACTGGATTTAGTTATAGGGGATATAAACAGCATGAATTTCCTCCTTAGAAATCATGGAAGAATTTTGGAACTAGCACAAGATGGTTTATCGTTGTGTTTATTTTCTCTGAAATGAAACATGATTAAAAGAAAAGGCAGGGCTGTTGTCTAGCATTATACAGTCCTGTACTAAATCCCTAGCACAAGCAAAAGATATGTCAATGTTATGAAACATAACATTTACATGTGTGCAAATATATAAAGGCATGCGTATACATGTATTTGTATATATACATAATTCAGTATCATGTTAAATTGTGATATACTTCTGTGTATTACAAGTCAAGAAGCCCTTTCCAATTTTTTGCATAGAAAAAAAAAATTGAGTACTCAAAATTTGTTGTTGCTTGGAACCTGCCTATGATCAACCATTATCTTCTTCTTTGACAGCGCATTGAATTCTCTCCTATATTTTGGGGGAAAATAACATTCCACAGGCTACAGAGAGCGACAATGGCTGCAAAGTAAAACACATGTGCAGATCCTATGCTTACATGCTGCTGGAAGTTAGTATACTCTTGTGCTATTGTAAAAAGTTATTCACTATTATTAAGATATATGAAAAGACACAGGTAAACATGTTCATGGTACAAACAAAGTCAGTATTTGGCCTCTATCTCAGAAAGCCTTCACATAGGAGGAGGTTATACACAGTTATGGCATTATATATAAACAAACAGCTAACAGGAAAGAGGAGAGAAAATAAAGTTATTTTTTCTGTCATTCCGTACATTCATCTTGTTTTTTCTAAGCCTCTTGATGTACTTTGCGTATTAAAACGTGGAAAGTCTAATGCAGCTAGGAAGCATCAGAGATCTTTCCATTTCTGTTCAACAGCATGAGCAAAGCATTGTTTCTGTATATTCTATTAAATATTAATCATGAATTTTAGAATCATATAGATTTTTATTTACCATTTTATTACAAGGTATACTAAATATACTATTTTATATATGAGAACAATGAGATACAGGGTAACAGCAACCTAGAATTTAATTCAGCACCAGCAGAAAGAGTAGAAGAACCCTATTTTTTAAGCCAAGTAAATATATCATACTTCCAATAGAAGAGTCATTCCACTATAACTGGGCAATGTATGTGCGTATTATTCTCAAGATTATTTTCTGTCTTTTTATGAACTAGTTACTCCTGTAGGTCAAAGGGCAGGTCATGTATAGCAATATTCCCTGATCGACTGTGGGCACTAGCTTAATCTTTTCTTGGCCATGATAGCCACAGGATGCTGATTTTCTGCTGGATTCCACTGAGGGAGTTGGTCTTAGAATTGCAGAGATAACAGTGGCAGAGGGAGGTGCTGCAGCCATGTCGAGCAACAAGTGGGTGGCAATAGAACCCTGATCTCTCAGTAATTAATTATTAGTAAAGGAATATTCGACAAGGAATGTAGGCTGGTTCATAGTAGGTATGTATTAAAGACATAATTGCATTTTTCACAAGAGGTAGGATTTGCCCAGAAAGATTCTGCCAAGATTTCTGTAGTCTGGATGTAAACCAAGAATCTGACATATCCCTATAGGGTAATATTCACCTTATAAAATAAAATTTATGTATTTATTTAATTATGCCATATGATGCCCTTCAAATTCATGGCCAAAATTCAACTCGACTAAATTTCTCTGTGATGAGTGTACCACTCTGGCAGAATAAAGTAATTTACCGATTTTCCAATCATAAATGAATAAGAAATCAATTAGATGCACATTGACCTTATGCCACTGATAGTTAAGAAGGAGGCTGTAATAAAGTATTTCTAGACTTAATCAATAATTTTCCTTAACTATTATTAGAGAAGAAAGCACCAGACACTTTCAATCAATACTCTGAAATGTGCTTTATATATCTACAAGAGTGACTGACCATTTTTATAGTTACTAATGTGGAATTAGAGGATGATGGTAAAATACAATGCAAAAATTAGGAACCTTAGGACATTTTCTTCCTTTGAAAATTTGAATATCGTATCGGGAATAATTTAATTAACCCAGGCTTGCAATTTTATAGAGAGAACTGTTCATGAGAATTAATTAATGTTCATGCAAATAATAAGTATACATTAAATATATATAAGGTGTGTTCATGCAATAATAAATATATACGAAATATATATATGTGTGTGTGTGTGTGTGTGTGTGTGTGTGTGTGCGCGCACGCACATGTATATATTAATTGTGCTAAGAATTAACAAAATCAAGGAATATATGTTTCAGAGTATCCCCTATAGCACACCCAGGATTTCTTTACAGGTTCCATATGATTGGCTGCATTGAAAAAAATTTTAAGTTAGGACTGCAATGACTTTCTCATTTTGACCAACTTAGGTTCCCTAACTGCTCTCTCCAGAGACACATACCCGAGAGACACCCATTGTTAATATAATTTCCTTGAAATGTTCTCCCTACCTATTTTGCCTCCCCTACATGCTGTTTCAGAGATAGATGATGTTCAATATACCAATACTACCTGTAAAAGTTGATGTGGCATGGGAATATAGGATTGATTAGATAGAAGTCTGAAAGATCACTCAGGTAAACTTCCTAGGTGGTATTGCTCCACAGCTGAACTCTAAATAGCAGCAGGTTCATATGCCTCTGAGAGGATTTTAATAACTCATCCCAGAAAGGAAGTCAGTCACTTCTGGGATCTTTCTTATACTAACAAAAGGGAATACAGGATAAGAAAAAAACTTTCTTCTTTTCTCCTCCCTTCTCCTTTTCACCTCTCTCTATTTTATGGTCTTCTTATTCTTCCCCTAAGCAATAAAGAGTGGATTCCCGACTATCCATCATCATTTCGCTGAACATGTTAATCTCTGAGAGGTGGAAGTGAGTGTACTCTGTCTAGGATCATGAAAAAGGAAGAAGTTGTGATTCCAGAAAAAGTCCATGATGAAAAGGTCAAGAAATGGGGAGTTAAGGAATCTTGAAAAAGAATAGAGACTCCTAGAGCTTTGAAATCTATATGGAAGCCATGATTAAAAGAAAGAGACAAAGAAAAAGGAAAAAAGCAAGCAAGCTAGCTAGCTAGATGATAGATAGATAGATAGATAGATAGATAGATAGATGATAGATAGAAAACATACTTAACAAAAGTCAATGTAGCCTTTATTGTATTTGCAAGAGGCATCTGCCCCCGTCTCCTCTGAAGTGCCGTGGTGTGGTGCAAAGAGGAAGGAAATAACCAGATGATGACTATGGAAACCAAAAATTACAGCAGAGCTCCTGAAGAATAAGCAGATATTTTTCTCAGAAACTCCCATTACTTTCTCAGAATCTCAGCAAAAAAAAAAATTAGAAATGCCTGAGATGAGCCATAGCACATGGAAGAGATTTCAATGAATTTCATGGAAATTCCAGTGAATTATTGAAATTATATGCGAGATTGACCAAATTAGATATTGGATGGTTAAGGAACACCTTGAAAAGATGACTATACTGAATAAAACTTACTCATGCAAAATTATTGAAAAAGGCTGTTGAGGTGTCACTTCAATTATGTCAGTGTTTCATAAACTACCACCGAAAGATGGTAGATTTTATGGTATATAAATTTATATCGGTCACTGAAATCATACCAAATAATTTTGGGAGTGTTTCTTTTAAAAGCAGTTGACACAATGATTTTAACTACTTACCTTCTCACTTATTTAAACTAATAGTGAGTTCTCATGTAAATATTATTTATATGTTTTCATATATAATTTCTAGATAAAATATGTATAATATTCATTTATATATGTACATATACTGTTTCCTCTCTCAAATTTTGTGTTTATGGTATGACAGTATATTTGAGGTATTCTGATGTTGTTTTAATATTTTTCTCTCAGTACTTCAGTGTTTAGGTTGTTCTGTGTGAATTATATAATGCAATTTTTCCTTATAAAATGATATTATGCTCTGTTTTTCTATAGTATAAGTTTATACATTTAAGTTTAATTTCTCTCTGGTTTTCATTTCTCTCTCATTCTCTCTCTCTCTCTCTCTCTCTCTCTTTTAAATTTCTGTCCTAGCCTCTATAATAAACTTCATTCTTCTTAAAAATGTATACTCACTCTTTCAGGAACTAATTTATGAAGTATAGAGATTGACATATCCTGGGGAATCAGAAGTGGACAGATCAGGTTGTAAATGCAAAACTAATTTAGCCATTAAAACCCAGTGTTTGTTAAAGAAACTATGAAACTTCCAGCTACTTGTGTGGGATCACTTAAATAATGAATATTAGAATTTACGTTTGATTCCCAAATGTGGGCTTTCTATAAGAAGATGCTTCGATTATGTTAGAATATAATTATCATTGGTAGGCCATATTTAGGAGAATTTGTGTGAATTTTCCAAGGACATACAGCTATTTACAATATATGTACACTAATTAACAAATTATCATGTAACAGACTGTTTTAATTGATGAACTAATTAGAAATAACTTCTACTTTTCACAATCAAAAGATAGTATGTGTATACATATGTTCATATGTATTCAAAATAAAGTCACCACCAGTCTATCATCAACTCCATCCTCACGCTTGAAGAAAAGCTACAATAATAGAAAGTGCGAGAGAACACTGAGTGGAAAACATGATTTCAACAGTATTATTTATAGTAAAATTGCAAACATAGTAAATATTATTACATAAACTTCCATTACTAGACAACATAATATGTAACATAATATACAATATCAAAATATACTGTAGTGTAGTATATATAATGTATATATCCCTATTTTTATGTTTTATATACGTTCCTTTCTTTTCTTTTAGGACTCAAAGATATATATGCATTCGCCTAACCAAGTTTACATTCCATGGCATCCCACAATATAAATGGGAAGTGAATGTACAGGAAATAACATTTGACATATTAAAGACTATTTTAATAGGACTGACTTTAAAAACAAAAGTAGTTTTTCACTGAAGAAGGCTGAAGCTGTTATTTTTTCTCCTTCAAAAGTTCTGCACCCCAGTAGACTGTGCATGTAAAATAGGCTAAAGGATGGATCTGGTACGTCTCTAGTTTAGCTTCAGGTCAGTAAATTGTGGCCTTCAAACCAATTCTGGACTCTACATCCTTTCTATGCAACACAACCAGACAGATTTGTTTGCTGACTGTCTGTATTTTGCATTTCAGTAGCTGTGGTTCACAAAGTCCTACATATTTACTTGCTGGACCTTTCCATAAAATACTTTCCAAGTCCTGCTTAGGCTATCCCAAGTGAAAAAAATGTTTCTTGTATTCTTTCTGAAGCCAAATGTTGGCCCGGTGGTAGAGCATAACACAAAACACAGAATATTGGTCTCCAAATGCCAAAACCAACCAGGTAAATTTTATTTTGCCATCATGCATAATATTTTACTAATAGTACAGGTAAAATGACATTGTGATGGCAACATTTTATATCTAAAAAGCCAAATATCTTCATTGCAAGACTCTTAACTACCAGAAGGCTTTGTATTATAGGATACAGAAATGAAGAATTGCACTCTAAGCCAATTGAAATAAGCAGTCTGGACAATCAATCCTTATCATAGCAAGCACAAATCCAGTCCTACCATTTGAATTAAAATCTCCATCAATGTTTATTTTCCAACTCAAAGCTTAAGAATGAAATAAACTATATTGCTACAGAGTAGCAATATAGTCTAGACTGGCTCCACAGGCTAGGGTATTGAATTTAGCAAGGGTAAAGCTCAAGGTCCCTAGAGCTGGTCAGTGTCCTTCAAAAAAAAGGTCATCTGCGTCTCAGAGTGAGAACAGTTTGAAGTGAGTGCTGTACTCACTCTCCAGCACTGCGCAAAAGTGGGCAGCTAACTTGTAAACAGTTTATGAAAAGGCATGAAGAGGTATTGAGTGGAAAATTTTGGTTTGAAGATATTGACAGAAAATAAGAGAGAAGGGTAACTTAGAGCAGCATTGTTTGGCATAGTCAATCTTTTGATTTAGCTAGACTCTCTTTTAGCCTTTGGTCAATTTATACAAAGCTATTTTCAACTATTCAAATGCAATATGCCCTTCCTAGTCTCTTCCCATCCTAAGACTGTCATAACACATTCTCCAAACTCACCAGTGGCCCTGTCTGCTGGTGAAGACAGGACATTCCTTCAATTTCAGCCATGGGACTCTCAGCAGAATGTCAGCAGGAAACGTGGGCTTGTTGTTGGCTAAATATTGGCTGATGGCTTTGAAGTTCAAGGTGTCCATAGAAAATATTCCCAATTATTTCACACTAGCCCTTTTCTTTAGTGGTTTTTCCTCTTCAGTGACTGGCAGCTTGATTCTAGTTTCTCTGGCAAAATATTGAGATCAGCCTTGATTTCTTTTTCCTCTCAAACCCACATTCAATCCATATGGAAACCCTGTTGATTTTGGTCTCAAATTGTCAGGATCTGACCAGTTCTTGAAACTTCAAGAACACTCATGCATCTCCCTCTTTCACGCAGAGGCTCCTCCAACATGAGACCCTGCCAAAACCTTTGCTTCAATATAAGATCTGTGCATCTCAAGTGTGCATTAAAAAACTTAGATCATGCACCCACCATCTAAAATCTACCTCTCATACTCCTAAAAACAAAAGCATTTTAAATTTTATTACTTAAAATTGATAGGTAAAATGTCCAAATTTATTCTTCACAATATTACTCAAAGTTCGCATGTCATGCACTATGGAATGACTGAATCTAGCTTATTAGCATACATATGACCTCACATAGTTATATTTTGGTGATAGCATTTTATATCCACTCAGCATTTTTTCAAGTATATTGTTACTAGCAGTCAATCAACATCTTGCAATAGATCTCTTGAACTTATTCCTTCTGTCTTATCTAACGTTTGTATCCACTGACCAAGAGTCCTCAATCCCTACTACTCCAGCTCCTAACCACTGTTACATTCTCTACTTTTATGGATGGAAACCCAAAGTGTTTTAATGGTAATGAGATTTTATTGTCTTAAGAGATCCTACTGCAGCAACTCTGTGCTCAGATACAGACCTTGTTTCTTTCCACCCTCCTCATTCAACACTTCATGTGGGTATGATAAACTTGCAGTCTCCCAACACTGACCAGGCTTGGCACTCTAATTGGGGGAGTAGGAACTGACCAGGTGATGCCCCCAACCCCACCTCACAGTGAGACACAAGACTCCATTCCTCAGTTCTTTCTTCAGACCTGTGCTTCATTGCCCCTGTATCACTGAGGGTTCCACCAAAGATGCAGAAGCATCACAGACGTATGCAGATATAGATATGGAAAGATTTTCTCAAGAAATTGCACAATTGTGAGGACCCTGAGTCCTATAGCTGAGGAAGATGGGATGGAACTCCGTGTGAGCAAAGTTCTGGTCCACACTGGAGTCTCTCCAGAAAAGCCTCAGCTCTGCTATTCAAACCTGTCAGATGGTCAATAAACACCACCCAGAGTATCTATGATACTCTGCTCAGTGAAAGTAAACTGACTGTAGACCTTAATGCTATCTACAGAACACCATCACAGCCTCGCCTAGGTAAGTGTGATCAGTCACCACAACCACCTCTGTGCTGCCTCCTGCCTTCCTAGACAAAATGAAACAAGCCCTTCCTCACCACATCATAGCCCACCTTAGACCCTGTGGAGATTTATTATTTCTAGAGCATCTTACTTGTTAGCAATAGGACCCGCTTAAAATATTTTATGACGTGATCATGTTGGTGCTTGCCTGAAATTCCAGTACATGGGAGGCTCAGACAGAAAGATCACAGGTTTGAGGCCAGCCTCAGAAACTTACTGAGACCTTCAGCAACAAGGTACAGAGCTACCAGAAAAGACTACTTTTAAACTTTTCTTTCTAATCTAATAATGTTAATTGCAGAAAGCCTAGAGATGAAGATTAAGGCATGCAGAAAAATAACCATGGTGGAGGATGGTGACAGACATAATAAGGAGGTGTTTAGGTAACAAAGGAAAAATCCAAAACTTTTTGGCAAGATGTGATATCAGCCCACAGATTTTGTATTTAAGACACTGGAAACTTCCTCTTGCCTTTCTTTAAAGCTACAGTTTGGGAACAGCAAGATCTTCTTGAATTCATTATGATGGTTTAAGCAGAGTGGGTATTATCAGAAAATGTTTGGGAAACTAAAACTGGTGTTTGGATAGATTCAGCCTTGGCTGTCTCTTGTGCAGTGGGAGCTCATATGTAAGCTTTCTTTATTAAGGATCTTACTTTGGGCTGGCTAGTAGTTAATTGTGACAAAAAGGTTAAAATATAAAGGTCACCTTTAAACTTAAATTTAAATTCCTGATATAATATATATTTTTGCTGGGAATTTATCTAATTCTGTGTGTGTGCGTGTGTGTGTGTGTGTGTGTGTGTGTGTGTGTGTGTGTGTCTATTGTGTTGGTAATTGTAGTTGTGGACCTGGTTATTGTTTTTGTTATTTAAATTTATAACATCTTAATAATATTAATTACAGAAAGCCTAGAGATTAAGATTAAAGTGTATTTGTCAAAACACTAATAATTTTAATGTGAAATATATTTAAAGTATCTGATATATTATTACATATGTAATTGATCGATTTTATATAAATAGTTCTTGATATGTAACTATGTGGTCAGATTTGCAAATATTATTCTATTGTGATAGAATGACATCTCTTATTCATGTATAAGTCTAATTTTCTGAAATTGCAATTAATGATACATCTACTAACATAATTAAATGAAATATAGTGAAAATATTTAAAATTCATTGAAAGCAGTAAAACTAATATTCTGGGGAAACTAAAGAGATGAGACATAAGTTTTTCTACTAAAATTTCAAAATCAATGTCTTCTCTAATCCCACATTTGGAAAAAAATATGTTTCTTATTCCTGAAATTTAAGATTTTTGAGACAAAGTAAGATAATTTAATACAAGCTTTTCCAGAAAATCTAAGATCAAGACATATACTCTTATAATTAATGCAAACTTATGAGTTGCATTATGATTCATAAATTTTTCTATCCAATAAATATTTCTTATATATCTGTTAACAAATAAGACTGCACTACACATATACACACACATACATAAACACATGCACACACACATACATACATAAAAACCTTCAGTCAAATAACTGCCCAATGGATGTACAGCCTCCAATCATAGCTGTGTTATAATTTGTATGTTTTTGGAAGAACTAGGTTAAACATTTTACCTGTCAAATCAGATATTGAGTGATTTATAGGAAACTGAGTTATATTCTGGAACATATTGTCTAGAATTTAAAATAGAAATAAAAAGACAACTAAAATATTAAAAAGGAGCTGAAAACTTCTCTGTGTCCGTTGAGCCTGCAGAAGGCAGTGTGTTCAGAGCTGTGGATGCCTCTCCTGAGACCGGGGGTGCTGCACAGCCAAAGCTAACCTGAGCTAATAAAAAGACAATAAGAAACGACCTTAATTCATTCAAGAAATTCATATTGTGTACATACGCGCCACCAAGATCTTCTGTAATTTGATAAATGCTGGCTCTTATAACATACATCCAAACATCCAAAAGAAGAAAAATGTGCTACCAAAATAAATGCCCAGGAGGGCATTTTTTCCCCTCCATCCTGAAAGTCTGTTTCAATTGGGTGATTCCAGCTCACAAGAGCCAGCAGGAAGTGAGATCCTACATAAGCAGCAGCAACAACCTAGAGGATTTTTCTTATTCTGGTAGGTTGATTATCTCTCACCCTGCCTAGAAGCTTCAGGATGCCCTGCCTGGATACCCCTGTGGACCCCTGTGGCCCTCAGGAATCACCTCCGTGGATCAGTGGTAGCTTTAGCAGAGCCAGATTAGCCCAACTAAGCAAAAGAGTCCAATGAAGCCTTGGGGAATGGAACTGTAGTTCACCAAAGCCTGCCAGGGCCTGGATGTTCGACCTGAGCAGGATGACTTCTAAAACTAAACATACAATAGGATACTGAGTATTCTAAAATAGCAGGCAGAATGTCTAGAATGGATAAAAATAATCACCTGTTATTGCAGTGCCAGAAACATTCACAACTTGAATGAGAAGAACACCAGCTTACACCAACGCAGAGTTGCATCAGATGTTAGTTATTTGTCACAGGCTTTAAAGAAGCCATCCTAAAAATGCACCAACAAGCAACTAAAAATATCTCTTAAAACCAACGAAACAGCAAAACTCAAGCCAAAGAAAAAAATTATATATATATATATATATATATATATATATTTAATTGTAAGTAAAAAAACTGAAAAATATAGTAACAGAACAAATAAAAGAACATGCTCTGTGATCTCAGAAGCTGAGTCCTGAGTCCTAATGGTAAGACACAGTGAGTTGATGACTTAAGGCAGATGAACAGATCAATAAAATTTACCCTACCTGAGCAATTGACAGATATTAGAGGAGGGAGAGGAGAAACAGCAAAGATACACCATTCAAATCATTTATTTCAGAAGGAGAAATAATATAAAGCAGAACATCAAGAATATTAATGATGACCCAAAACTTAACCAAATTTGCTAAAAAGATATAAATCTGTAGAATGGAGGAAATGAGGGAACCACAGAAAGAACGAACTCACACAAACCCTGTGCCAAAGAAACATAAATTGAAACCTCTGAAAACTAAAAACAAACAAAATAATCTGGGCTTGGAATGTGGTGGCTCAGTAATGATATCACATTTGCTAGGCAATATCAAATGTGAAACCTTGGGCTCCAACCCAGCACCGGCAGACAGAGAAAGAATTCATTACCTACAGATGAGTCACAGAACAGCAGATTTCTTAACCAAAACCAGAGAGTCTAACCAGTCATAGCACAACAGACTATTCTTAAATCAGTATGTGTTTTTAAAATAATATATTTGGGGAGCTACTTGGAAAATATGAGTATGAACTGAATGTTAGCAAAGGCTAAGGAATTACTGATAACTTCATTAATTATGAAAATACCATGATTGTTATGAAAGAGAATAGTGTTTGTATAGAATAATCAAACTGAGTTAGTCACCAAAACATGAAGTGGCCTCATAATTTATTGTTTTCACATGACTGTATGTATACACATGTACACAAAAATGCATACATGATATAAATTCTAACACGCATTTGATTCCGATGGTGAATATCTATGTTGTCATTATATTTTTATTCAAATATTTCTGTAAGAATTTTATTCTTAAAAGAATTATAACAAAACTAAGCAGAAAAAAACACAAAAAATTATTAAATTAAAACAAAGTAATTCAACTCTTCTGTTTAATTGGAAAATAAAAGTCTATTTTGAAATATTTGTTTCAAGTCGATCTTGTCCTTTTTGAAATTTCAATTTTGTTTGTGGTTCATAGGAAAATAATGTATTAATATACTTTAGCAAGTAAATACATTAGGTGAAGAAATGCACTAAATGTACGAAAATTATATATGATAAAAACATTGAAAATCATTTGCTCTTGCTGGTTCACAAATCCATAATTTATACTCCCTTTTGATCTCAAGTAAATTCTTTTCTAGAAAAATTGACTGCTACGATGCTTTTACATCATTTTATTTTCTTTAAATACTTTTGAGAATAAATTATTTCAGACACTATTATAGGGCGAAAAAGAAAATGAATTATGACCTACCCATACCAGCATAAGGAGTTATAACTTACAGAGTCAAAACATAGCAAAAATTAGAGTGATACATGTTCAAAAACTGAGCAGTTGAAAACGATCCAGAAAATAGCAGAGCCATAACTTATCTAAATTTTGCCTTGTATGGGAGATTAATATAATTTTAATGCGGTTGGGGAAATTATATGAGGCACAAAAAATAGTAAAACTGAATTTAGAAGGAAATGGGGCTCTATGGACTTGCTGAAAATTCTCTTTTCAAGAATTCAAAGAGTTGACATTTTCCTTGAAGCAATTCCATGCGATGCATTGGTGGTTTAGCATATCAATTAACTGGCATATTCTGAAGCAAATTCATATGTGTAAAAAGTTATATAGGGCGATTGACCATAAGAAATGGCTTTATTTTTAAATGTAGCACCATGTTTGGAAGGTGTAACCCGTTCTGGGCTCAGCGCACGCTGGGATCAATAGTGCATTAGGGGAAACAAAAAGTTGAAACTGAGCTGGGAGCGCAAGGACCGTTTCTCCAGGTGGAGAGCGGCTTTCAATTGCAGGCTCAGAACACTTTCCCAAGCCCATCCCCGGCACCCGGCCTCCTATTGATTGAACTCCATCCACTTCACTTTTCTCTAAACCAGCCACAGTAATCAGGTACGGGGACACCACAGTATTGGAGGGAGGCGAAAAATAAAATGAAAACTTGAGTTAAACCGCTATAATCCATTCTTAATCCGGACCACTAAAGTGAGGCTGGAAATGCATGAGAACGTGCTCTGAAAGCCATGGGCCAGTCAAAAGACCTTTATTTTCTTTTTCTTTTTAGTTTTGAACTGACACCTGAAACCTCTGGAATTGAGCACTTGATAAGATTATGAAAAGGTAAATTCATGCTAGCTTACGTCACAGGCCCATCTGTACTTACCACATAAAACTTAACCTAAAATTGACTTAGAAAACTGTACTACAGTGCAAATAGGATGTTTGCATTATAAGGATACATTCCCAGGGACTTAAGGGCTCCTGATTTAATTTCAAGTGCTTAAGTAAAAGAACACTTATCATTGTCTATTAATTTGGACGCTCTGACCCAGAATAGTTGGAGGACCTTCATAATACTGAGATGCTGGCATCTGCATTCAGATTTTCATTTTGTACACCTGAGAGAATTTCCCAAAAAGGGGAGGGGGACTAACAATGTGGCCTTCTCTAGATTTTTAGTCTTACTTCCCATAATCCATAGACTTTAAAAATGAAGGAAGAGTGATAAAACATATGAAATGAAGTATCCACTCTTAACAATTTCTATTTAACAAAAGCATCTTCCCTCATTACAGAGAGCAGGCAGATGCTCTCTCCTTGATTTAGAATCGCTTACTCAACTGAAGTGCAATGCACACGACAGCTGTCCAGAGGTAGGTGAACTCTCTTCCCCTCATTTGGATAAAGCAGATGGTGCCTCCCTTGTTTCAAAATAAAATAGCACTAGGCATTCCTTCGCTGCCCATTAGAGTCTTGGAAACACATATATAACTCTGGTTTAGTTTAAGAATTTCACAAGAAGTGGTGAAATTGGAGTTTATTATAACTGGATATATTATAACTACCTTTTTTTTAAAGAAGCAAAACTTGTATTTGAAAATTATTATGCACAGTGGCAACATCTTCAGGCCAACTTTATTAGCTCAATGGGTTGCTCCGTACAATGAGCCATATGAAAAGTTGATTTTGCCCCCGCTGTCATTGTTCCCACCTCGAGGTAATATGTGAGCAGCAGCAAATCACATCTAACAGTCTCTGGGTCTCTGAAGCTCAGGCTTTTCATTACCTTGGAAACACGTTTCAAAAACTGGTGCATTTTGCAAGGATCAGATGTCAGCATTTTAAGTAGCTTAAAAAAGTTACCCACTAATAGGTATAAATCTCAGGTTCACTTGATTAAATAAATGGCTTTCCTTTAAACACGGACATTGAGTTAGCAGCTGATTTTGTCTTTTGGAATGTGGCCAGGAAGAAAAGAGAAAGATTAGGGAGCAAAAATATAAAAAATAAAAGATAATATAGGGGTAAATAGAACTCTGTAAATTAAAAATGACCACAATTACGTGGGAGAAGTTTAATTGTCTGAGCCCTGAGACTATTTACCCTCCACTCTTTAAAACAAAACTACCTAAAATGTCAACTTTGACCACTGTACTTTCTAGGAGAACAGTTAAGTTTTCAAGTGATTCTTAATGCTTAATGATGTCTATTTTCATAGAATGGAAGTTAACAGTGCCAGTTACAGTGACAGGGGGAAAATCCCTGTTTAAACACACTAAAGTCACATATTGAGACAATAGAATCTCAAAGAAAGGTGGTTTTAATAAGGAATTCTTTTTATATAGGCACATTTGTTTAGATTTATAGTCTGTAGACTCTGATGACAACTCAATAATGATTGCTCCAGACCTCGGTATTAATAAGATTTAATATAGCAAGGTTTCCAGAAATGTGTTTTTTGAAATATTATGAGTCACGAAATATTCCTCTGATGCTGAATCTCATCAACAGATTTTATGAGTTTGGATTCAAAGAATTATATATGGCTCCTAAGGAAAAAAAAATACGACCCCAAAGCAAGCAAATTAGTTAACTAGTTCTTACGTGTGACAGATACGTTAGCTAGAATGCAATATGTCTTCTCTGGACCTTTTGAAGTCCATGTTTTTAGAGTTAAGAGTAGAAAGAATCCTTTCTGTTTTCGATGTATTGCATTGTAATTGCCAGCGGTCCTGGGCCAAAATATTAGATCTTTTAAAATACACTCTAGGATTTAAATTTTTTTAAATAGGTAGTTAGAGAACTTAGACTACTCAAGAGAGGAAAAAATATATGCTGGAAATACAAATATTTTGGTATGTTCATAGTGATTTGCTTTTAACAATGGGAATAAATACTCCATATGTTAAAATCCCATTATAATGTGTTTGTAATAATGACTTTATATTATTATAATTATTTTAAGACCAAAAAAGGAAACGTGGAATATTCATATTTGAAAAGTATCTTATTTGATTTATGTGGTTATTTCTCTTTCTCCGAGCCAATTTACCACTTCTATAATTTAATAGCAGTGGGTTTTTTCTAACTTTAAGAAAATTTATTTTATGTTATCTACTGACTTATTTAATTTTTAAAAATACTTAATAAAATGGAAGTATATTCTTTTTAGGAGGTGATTTTTAAAACAATTAAAAATAAAACAATTTCTAAAATGGTTACACACAAAGTTAAAATTCTCTATGAAAATATCAGGAGAGTTTAAATGTATTCTTATGAATGCAACTATACAAAAAATGTAACATTCAGTAACTCTAGCATCTTTTCTCATTTTTCTAAATGTAATATCCACATGAAAATTAAAAAAAACCAACAAATGAACTAACACCATAAATCAAACTCAAACATTGCATTCAACCTTTTGAGAAAAATTCTCATCTTTATTACCATAAATATATTATTTATTTCTGTGAATGCAGACCGTACTTGAAATAATAATACTGTTTTGGGAAACTCTTTGAATATTGATCTCTTGATAATCCCATCACAAAATTTCTTTATTTTTCACATAAATGGTTTGTCTAAATATCAGATTTATTTTCTCATGATACTGGATAAATATAGGATCAAATGTCATTCTACACATCATGTCCAGCAATAGTCAACTTAATAAAGACATCTATATATTCAGCCCTTAAATATTATTCAACTATTAGTAATTATTTTAACCATTTTTTAAATTTCAATGAAATTGG